>NC_056522.1:42621612-42765670 GCF_019175285.1 Sceloporus undulatus | reverse complement strand
GATGCTGAGGAAGGAAGTTTCCTTGACTTCTGGCCAGTTTCCTCACTGATCCCTGGCCTTAACAGGCTGGGCAGAGGTGATGTGGAGAAACAGAGACATGGAGGGGATACCCCTCACCATCTCTTCCCACGGCTCCCATGTGCTGCAATGCTGTTTGCAGAAATCTCCTGTGCTCCCACCATGAAAGGGGGCAGCTTTGGAGGAAAGGGAGAGTCATTGGCAAAGCCAAGACCTTTCTCCAATCCTGGGAGCCCTTGCCATTTTAAGTCTTCTTCATGCTTCCAAGGCTGTAGTAAAGAAGCTGCAGAGCAACAGCAAACACATCCCAAAGGGTCTCCCTCTGAAGCCAGCTCCCTCTGTTGAGCTGGCAGACCCTGAGCTAGGGAAGCCTGGGTTAAGGATGGCCCTTCACCCATGCTCTCAGGGTCCTCTGCCATAGCCACCACCAAGGAAGGGGGGAAAGGCAGGAGAGAGGAGAAGAAGGGAAGGCCAAGAAAACTCTCAAACTGCTTTCGCAGAAAGGAAAAACTTCGCTGGCTCGAAGAGAACATCCTGCTAGGAGCATAGGCAGGAACAAGACTGGGGCTCAGGGGGGCTAGCTCCTCCCTATATAGGGGCCGGTCTTTTGTTTATTGTCCCTGCCTACAGGAGCAAATAGGAGGAGCTAAACCCAGATTACAGGAGGACAGGACCCTCTCTGCTGGGAAATGTGATTTATAGCACATTCGAATTTAAACCAAACTTGCAAATTTGGTTAGTTTATCACACTAGGGACTGCCCAAGTGAAATAACACAAAATTAATCCCAATGCAAAGCAGAGAAAAGCGGCAGCTTTTTTACTTTCTGGTTGTTTCGAAAGTAAAAAGCTGTCGGTTTTCTCCACTTTGCATTCGGATTAACTTCGTGTTATTTCACGTTAACTTGCGACATCATGTGATAAACTTTGGGCATTTCTGGGTTTTCTTTGGTTTAAATCTAGTTTAACTCCCATTTTCCCACAGAATCTCGCTAGTGTGATAAACTCCTAAGTCTCTCTTCATAAGGCATGGTTTCCAGACTTTTCACCATTTCCACTGCCCTCCTCCAGACATGCTCCAGACTGTCAACATCCTTTTTGATTTGTGGTGCCCAGAACTGGACACAGTATTCCAGATGAGGCCAGATCATGGAGAACAACAGACCAAGAAATATACATCAGTTAAGAACACAACATCAGTTAAAACATACATCAGTTTAAAAGAACAAACAAGACACATATGTGTTATAATCTACATCTATAATTTACAATTTTAAAAATCAACTGGATAGGCCTGCTGCAAGAGATTAGTCATCAATGCTATTTACATCCAGAGGAGATAAAAAACAGTCTTGTGATAACCTCAGGACAAACACATTTATTATGTCAGAGCATGGTGTAGTGGTCTAAGTCAGTGGTTCTCAAATGATGGGGCACAAGAGTTGCTCAAGGGGGGATCGACATTTGGAGGCCTTGATCCCTCCTCCTCTTCCCAAACTTTTTTATGTGTAAGATTTACACATGCGTTGAGTTAAATATTGAATTTACTTAAATAAAACTGTTCTAATTTGAATGATGTTATTCCTATTTAAGTATGAATATACCTGAATGTGCGAATGAAAAAACAGTACATATACTAAATAAACAAAATATGTTTATTCATATACAGTGGGCCCTTGTATCTGCTGGGTTTGATTCCAGGGCCATCCATGGGTGCCAAAATCCATGGTTGCTGAAGTCCCATTAAATATAAAGGCATAGTAAAATGGTGTCCGCTACATAAAACAGCAAAATCAAGATTTGCTTTATAGAATGTGTGTGTGTGTGTGTGTGTGTGTGTATTTTCAAACTGTGGTTGCTTGAATATGGAGGGCTGACTGTACTACATCATCTGAGGGGGGACATCTGCTTGTACTGTAGATGTTAGACTAGTAGGTCTCTGGAAGATGAGAGTTCAAATCCCTCCCCTACCATGGAAACCCACTGAGTGACCTTGACCAGATCACACCTTCTCAGCCTGAAAGAAAACCAATGACAAACCTCTTTGGAACAAGTCTTGCCAAGAAAACCCTACTGCAGGGTCACCACAAGTCACCTGAAGGCACAGAACAATACAATAACAACATTTCAGGAATGAAAAAACACGAATCAAATGCACAAAGTGTCACCCTGAGTTAGAGGAAACAATGAAGCAAAAAACACAGAGATGCGTATTTACATTGTTAATTCTCCTGTACACAGTCCATTGTGGCACAGTGGTTTGAGCCTTGGACTACGATTCTGGAGATGAGAGTTCAAATCCAGGTTTGGCCATAAAAACCTATTAGGTAAACTTGAGCAAATCACACTCTCTCAGCTTCAGAAGATGGCAATGGCAAGCCCCCTCTGAACAAAACTTGCCAAGAAACCCCCATGCTAAGGTTGCTTTTCTTGTTGTTATATGCCTTCAAGTCATTTCTTACTTAGAGCAATCTAAGGTGATCCCATCATGTGGTTTTCTTGGCAAGATTTCTTCAGAGGAGGTTTGCCATGGCCTTCCCCTGAGGCTGAGAGAGTGTGACTTGCCAAGTGGGTTTCATGGCCAAGCTGGAAATGGAACTCTGGTCTCTAGAGTTGTAGTCCACCAACAAAACCACTATGTGTCCAGGCTTGGTAGGGTCACCTTGGGGTTGCCATAAGTCAGACATGACTTGAAGGCACACAACAACAATAACAAGAAGCACTGTCCATGCAATGGTGCACGGTGTGATCTGAACAATCAAAGCCCCTTTCTCCCTATTCAGGCCCCAAACAAAGTAGACTTCTTGTCACTCCAGAGGTTTACAGAACCCAGATTTCCACACACACACATCCCTGCCCTGGGCATTTCAGTACCTAAGAGACCATTCCCAAAGAAGCTGCCTCGAACCCTCCATCTCTTACCTTGCTTCTTAGCGTCCCAAGTCCTGTTCCAGATGAGGTCTGCAGCTCTGGGGAGTCATAAAAGCCACAGATGTGACCCAGGACTTAATGTCATCAGTGGCAAGGATTGAGAAAGGAAGAGCCCACTCCCCCAGAAGAAAGGAGCAGGGAGCTGAGCAAAGGACTGTCTTGCACTAGGAGGAAAGGGCTGGAGATGCTCTCTGGATGCAAGAAGCATCAGCTACGCATACGTATATGTATGTGTGTGTGTTCTAAAGGACATATATATATATGTGTGTGTGTGTGTGTGTTCTATACATATGCATGTGTCTGTGTATGGTCCAAGTTCTCTCTCTCTTTTTCTCTCTGTATCTGTGTGTGTGTATGTGTATGGTCCAAATTCTGTATCTGTGTGTGTGTGTGTCTATTTATGTATGTATGTGTGTGTATGATCCAAGTTCTATATCTATGTGTGTGTATGGTCCAGGTTCTGTATCTGTGTGTGTTTGTGTGTGTGTGTGTGTGTGTGTGTGTGTGTGTGTATATATATACAGTATATGATCCAAATTCTCTCTCTCTCCCTCTATCTCTCGATATAGATATATATGTTCTAAGGGAGCCTCGTAAAAAAGAAGAGCCCCCCCACCCTAAAAAGGCCCCTAAGCCTCCCCCCCCCGGGAGCTAGTCAGCTTGGGCTGCTCCCCAAACCCAGTCCCTTCCTGCAGCAGCTCCTCTCTTTTCCCAGCCTGGGTTCGGGACTCGTTCCGGGGTAAAGGCTCAAGGTCCCAAAAGTGGTGGACTGGCCTAAAATGGGGGAGAGCGAAGGGAGGCCAGGGCTGAGGCCCCCCTTGGCAGGCTCTGCCCCGGAGGAAAGAGGGGCCCAAGGCAGCTGCCAGGCCTCTGCCGCCCTGCAGCCCCAGCCCCTGGGCCCAGCCCCAGAGGAAGCCCCTTCCTCCCTCCGGAGGCCCTTGGCCTGCACTCCTCCTCCTCCCCCTTTGGTCCGGAGAATGAAATCTCCCAGAATGCAGGTCTGTGTTTGCGGAAGAAGGAGACTGAGGGGGTTCCTCTGCAGCGAGGAGGCAGGCAGGCAGGGAGGGAGAGCCGGAGCCTGGGCCCTGGCTGCTGCTGGGCTCCAAGGGGCAGCCCCCCGCAAGGCCCCTGTCTTGCCTTCCAGCCTTCTCTCTGTCCAGGAGGGAGTCCAAAAGGTCTGCCGTTTTGAGCAACCATTTTGCAAAAAGAGCTAAGCAAAACAAAAAATATACTGGTTTTTTTTTTTTAAATTAATCTTGTAAGCCGCCTTGGGTCCCTTCCTGGGAGAAAGGCGGCATTGGAAATAAATAAATAAACCCACCTTTTGGGGAGCTTTTTTAGTTTTTATTTTGTAACGTCCTACACCTTCCAGTGCCTTGTCCTTCTTTGGGCATCTGGTCACCTTGCCCCCCCCCGTGGGATCCACGTCCTCCTTTTCCAGGGCATGCCTTTCCTTAAAGCCATCAATCCAGGAGAGATTCCAAAAGGTCCTCCATTTTGAGTATAACTAAGCAGCAAAAATATTTGCAAAAATTGCTCAGCAATTTTTTTAAAATTACTATAATGTTTTAGGAAAAAAATCTTGTAAGCCACCTTGGTCCCTTCCTATCGGTCTATCGGTGCCTAGTTTTGCTCGACAGGGTATCCGCACCCTCCAGACCGCGGGACTTCCCCATGGAGCAAAAAGAACCCACAAAAAGCAGGTTCTTCTTGTGGTGCGATTATGAAGCCGCAGTGTGCCAATGGCGCACTCGCGACGTCATAATAACTCCATGACATGTGGACACTAGGCATCCTGCACATAACAATGATGGTGCCTATTTGCCGCCATTGTAATGCCCTCATCACGTGCTAGGGCTGAGGCACGTGTGGGCAGAGCACCCTCGGCCAACCCCTAGCACATGACAGGGACGCCCAATAGACCCGTCTGTACCAGGCCTCAGTATCCAACATTAAAAAGAACTTCCTAACAGTTAGAGCTGTTTGGTGGTGGATTCTCTTTTCTTCAGAGGTTTATTTGTTTTTGTTTTGTTTTGTTTTGAAAAACAGAGGCTGGATGGCCATCTGTCAGGGAACTTTTAACTGAGTATTCCTGCATGGCAAACACTTGCCTTGATGGCCCTTGTGGTCTCTTCCAACTCTATGGACCTTACCACACAGAGGGACCTAGGTTGCCAAAATGTTGCAGAATTGTTGCAGAAGTGCAAAAGTGGGATCATCCATCACACTTCTAAAATGTAATTCCCATTTTCCTTCTGTCACCGAAGTGTTAGCAAGGAAGCCATTTTTTGAATAACAGGATATCCCGTTATTCAAAAAATGGCTTTTCCTGGCTTCCCGCAAAGGGAAACAGATTCATTTCCATTCCAGTGTCAGCAACCTTCCATAAGCAGCAGAATATTAATTTGATCCTACCTATTATTTTTAATCATTTTACCAGACTGGAGCAGTTATATGGATTTAAACAATTTCATAAAACTGGTACAGAGAAACTGTGGCTCTCAAGGTGTTGTTGGACTTCACCAACAATCCTCTACCATCATAGTAATTGCCATGGATGATGGGGCTTATGTTCCAACAACGTGCGTGGGACATATGCTTCCCATCTTTGCCATAAACAGAGGAGTTTATCGCAGTGGGGGGAAAGACGGGAGCATAGCAGGATGCCCCTGTCAATATCACACAATTTGTCAAAGATTATCATATGATGTTGCACGACATCACAAATATCCCACAATTATCCCGTGAATAAGGAGGAATTACAATGCTGCTTTTTATTCACGCACAGAGCACAGGCATTCAGGTAAGATCTAATGTACTGAAATATGTCTGTGAAACAAGGGAGAGAATTTAGCACTATGTAAGGCAGTTGATCACATCTGATCTTGAAAGCTAAGCAGGGTTAGCTCTAGTTAGTACTTGGATGGAAGAGCATCAATGAATACCAGGTGCCATAGGCTATATTTCAGAGGAAGGAACTTTCAAAACCACCTCTTAGTATTCCAAATTTAAGAAAATCCTATGAAACTCATGGAGTCGCCATAAGTCAACAGTTAACTTGAAGGGACATAATACACACATATTGCTCAAAGAAACTAATCTTTGTTTTATTAAGGGCCCGGAAAGACAGACCAAAATAAAGCTGCTTTGGGTCACTTTGGAGGTATGCTGTTTAAAAAATACATGCATCTTAAAAGGCCAGAAGCTGTGCCAAAGCTGTGCTCCAGTCCTTAGGATTGGAGCATGGCTTTGGCATGGCTTCCGGCCTCTTAGGACGCATATATCATTTAAACAGCATACCGTCAAAGTGACCCGAAGCAGCTTTATTCTGGCCTGTCTGTTCTGGCCCCATGTTTATATAATGAATCATAGAATCGTAGAGTTGGAAGAGACCACAAGGGCCATCCAGTCCAACCCCCTGCCATGCAGGAAATCTCAGTCAAAGCATACTCGACAGATGGCCATCCGGCCTCTGCTTAAAGACCTCCAAAGAAAGTATCCATGGGGCAGGTGGTGGTGGTCATGGAACCAAGTCACAGTAGATACCAAGGGTCCACTGTACACTAGCATGGATAATCCTAATACAGTTGGCCCTCCATATCCACAGATTCAACCAGCCACAGCTTGAAAATATTTTTAAAAAAATATAAATTCCAAAAAGCAAACTTTGATTTTGCCATTTTATGCAAGCATCACCATTTTACTACACCAGGGGTAGGCAACCTGCGGCCCGGCAAGGCTTTGGGACCGTCCCCAGCCCGGTCCTGCCGCCGATTGCCGCCGGAGCCTTTGGCCTCTCGTGTGAGGGTGTGGGGCCTTTGGCCTGTCAGGAGGAGGCGGGCAAGGGAGGGCAAGTGGCGGGCAAGGGGGGCAATTGTCTATAGAAGCCTCAGAAACATGCATTTATATTAACATTTTTTTTAAATCAGCAAATTTTTTCATGTGTCCTCCACTTTTTAAAAAAAATGTCCTCCATTTGAAAATTTGTCCTACATTTGTCCTTGTTTATTTATTGATTTAATTTTTTTAATTATTTAATTATTTACTTTTTGGCTTTGCCCCCCCCCCCCCAGTTGTCTGAGGGACAGCAACCCGGCCCCCAGCTCAAAAAAGTTGCCTACCCCTGTACTACACCATTGTATTTAATGGGACTTGAGCATCCACGGATTTTACTATCCACAGCGGTTCCTGGACGCAAACACCAGCAGATACCAAGGGACGACTGTATTCAGCTATATAGAATATATACACAGTAATATATTTCAGAATTTTGCCTAGTTCCTTCATAGGTGCCCTTCCAGGTCCTAATGTGCTTCTGATTTCTTGACTGCAATCTCAGTTCTGATGAATGCCTGATCCAAGATATGGAAAATCTTGAACTATTTCAATATCTTCATCTGTTTTAAAGTTACGTGGTAATTCATCTGTGGTCATGGATTTCAAAAAAAGACTGTGGGGCTGTACAGATTGGCAGAAAGATGCCGCCCCTTTCTGCCCCAAATGGAGACCATGGTAATTAACACCACAGCCTATGGGAGGCCTAAAAAGAACCAATGGCGCAGGGTGCCATTGGCGCGCTTGTGCGTCATGATGACATCTGCGTGGCACGGTGCTGTTTGGGCGCTCCACCACTTGGTCATCATCATTGCGCACCCTGTATGGACAGGTGTACACCATAGATTTTAGATTGTAAGCTTGAGGGCAGGGATATTATTTAAAATAACAATAATTGTAAGCCTCTCTGAGAGCCTTTAGGGCTGAAGGGCGGGGTATAAAATACCATAAATAAATAAATAAATAAATAAATAAATAAATAAATAAATGATGGTGCCTGGGCAGCAGGGTGAGGGCTCAGCCCTCACCCTACCCACAGGACGGCACTTTTCACCCGTCTGTACCAGACCTATGTTAGGAACTTCAAAACACTGTGCTGTGTTATCTGTATGCAGAGGCCCTCTTCCAAGTCTCTCTTGCTACTTGTGACCTAAACCTTAGTCTTCCCATTTCTTAGACAGATTTCCAATTTAATTTAGGACTTAATTGATTTTAATTAATTCATTCTTATAGCTTTCTGGATTGGAACCTTAAAAACATCTAGTAAGCCCTGGGTACCTGTTGGGGGTATCAAGTTATGCAGTATTAAAGAAAAAGTGTTTAGTTCATAAATGTAGGCATGCTGTAACTATAAACATCTGAAAGCTGCAAGGATTTCATGCTGCAGAATTATTCACTATGATTTCACTTTAACTGCTGTGGCAACATCCTTTACAATCCAGGGCTTTGCAGTCTGGCAAAACACTAGAGTGCTCTGGCTGAGAATTCTAAATACTCCATGAAACTACAAATCTCAGGATTTGGCACTTATAGTGTAAGCATAAAGCTTTAATTCTGTGGTGTGGAAGGGCCCTTGGAGAATCCATATAGTAAGTTTGCGTAGGAGTGCTACTGAGGAGCAGAACTCAGTAGCAAAGCTTCGTGTACTACCATTTGCATTATAGCAAGACTAATGTTGAAATATATTTAATACAACATTGAAATATATGTGGTACAACTTTCTACCTATTTATACAGATCTCCCATTGATTTTTCTGATACTGTACTCACTCCTAGGTAATTAAGAATTCAGAGGATTGCAGCTTTATATGTGCTTATATTAATCCACCTCCATTATAACCATGACAATCTGAAAACCTAGATGCATTTGGAAAAGAAGAGCTCAACACAGCCTTGGCTTTTGGGGATCCCAGAAATGCAATCCTTGTTACAGACTGAAAGTGAGGTTTCTGTCCCCCATTTCTTAAACAACACAAAGAAATGTGGGCAACTATTTGCAGCATCTGCTTCTCTTATAAATTAACCACACTAGCCAAGGTTCGTGTCAATTCTGAACAAATGAGGACAAGCAGAAGTCTGGTTTTATAAATGTTATGGCTAAAGTGAAGAGGACTCACTCTGCTTTGAATATGTGCTTAGCCCAGGAATGTAAATATTCAGATGTAGTAGATTCTTGTTAAGCACATGACAAAATTAACCAAAAGATTAGAAGGACTGTGGCTCAGCAATGTTTTGATCCCAGGAGGTCTCACATTTACTCCCAGTTATCTGCAGTTAAAGGAACAAAATTAAAAAGAGTCCAATTAAATGCCTCTGAGAATCTACAGCAGGGGTGGTAACACTGCAGTTCTTCAGATGTTATTGGACACCACATCCCATCATCCCTGACCACTGACCAAGCTTGCTTGGGCTGACAGGAGGTGTATTTCCACAACAGTCATGATCTAAGTGTATGTTACCAGCAAGGAAAGAGGGGGGGGGGAAACACTACCCTCATCCCCTCCTATATGCTCTCTCCCATCAGGTGGAGAGTTAAAATCTAGAACAGGAGACATTTCCCTATATTTGATTGTGACTGGGAGCAGGGGGGATCTATAGTCCCTCTCACATTGCACAATTATAGTAGTTTGATACCCCTTTAACAGCTGTGGCTGCAGCCCATGGAATCCTGGGATTCATAGTTTGGTGAGGAACTAGGAGAAGATTCTAAATACTTTTCAAAACTACAAAGCCCAGAATCCACAGGATGGAGCCATGGCAATTAAAAGGATATGACAGTACTATAATTGGGCATTGTGAAGTGGGTCAGGGTCATCAATCACATGGCAAGTGCCCATACACAGGGGATGCTCTGCTATGGAGGTTATTTGCTCTCTACCCTATTCAGATTCTATCCTTCTCTACATGGGCAGAGCCATAAAATTTGGACAGAAGAGACAGGGCTAGTTTGTTTCCTATGTTATGTGTTCTTTGACCTGCTTAGATAGCGACTGCATAGAACAAATTATTTGGTAGTGTCTCAGGTTACTCACTGGCCTGTCAACAACATTTGAATGAAACAGGGATTGGTAGCTGCAGCCCTTCAGGTGTTTTTAAGCTATAGAATCATAGAATCATAGAGTTGGAAGAGACCACTAGGGCCATCCAGTCCAACCCCCTGCCATGCAGGAAATCCAAATCAAAGCATCCCTGACAGATGGCCATCCAGCCTCTGTTTAAAGACCTCCAAGGAAGGAGACTCTATCACCCTCCGAGGAAGTGCATTCCACTGTCGAACAGCCCTTACTGTCAGGAAGTTCCTCCTAATGTTCAGGTGGAATCTCTTTTCCTGTAGCTTGCATCCATTGTTCCGGGTCCTGTTCTCTGGAGCAGCAGAAAACAAGCTTGCTCCCTCTTCAATATGACATCCCTTCAAATATTTAAACAGGGCGATCATATCACCTCTTAACCTTCTTTTCTCCAGGCTAAACATCCCCAGCTCCATAAGTCGTTCCTCATAGGGCATGGTTTCCAGACCCTTCACCATTTTGGTCGCCCTCCTTTGGACACGCTCCAGTTTCTCAATGTCCTTTTTGAATTGTGGCGCCCAGAACTGGACACAATATTCTAGGTGGGGCCTGACCAAAACAGAATACAGTGGCACTATTACTTCTCTTGATCTAGACACTATACTTCTATTGATGCAGCCTAAAATAGCATTGGCCTTTTTAGCTGCCGCATCACACTGTTCACTCATGTTCAACTTGTGGTCTACTTGATCTTGGTAGATAGATCTTGGTGACCTGATGTCCTAACCACAAAGGAGGACAAAGCACCCCAAAATGCAGGACATTCAAGAAAAATGTAGGATGTTACAAAATAGCATTTGAAAGTAAAAGGTAAAGGTAGTCCCTTGACATGAATGTCTAGTTGTATCGACTGTAGGGGGTGGTGCTCATCTCCATTAGTAAGACAAACAGCCAGTGTTGTCTGAAGATGAACCCGGTGATCATGTGGCTAGCATAGCATGACTGCACCGAACTCTGTTATCTTCCCACCAAAGTGGTGCCTATTTATTGACTTGCATTTGCATGCTTTCGAACTGCTAGGTTGGCAGAAGCTGGGACTAGCGATGGAATTTCACCCCATCATGCAGCACTCAGGCCTCAAACTACCAACTTTCTGATCATCAGAATTGGCATCTTAACCACCAAGCCATCCCATCCCTACAAGAACTTGAAAACATGACTATAAATATACATCCATGCATCTTAGTCATGCTGAAAATGGAGGACATTTTGGAATTCCTCATGGACAGAAGGCTGAAATGTAGGGCATGTCCTGAAAAAAGGAGGTTGTTTAGTCATCCTGTATAAATCCCAAATTATACAGGCACTCCAAACACTGCTTAAAACCCCCCAAAGTAGGAAAGTCTACCACACTCTGAGGCAGTTTATTCCATTGCTGAACAGCTCTTACAGAGAAATTCCACCTAATGTTTAGGTGGAATCTCTTTCCTTACCATCTGAATCCACTGGTTCATGTTTTTGTCTTTGGAAGAGCAGAAAATAAGTTTGTGCTATCTTCCACATTACATCCCTTCAGATATTTAAAGTTGGCTAGCACATCACCCCATTCTCTACATTTCCCCATTGTATATTTAGAATCAGCAGGCATATTTTAAAATGTATAATTATCTTTTTAAGAATCCTTTTGTGAGATTTCATTTTAAAAAAAGGGAAATAAAATGGTGATATCGGGGAGGGGGTATAAAAACAAAAGAGAAATAAGCCGAGAAAAGTAGTTTTGAAAAATTCTGTCTTCAACTGAACTGAAAATAGTATCATGTTATATAGAATGTTACCAGTGATTAATTTCTCCTCCCTATTTGGTGCTTTACCGTGAAACTAGGAGTGACAGTAAAAACTGAATTCAGTAAGAATTCGGGGAATAATGAATGGCTGTCATGTCTTGAATTAGAACAAGAATGCATGTACCTGTTATGCTTCCTTGCTACACCGAGAACTAAAATGCATTCTTCAGCTCAGGGCACTAGTGTAGTTGGAAGGATTAGATGAGTTGAATGGTTCCCATCCAATTTCGAAAAAATGTAGCAGTGAGGAGACCTGTCTTTGCAGCCTAAGTTATGTGATGAAGTAAATCTCTAGCTGCACCTCTTTGCAGAAGGATTGCTGTCTCAACATTACATTCTTTAAACTGATGTGTTTGTGTGTATATTCCTTCAAGTCACCTGTCGACTTATAGTGTGACCTTATGAATTTCATAGCATTTTCTTAGGTAGAGAATACTCAGAGGTGTTTTTGTCAATTTCTTCCATAGCACCCAGTATTAATTGGTGGCTTCCCATCTAAGTACTAATCAGAGCTGACTCTGCTTATCTTCTAAGATTAGACAGGATCTGATGCCTTTAGGGAATGTAGGCCTATGTTTATACATATTAACAAGGAAATCCTATTATTCCATATCATGGAGATAAAGGAGAAGCAGCACCATCCCATTTTCCTTCTTTTTCTTTGTTTCATGGGTTGCAGTTAAAATTTTATCTATCTTTGTGGAATAATGTCTAGGTAACATTTCTCTGCATTGGGAGCATGGTCATGTGTTGGTATTTTATGAAGAGATGTTACAGATAACAATGTAGTGGTTGAATGCATTTTTCCCATCTGGTTGTGTTGCATCCAGAAAGGCACTATACTAACAACATGGTTGTAATGTTCAAAGACATAGCCATGTTGGTCTGTGGAATCAGTATATAGAGAGATCTTGTAGCACTTTTGGGACTAACTGAAAGAAAGAAGTTGGCAACATGAGCTTTTGTAGACTTAAGTCTACAAGTCTACAAGTCTACAAAGTCTACAAGTCTACAAAAGCTCATGCTGCTAACTTCTTTCTTTCAGTTAGTCTCAAAGGTGCTACAAGATCTCTCTACATGGTAATGATGTTGTGAGTTTGGCTTGTTCACATAATGGCCAAACATTAACAGATGTCCAGTGGCATGAAAGGCTGCATCCAAACTGCAGAAATAATCTAGGTTGGCATGTAAATTATTAGGATAACTGCCATGACTCAGTGCAATGGAATCCTAGAAGCTGTAGTTGTGGGATACATTTAGCCTTCTCTATCGGAGAACTCTGGTACCACAACAAATTACAATTCTCAGAATTCTGTAGCACTGAACCATGTCAGTTAAAGTTGTGTCAATCTGGAATATTTCTGCAGTATGGATGCAGCTAAAGAGTCAATCTGTGTTAGTGGCCTTATTTGATATACCAGTAGTTGGCCCTCCATATTGGCAGGGGTTCCATTCTGTACAACACTTCCCCCCCCCCCCCATGGATACCAAAACGTGATAACAGAAGGGTGGGTGCACACCCATCCAGGGCTCCATATAACCAGATCGCATACTGAATTTGATTTCTGGTCAGGGATAACCCGGTTAGAATGAATCTGGGGGCCCAGTTCTATTGTTAGCTGTGAGAGGATGCTGGTCACCATTAGAGAAAGAGCTGGGGTGTTCATTTCAAAAAAGAGAAATGTAAGGTACTATATTTAGGGAGGGGGAAAAATGAAATGCACAGATATAGGATGAGGGGCACCTAGCTTGACAACAGTACACGTGAAAGGGAGCTAGGAGTCCTGGTAGACCACAAGTTGAACATGAGTCAACAATGAGATGCAGCAGCTAAAAAAGCCAGTATGATTCTAGGCTGTATCAGTAGAAGCATAGTGTCTAGATTGAGGGAAGTAATCGTGCCACTCTATTATCTTTGGTCAGGCCTCACCTGGAGTACTGTGTCCAGTTCTAGGCACCACAATTCAAAAAAGATGTTGAGAAGCTGGAGCATATCTAGAGGAGGGCAACCAAAATGGTGAAGGGTCTGGAAACCATGCCTTAAGAGGAGAGACTTAGGGAGCTGGGTATATTTAGCCTGGAGAAGAGAAGGTTAAGAGGTGGTATGTTTAAATATTTGAAGGGGTGTCATATTGAGGGTGGAACAAGCTTGTTTTCTGTTGCTCCAGAGAATAGGACATGGAGCAATGGATTCAAAGTACAGGAAAGGAGATCCCACCTCAATATTAGGAAGAAAAGTCTGACAGTAAGAGCTGTTTGACAGTGGAACACACTCCATTGGAGAATGGTGGAGCCTTCTTATCTGGAGAGGCTGGATGGTCTTATGTTGGGAGTGCTTTGATTGTGAGTTCCTGCATGGCAGGGGGTTGGACTGGATGGTCCTTCTCTTCCAACTCTATGATCCTATTGTGAGCCTTTGGCTGCACCATTTACCTCCAGTAAAGTTTATCTTGGACCACTAACGTAGGTCAGTGTTCAGCACAGAAAGAATGCTTGTGCCAACCCTGAACTACACCCAGTTATGCAAGAGAATAAGTGTGATTTAACTCCAGAAAACTCAGGCACAGACAAGACAGAAAAGAATCTCAGTAAAGCATGATGTTCTGAGAAAATTCTCTGCTTTTTTACCATTAAACCTTGGGTGTAGTCAAGAGTGAACCCTTAGCCCTATCTGGATCTTACTGTTCTCCTTGAAATGTGAAACAGTGCCCTGACACAGAGCTCTTATCATGGTTCAGATAAAGTACTCTTCTTCCCATGGATGCCAAGTTTTCTCTATGCACTGATGCCTTCTTAGAGAGGGAAGAAAATTTGAAGAAAATGATAAGAATATTTCAGACTCAAGCCTTGACAACTTAAAAAAAATAGCTTTCACTTTCTTGCTCTGGGTAACAAATGTAATCCCCACAGGAACCTGATAACCTGTCAGCTGCCAGACTTGCACACTTGTGTGCCTCTATCAAAGAGGAATTATACTCAGCAAGGCTTCCAGTCCCTGTAACCTATGGTATACCATAGCAGCAGCTTCTTCACAGACAGCATGTTTCTCCACAGATGTCTGTGATACAGCCATCTTTTCTTTGATATGGATTTAATAATTTCCAGAGGAGTAGCTGTATTAGTCTCTCGAAACAAAAAATAAAAGTATCCTACGGCATCTTAAAAGAAAGCTCTGTGTGTGTGTGTGTGTTTATGTGACTGGGGGTGGGATTCAAGGTGGTGAAATCAGATTAAAAAGTAAATGCATTTAAAATATTGACCATAACAACAGATTTCAATGTGAAAAACCTGCACCTTTTGAATTCTTAATTGGCTTGCATCTTTCAATGCCTTAGATCCCCAGAACCACCAGGGAACTGTTTAACCCATCAGATTGTGGAATTGCAACTTTCAGCTTGCCTTTCCATTGCCTAGAGTGGCTATGGCTTGTGATCTAACATCTAGAAAGCTGCATAATTCTCAACCCTGTTCTAGCATAGAAAAATAGCAGCTGATTTATTAGCTCCTTCTAATCCATTTTAAATGATAAATGTTCTCCTGTGACAATATGCAACCATTTTGATGGCTTCTTCTAGAACTGTACTAAAAATACATCTTGGAAATAGTGTATCTTCTCAGCTCTATGACAATTATCTACTGAATCTTTATCCATGAAGTCAACTGTTTACAACTACAGTATATATATATTCCCAAAAAGCAAACCTTGATGTTGCCATTTTATATAAGAGAGACCATTTTAGTTACATTGTATTTAATGGGACTTGAGTATTCATGGATTTTGGTATCCAGGCAGTCTTTGAATCAAACCCCAGCAGATACCAAAGGCCCACTGTATCACTTAAAAAGGTAAACTGGTGTTTTAATGGTGTGGTCCTATGAAGGTTGCCAGGTGAAACTAGAGGAAAATGCAAACACTGTCCAATAGGAGAAAGTCATCTTCACCTAGTGGTAATGCTCAACCCAGCTTCCGCTGCCATAGCTTAATGCAGCATTTAGTTTGTTTGCCTACTTGCCCAGCTACATAGATTTCCCCCCTTCCAGGACTATCCTTAGCTATCCATGATTATCATATCTTGAACAACTTTAAAAGGCTGATCAAACTGGAGCTTATTAACCAGTGCCATCTTGTGGTGAAAGTCACTGAGACTGCCTCAAGTAACATGGCTCAGTCTCCACTGTTATTGTGTGTGTCTTCAAATCATTTTTGACTTATGATGACACTATAAATAATATCAGCGTAATATTCCAGTGATAGAAAGCAGAGCTGTGTCCTACGGAAAGCATTTGGTATTTATATTTTACACTTCTTTTCAAACATTTAGGATAATAATTTTAAAGTAATAGCGATTACTCTGTCCCCTCCTTGTTCATTCAATGTCAAAGGCATTCTAGATTATGATGAAAACAAAGGCCTTTGTGGCACTGTCAAAACTAATTTATTATGATACATGTTAGCCATCTGGAGTGGAATCAGAGGTTTTGAAATAATTATGCTTAAACTTTCCAGCATAGTATAGTGGTTTCAGTGTTGGACTATGACTCTGGAGACCAGGGTTTGATTCCCAGTTTAGCCATGAAATCCACTGGTGACCTTGGGCAAGTCACATGCTCTCAGCCTCAGGGAAAGGCAACAGCAAACCTCCTCTGAACAAATTGTGCCAAGAAAACCCCATGTTTGCCTTAGGGTTATCATAAGTCAGAAATGACTTGAAGGCACATAACAAAATAACAAATGTTTAAACTTTCCTATTCAGTTAGGAAATTATCCATAATTGGTAGAGTTGGAAATATTCCTTTCTGAATTACAATTCCTAGAATCCCCAAGAGACTGTAGCTCCTACCTCCCAGATTTTCCAAGGTCAGTTAATCTGCCCTAATGTTTTATAGGCCAACATTATAGAGAGATGCTGACTTAGAACAACCTGTGATACACACATATATTACTAGCAACTGCCAACAGAAGGAAAGAAAAACATATTCCACTTTTAATATTTGCCAGTGTGGTACCCTCCAGTTGTTTTGGACTTCAGCTCGTATCCACCCGGGCCAGCATAATCGATGGTGTTTCATTTTTTTTCTGATGGATATTTGTTATCTCCATGCTTAAACGGGGCAGAAAAAGAACCAACTTCCTAAAGTTTGTGGGCATTTCCCATGTCTGTAAATCTTTTGCCCATCAGCTTGCTTACTGAGGAATATTGTAAATAATTCTGCAGCATATTTTAGGATCTTCAGTTTGTGCAAGATCCTTATTAGCTCTCCTGGTCCTGTCACACCATCTCACACTGCACAGTTATAGTGCTATGGTGCTACTTTTAATGCTCGTGACTGCATTCTGTAGAAGCCTGGGATTTGAAGTTTGGAGAGATAGTTAAGCTTTCTTGGTCTTCTCCTTAAATTCAGACTCCAGGATTCCACAGGATGTTGTCACGAGATTCATACTGGACAATGGCACTATAACTGTATAGTGAGAAAAGGACTCAAGTCTGAACTGAGAATGGTACTGTAGAATACACTCAACATTTCCTCCTTGGCATAGCCAACTTGGAAAGGGTGTGGTGGTGAGGGACAAATGTAATTCTTCCCTATCTGAGCATCTTCCCACTGAACATACAAACCACAAGCCAATTATCTGAATATTCACTTAAGAGTAAGCTCTTGGGCAACAGCTTCTTAAAGTGAAAATCAGAGATCAGTTCCATTTAACAAGTCATAGGCTTTTAATAGCCCCTTATATCTGATCACTGATTAGAGATAACAAAATAAATTAGTAAAGTGATTCCCAAGCTCTGATCCTCCAGATGTTTTGGGCTTCAGCTCCCAAAAGCCTCTGCTGTCTTGGCCAATGGTCAGGGATTTTGGGAGCCAAAGTCCAAAATACCTGGAAGGCTATGGACAAAGGTTTAGTGTGGTCCATGGGTTGTATGCATTTAGTGTGGTCCATGGGTTGTAGCCCATCTCCATTTTTTAATTTTTTTCCCTGGAACCTTTGGCACACATACAACACATACACCCTCCTCAGTGCATGAAGCTAGACAAAAATAACTTCCCATAAGTATTCCAGAAGTTCAAACCTTGTACTAGATGCTATTGGACATCAGCTCCCAGCATTCCTCACCATTCACCATTTTGTCACTACCTGTCATTGTTTTCGGGAGACTTCAGAGGAAAACAGAGGTATTCGGTCTTGCTCTGAGGATGCAATCCATTGGTCCTGGGGGGGCAAGAATTGGTCTCTGCTTCCACACAGTTGCCCACCCTTGTTGTAAAGCAAAGGTGGGAATCATGAGGTCCTTTACATATCATTGGACTGTAAATCTCGTCAGCTCTAAGCATCAGGAGCAGTGGTGAGGAATCCTGGAAACTTACATTCAACAACATCTAGAGTTCTGAATGATTCCCATCCCTGTTGCAGAGGTTCCCATCTCTTTTTAAGTGACAGATTTGAGGAAAACACTTTCAGGAACTCTTAACTGCCATTTCTGGTCTTCTCAATGAGGAACCCATCATTTAAAAAATGAGCTTTCAAGGATTGTCAGGGTTTACCAAACCCCTATTTGAATACCAACGCTTTAACATCATCCACCTTCTTCAACTGCTAACCATTTCAGAGCTTGTAACTACAATTTGCCAAAAAGGAGATTCTGGAGGGTTGTATCCCCCCAAAAAACATGTTCCCAAGCTTCGAATACAGTGGTACCCCGGGTTACGAAAATAATCTGTTCCGCGGCGCCCTTCGTAACCCAAAATCTTTCGCAACCCGAAAAAGCCATAGGCGCTAGCGCTGGAAGCCGCGATTTCGTGCGAAAAAGCGCCGAAAAGCACCAAATTTTTTTTTCGTTAGCCGAAAAAAAAAAACGTAACCCGGAACAGTTTTTTCCTATAGAATTTTTTCGTATCCCGGAAATTTCATAACACGGTGCTTTCGTATCCCGGGGTACCACTGTAGTTTATCCTTTTCTCAAGATGTCCACATTTTGAGCAGGCCAGAGTGACTCAACAATGCAGTCTTTGTTTTCCAGTAGACAGAATTGTTTTGTTTAATTACCCAACTGACACCTTTCCCTTCCTCATAAGAGCTAAGGCACAGATGAAAGACTCATTTTAGACCTGTCAGATTGCCATCTCCAAGCTCATTTACATTTGTAACAGTAGTTTCCTGAGAAAATACAGACATCTCTTTGCAATTAATGGACCCATATCTTAGGCTCTGTGGCTCTAGGTGCTGCTTTTCATTTGTAGCAGTCACCACCTCCATCTCTGGCATCTCTTCACCATCTTCATCACTTTCACTTTCCTGAAAAATAATTCCAGACAATAAATGATTCATTGCACAAAACCAATTTACTTTAGTCATGTCTGAGAAAAGCAGAAGATAAAGATTGTAGGCAAGAACTTATTATAACCTTTCCAAAGATTTTTACACCAATATTACTAGGCAAAGATGCAGCCTATAAAGTTGAAGATGATATGACCCATTTGGAGAATATGCACAAAAGCAAAAAAAGCTGTAAGTGAACTGACAATAATAGCCAAATTGTCCACCAAGCATACAAAATATAGCTCAATTCCATATATGTATACTCAGGAATAAGTCTGGTCAAAAAGCATCTTGGCCTGCAAAGCACAGCTCAGTTCTGTGCTGCACCTTTGTGGCCTGCAAAGCAGAGCTCATTCCATGCAACAGCTTGTCAGACTTCAAACAGCCTCTTATACCTGATTTTTTATCAAATACTGCAGACATTTTCCAATCAGTAGCAGAGATTCCCATCCTAGAAATGTATGGCTGGAATCACACCAGAGAGCAAAAGCATAAGAGTAAGTCCATTGCTGCAGTCTGACTCTACAGCCCTGTACAGAACGGGAGACAATTTTTTTCACAGGAGACCAGCTCTAATCATGCAGGCTCCCTGCACAATTTGGAAACCTTGAGAATCAGTATTTGAATTCATACAGGGAGTGCACAGATCAAGGGTAGGCAACTGTGCTGAGTTCAGGGGCTTCACAGACTGGCAAAAAGCCAAAATAAAAACAAAAACAACCACCTGGAAGTGGTCAGATGTCCACTTCTGTTTTGAAAAACATTTTTCCTTTAAGTTAAACCATGTGGAGAAGGGCTCACTGTAAGGCTTCCAGATGAAGCAATTCATCCCTTTGTTTAGTCAGGAAAAGAGCACTCTTGGGTGTCTGGAGGTGGGGTCAACATCTGTAAAAATTACTTTAGGGAGTCACATGAGGCCCCCAGGGCTACACTTTGCAGAAATATAGAATCATTGAATCATAGAGTTGGAAAAGACCTCAAGGACCATCCAGTCCAACCCCCTGCCATGCAGGAATACACAATCAAAGCACCCCCAACAGATGTCCATCCAGCCTCTGTTTAGAAACCTCCAAAGAAGGAGACTCCACCAACCTCCGAGGGAGGCTGTTCTACTGTCAAACAGCTCTTACTGTCAGAAAGTTACTCCAAATGTAATCTCTTTTCCTGTAGTTTGCATCCATTATTCCGTGTCCTAGTCTCTGCAGCAGCAGAAAACAAGCTTGCTCCATTCTCAATATGACATCCCTTAAAATATTTAACTAGGGCTATCATATAATCTCTCAGCCTTCTCTCCTCCAGGCTAAATATCCCCATTCCCTAAGTCACTCTTCATAGGGCATGGTATCCAGACCATGTCATGCCGGCAGGGAATTCTCAGAGCTGGAAAAGTGTCTTGTTCCATGCTGTATGGGATCAAGGAGATTTCACTTCTGCAGTTCTAATTGACTAGGATTATTTTCTGAATAGGGTTGCTGAGAAGGCAAAAACCTATGATAGCTAGTTTTCTAACAGTACATTCAATATTATGCATTCCCACACGGTACAGGTAATTTCCCGTTAACATGCCATTTGTAAAAAGTGAGCCAGAGCTCTAGTCCAACTGAAACATGTCACATATAGTAACACCAACATGAAACATCTGTGGTGGGGACTGAGTGCTAACATTCTTTAATGCCTCAATGTGACCAGATTCAAATAAGTCTTTATTCATCACTTCCCACAGAGCTTCACAGCCAGAAAATTATTCTCCCTACTCTTCACAACATCCTGTCCCCATCTGACTGCATTCAGTGCACATGTTTCTTGCTGATCAGCTTTCTCACACCAGAGGACATCAGGACAAGCTTTTGAACAGCTTAGCCTCTGACAAAACATCCATTTAACATGGCAGTTGGTAACATGATTCTCAGCAATTGCAAGGTGAACAGGTCAGTTTGCTCTTATTTCTTTGAAATATTACCAAAGAAAGGAACAATATGTTGTTCCAAGGAGGTAATTCGATAGGATCAACATTCTGGGACTTCAACCATCGTCATGCATTTCTTTTTTGTGCAATGATTACTCTATAATCATTCCCCGGTAAGCCTGATAAAAAATAGTACATGCACATGTCAGAGGATTCCCCCCCCCCCCCAAGGCCAGTTATTCTTTTTATCTGCTTTATCACTGTATGCATATCTATAGTTTTGTGGCATTTATATCCTGCTTTTCTTCCAGTGAGCTCAAAACTACCTTTATGGCTTTCCTTTCCACTTTATCCCCACAAAAAACTTTGTGAAATGACTGATGTTGGGACAAAGTGTTTTCCTAAAAGATTTGCATTGTTAGCTGTGTGAATAACTGATGTGAATAGACTCGGGATAAACTGGGATAAAACTCTGCATATCTTGAACATGTTTTGAATACATTAGTATCATCTACTCTATCTTTAGTTTTTTGTGGGTTTTTACGGGCTATGAGGCCTTGTTCTACAAGAGTTTATTGCTGAAGTTTCACCAGCAACTGTGGCTGGCATCTTCAGATAATGTAGCATGAAGAGAGTGGGCTACTGTTGGTTGAGAGGAAGCAATCTACATGTTAATCTGTGTATTGTTCTGTTGTGGAATGGATAGACTTGTTAAAAAAAATACCAGTGTCTGAATACAGTGGTACCCCGGGTTACGAAATTAATTCGTTCCGCGGTTAATTTCGTAACCCGAAATACCTTCGTAAGCCGAATTCCCATAGGCGCTAATGGAAAAATAGCTCTCTGCTGCCCTCCGGTGGCGGAAAATAGCGCCGCGGTTTTTTCGTAACCCGAAGAAACCTTCGTAAGCCGAAGCAATAAATCCCTATGGGATTTTTTCGTATCCCGAAAAATTCGTAACCCGGCGCATTCGTATCCCGGGGTACCACTGTAATCCCCAAGGGTTGTGGGGGAGAAGAGAGGGAGACCTGGAAGGGAAAGACAAGCTAGCCAAGTAAAGGAGGCTGAGGCAGCTTGAGGCTGCATGTGGGTAAGAGAACAAGGTGGCTTGGTAGAGTGAGTGAGGTGGCTCTTGGAAGAAGTGAGAAAGGGGTAAAGAGAAGGCAAAATTGTTGTTACAAATACAGTGAAGGTTAAGGATATTTCTAGTAGCAATTATCACAGCTTACATATCAGAGGTCTTTAAAGGGAGAATGCCATCCTATTGGTGGCTTGAAATTGTTGGTAAATGTGTCCTTTCTCTTTTCTTTCTTTCTTTTTAAAATATAGCAACCACACTGGCTATACTGCTTGCTGGAACTGATAAAATCTGAAATTCTAGGTAGAGTTGCTCATACTCTCAAGCAACACTAATATGGAAGGCCATTACTGAGTTAAATTGATGGGGAGTAAATTGAGGATAGACAAAAATGGAAGCATTTAGTCACACACACCGTCAGACTCTTTCCTGGATGTTCCTCCCTGGGAGTTTCAAGTGCTCTTAAATTAGCTACAGAGGATGCTTGCATTAAATAAATGCTGGCCTAAGAATAGAAAATGTTAGCATTTTTTAAAAAATGGTCCAATGGTGAATCAGTATCAACTGGTCTGGAAGAGTAATAGGGTGTCACTGTGCACCATGTGGATTGAAATCCTATACTTACCTAGGAAAAAGCTGGACAAATGAGGGACAAATTATATGTTACATGTAATTGTATCTGTCAGAATTATAACTTCTCTTTTTTTAGTTGGAAAGCCATGTCAAGAACAAGGGTCTACAGTTTGTGGCCCATAGGTGTTCCATTTCCAGCCAACATGACCAATGATCAGAAAAGCAGTGATCAGTGTTGCTGTTTTTCTAAAGAGGAGCCTATATCAATAATGTAGGGAAACTTGCAAGACAAAAAAAAAAGTTCCCCACAACTTCAGCACAAGTTGTGCCGAAGGGCAATTCTCCACATGTATCAAAAAGAGGTGTTATTCCACAAATTTGCCTAGTATGTCTCTGACAAGAAATATTTATATGACTATAAATATTTAGTCTTCTTGGTTGAAAAACATTCAGCTGATTTGTGGAATTAAACCACAATGAGGGTCATTCTTTCAGGTCCATTGGGTATTTCCCATTATTTTGCTGTCTAGGTAAATCTGGGATATTTCAGAACTTATTATGTATCTTAAAATTAACACAAACAAGCCTGGACATCACATAAAATGCCAAATGCTTTTTACACCACTGGGGGACTCAATGGCATTTACCGTTTTCTGTGTCCTGTAGTATTCGTCTATTGCGTACTGATACTTGGGTTCAGTGAGTCCAAGGAACGTGGCTAGCTTTCCACCAAGGAATTCACAAGCTGTAAAAGTGATTGGACAAAATTTGAACCTTTATTTTAGGCCTCATTCCCACTACATAATAAACTGGTTTGCAAACTGGTTTGAGGTGGTTTCAATGGCCTTATTTGCACTTCCACCGAATCCCTGACACAGTTTGTCGAGGGGCCCCCAGTGCTAGTCCTGTTTAAAGCATGTCTTTCAGATCTGCAGAATTCCCCGTGTCTTTTGCAATAAATCAATTCAGTGCTACTGTGAATGGGATGCGGATCGGACTCGGTTCCCTGTGACGCAATCATCAATCATCGTGGGGGGGGGGGTCTCTTAAGTGTGGTCAAGCCTACATTAAAAAACTTTACCTGTGTTTGCCCATCTCTTGAACCTTTCTCCCTGGGCAAAGCACCATTTTTGGGCTGCTCACACTGCTGCAGGTTCCATTACCACTCTGCTCCCCCTCTTTACAGCTACTCCTCCATTATTTTTTAGAACTTTTGGGGAACTTTTTCCCATCTTATGGTATTTTGACTTTACCTCAATTGATCACAAATTGAATTATTTGTAAGTGGGAATGAGGTCTTAAGGACAATAAACCAATTAGCATTAAAAAGTCCAGAAAGAAATATTATTTTATCTAATGGCTGTTAGCTGGATAGAAGTAGCACATGATTACTCCCATACTATATACCTCATAGGTGTTGGGGTTTTTGTTTGATTGATGAAAAAATAAACAGACTGATTGCTGGGGAGAAAAAACACAGCTTCTCACCCATAATCTTCCATCTACATGATTAGAGTGCTGTTATTCTGTTTTATCTGCCATGGCAGCTTCCTATAGAATCCTGCAGTTTGCAGTTTAGAGAAAGATATTCAGAACACTCAGAGAATACCTCACTAGATAACAAACCCCAGAATTCCACAAGATATAGCCATGGCAGTTAAAGTAGAGTCATGGTGCTATAATTGTGTCATTTGAGAAAAAGTATGTTTCTCAGTAGTTACTAATGATGTGTTAACAAGTCACAAAGTGTGGCATAGTGGTTTGAGTGTTGCACTGTGATTCTGTAGTCCAGGGTTCGATTCCCAGCTCAGCCATGAAACCCTCTTGGATGACCTTGAGAAAGTCATATTTTCTCAGCCTCAGTGGAAGGCAATAACAAACCTCCACTGAACAAATTTTGCCAAGAAAACCCCATGATAGGGTCCTACCCGCCATAAATTGGAAACAACTTGAAGACACAAAGCAACAATAATAACAATATGTCTTGCTCTACCAGTCTGACCACCAAACAAACTATAGCAAATATATATATATACTTACTAAAAAAAGATGTTGCTGCAATTCGAAGTACCCAGAGTTTCAGATAACTACCCCAGGAGAGGGTGGCCTATGAAACAAAGACAAAGACCAGTGACAAGACAGAAATTTATGTTTGTGTAGCCACTGCAATGTTATTAAGGGTAGAGGTAGGGAGCCTTTTGCCCTTGATTTGTTGTGGACTACAAGTCTCACTGTTATAACTGGCCATGTTGGAATAGAGCTGATGGGAACTATAGGCCATAAACATCTAAAGCACCAAAGGTTCTCTTGCCTCTCCAATTAATAGACAGCATTTAATGGGTTATTGCTACATCCAAATTGTAATTCTGCTGCAATCTCATTTTTCAAGACATTTTAACAGACACAAAGATATGCACAATTTTCCTGAGTACACTCCCAGGCTAAAACAGCACAGCAGAGATTAAAGCTAAATTTCTTCCTGGAATAATTAATTCATTTACCATCTACCCACTGCATCCTGAGATTTTAGAATAGAAGAGATAAAGCTACAATTCCATTCAATCTATTCCCATACTATGTATATCACCATTTAGTAGTGCAAAGGCAGGCAATCAACTGAGGCAGGGTAAGAGCAGCTGCTCCCTGCCACTGTCATTCTCTCATCCATCATAGTAAGCAAGAGGTGAAGGCAGATTCTGCTTATCTGTTTGTTCCTGTTATTTCACTAAAACAGGAGAGGGCAAACTGTAGCCTGAGGAGCAGATGTGCCCCCCATGATTGTTTTTTAGTCACAAGGCTCAAAAATGTTTCAAAAAAATGGTTTGCTCCAAAATGCTCCATTGAGGGTGTGCAGGCATCTCCGCCACATTTTTGCCTCCCCTGGTCCATTTTAGGTCCAGGAAAGGCCTTTTTTTAAAAACAGGATGTTAAACAATGCCTTTCTTGGGCCTAAAATGGGCCAGGGGACCCTAAAAAAAATGGCAAAAATGCCCCACACTTTTAGAGAGTGGGGGCATTTGAGGGGCAAAAAAATTGATTGTTTTTTTTACAGATGTGCCACCTTCTAAGGTCTCTAGAGGGGTCTAATATGCCCCCTAAAACCCCTCACAGTGGCCTATCTTGGGCTAATGTCACCTTTGCCACACAAAAAGTGAGCAGAGGCAGGTCTTCCTTATGGCCTCTTCTCAGTCTTCAGCCAACTATTATATGTGGTTTTAGGACTTTGCCAGACAAATCTAAATTTCAGCAGGATAAAAGTGTATTTGGCTGGTACTTATTACATGACATTGTGTTCCTCCTCCTGCCGCCCTGCATCTCATTTGTTACTGTTGTCCAAAATTTGTTACTGATGGGCAAAACCTGTCAATAGGCTCTTGATTTCACTGCTATTCCATTACTGCCTTTGTGCAATAAGTCCCTTCTACAACAGTTCCACTTCTCAGGCAGTCTAGGCTCTCAGTCTCACTGCTATTCCATTACTGCTTTCATACAATAGGTCCCTTCTGCAACAGTTCCACTTCTCAGGCAGTCATGTGGTATATGCTTCTCTCCCCCATGATCCTCGCAGCAATCATGTAGTCAACAGTTCACACAGCAGCCAGCTTCGGAAGGCAGTTGGCAGCTTCTTGAAGTACATGGTGCCTGTGTGAATGTGCACATATTAATCCCGTGCTTCGGTAAGGGATAGGAGCAGTTATCACAGCTGCCAACAACTTCCTGAAGCTGAAAAGCCCCATGCTTTGGGGGGGGGGGGGGAGAACAGCACATTCACACAGGCTGTGTTTGGCAGTGCAAAAATTAGATAACTCAATCATAGATTGCCAAAGTGCTATTGTGGTGGAAAGCATATTAAAAATTATGCCAAACCAGTGTGTTTCCATTCTTGAACTAGCTCGATTGAAACAGAACAGCAGGATGCTGTTCGTAAGTCCTTAGTTTCAACCATTCTGATGTATTTCTATCCCTCATAGAATCTAGACTGAAGACTTCAAAATAATCAACATTTATTTATGGTCATAGACCAAAATGAGATTGAAGACTTGGCATTCTCCCTTTAAGCCTTGCTCACATTTTAAGATTGTCATTAGAGGCCTAAATCTGAATGCCTCTGCCCTTTGATGACTGGTGAAGAAAGAATAGGATCATTCGTTTGTGATACCCTCATACTTTTCCCGGATTAATTCCCGCAGAGTTTAGCAAATGCTAGGGGGGAAAAATCGTTTGTTTAGGCCCTTCAGTATGTTACAGAAGGCAGTTTCAACTGTTGGTTATATTTACCTTACTAAGATTTTATTAACTATTGTACCATGTTACTGTGATACATTTTTATCACAATTGTTAGGTTCCTTGTTTTTTTTTATCGAAAGCTAGCATATATTTAAATCATTATCATTATCATCATCATCATCATCATTATCATCTCACAGTGTCAAGAAGGGGTTCATGGTTGTTCTCTTCTGCATCTTCTTCCTCAGTAGTGTACTCCTCCATAGATTCACCGTTTGCAAAATAAATAATCCTTCTTGGATTTTTACATTCTTCTGAACTTTCATCTCCCACTTGCTTGTCACCATTTTCTTGCCTCTGTTCATAAGAAAGAATATAAAGACTTAGCTGAAACAATTTTAGGAGAATTTCAATTCTGGAGAATTTGGTATCTTTTATTTTATCTCTTTTACAAATTAGATTTACTAGATTGCATTATGATGTTTTGAAAACTAGAACCAAAATCTTCAGATAAAATGGAAGGACAAGTCAGAATTTTATAAAAAGGGTATAGATCAGTAGTGGGGAAAGTTTGGCCTGTAGGTTGCATGTGCTTACCCCATTCCATCAAAAATTGTTAAAAAAAAATGTTTTTTCAACATTTCCACCCCCAAATGTTCTCGGGGGGGGGCATAGGGACTTTAAAAATCACTTTCTGGGCTTCCATGGACCCTTTGAGGTCAAGGAAAGACCTCCTTTAAAAATAGAAAACAGACTTCTAGGTCACTGTTGTTAATGGAATGGAGAGATATTGGATTTCAAAAGAGGGGTCACTGTTGAGATGCAAATGGACTCTAAATTTCCTTGACTTTGAAAATCTCCCTATTGCCACATGGACAGGAGGAGGAGGAGCCTGCCTGCAAAAGATATCCTCTCCATCATAACATCTTTACTAAGGACTGAAACAACATGCAGGCATCTGACTAACATCTCCAATTGGTTTTTCCCCCTCCTGTTTGGTTTGCAACATCTTGCCTGATGAAGAAGCCCATGAAGCTTCCAAAGCTTTCAACAAATATATTGTGCATTTCTGTTGGCCAATAAAGGTATCGCTGATGGATTTTTGTTTTTATTTATTAAATGGACAACACAACTACCCCTGCATGTTTTCTGAACTCAGAGTGCCAAAGATGTTTGCACTCAATTAACAGTGGGAGGAGAGGACAAGAAGGGGTAGAATCCTGCCCTTCCTACTAGGATCAGGCAGCAGGTGCACAGAATCATAGAGTTGGAAGATACCTCAAGGGGCATCCAGTCTGACCCCCTGCCAAGCAGGAATACAGAATCAAAGCACCTCCAACAGATGCCCATCCAGCCTCTTTTTAAAAACCTCCAAAGAAAGAGACTCCACCATACTCCTGAGAAAGTGTGTTCCACTGCAGCACTTACTGCCAGAAAGTTCTTCCTAATGTTGAGGTGGAATCTCTTTTCCTGCAGTTTGCATCCACTGGTCCACGTCCTAATATCTGGAGCAGCAGAAAACAAGCTTGCTCCATCCTCAAAATGACATCCCTTTAAATATTTAAATAGGGCTATCATATCACCTCTTAACTTTCCCTTCTCCAGGCTAAATATACCCAGCTCCCTAAGCCACTCCTCATAGGGCATGGTTTCCAGACTTTTCACCCTTTTGATCACCCTCCTCTGGACATGCTCCAACTTGTCAGCATGCTCAGCAAGTTGGGGAATAAGGGATTTGATGCATCTCACGTTGTCCCAACGCAGTGCTGGACTTCAAGCCCCTAAATATAGGGCAGTCCATAGAAAACAGGACACCTGCAAACCCTAGCCAGATGTATAAATGCTTTTCACATCTCCCAGAGGTAAAAAACAACAACATGTAGCCCCACAGACATTGTTGGACTTGGTTTCCCATGTAACCTCGCTAGCAAAACCAGTATGTGAACAGGATGATCTGCATGGAGAACCAAATGTTGTGCCACTTCCACTAGAACAGAATTCAATAGAATTTTTTGGTCTCACTTTTTAAAATGGTAGTTCCCAACCTTGGGATCCCAGATGTTGTTGGACTTAAATTCCTTGAAGTAAAGGGTACTGTGGCCTGTGCTGAAGGATTCTGGGAAATATAGTTTAACATCTGGAGATCCCCTTAATTTGGGAAGCACTGCAGAGTGACCAAAACAAAAATGCAAACAGCTTCTTTTATATACGTACCACTTTATACCGATCTAGCAGTGTCTAAGCAGTTTACAACTGTAAACTAATTGCCCCCAACAAGCTGGGTACTCATTTTAGCGACCTCGGAATAGCAATAGCAATAGACCGCTTATCAGTTCACTTAAGCACTCCCTAAGTGGTTTACAAAGTGTAAGCTAATTGCCTCCAACAATCTGGGTACTCATTTTAGCGACCTCCTTGGAAGGATGCAAGCCTGAGTCAAGCCTGAACCCTGGCTAATATTGAACTTGCAACCTTATGGTTTTGAGTGAGTGGCTGCAATACAGGCATTTAACCACTGTGCTACCAGGACCAAGAAACAAAACCAAGGGTACAACCATGAAGAATGTGATAGGCTTTTTATTCTTGGTTGCCACTATGGTAACAAAGGCAGGTTCAGTTCCAAACCTATCCCACTGCTTTGCTCAAAATTATTTTAATTCAGTGGCCAAAACTAGAGGAAGAGATGTTATCTTTGGACTAAAAAAGAGCAACAATATCGGTAAAGCAAGGAACAATGGAAGAGTATATATTTGTAGATTTTGAACAAATTAATCTATTGATTTAAGGATGGTCACATGAATTTCATACAGTTTTCTTGGGCAAGGAAAGCTCAGAGGAGGCTTGCCATTTCCTTCTTGTGAAATGTACCAGTGTGGTATATGGTTTTGAGTGTTGAGCGTTGAAGACCAGAGTTCTGTTCCCGGCTTAGCCATGAAACCCACTGGAAACCTCGGGCAAGTCACATGCTCTCAACCGTAGGGAAAGGCACTAGCAAACCTCCTCTGAACAAATCTTGCCAAGAAAACCCTGTGGTAGGGAAGCCTTAGGGTCACCATAAATTGGCAATGAATTAATGGCACACAACAACAACAAATGTAGCTACAGCATCTGGTATTCCTTGGCTGTTCCCCATCCAAGTACTAACCAGGCCTGACCTGCTTAGCCTCGAAGATCAAACACAATCTGGTGCATTCAGGGTATTTAGGCTCACTTGGTGCATTTAATTTTTGTATTTTACACATTGATCTTACTGTGTACTGATGAAACCTGCCCAGTCATGTTACTCAGAAGCACAAGATGAATATTTTTCTTTACAATTGCATTTTTCCCCAGGTACAGTTACAAACAACAGTTAAATCTTTCAGAAGGCTCAAAGGATTTTCTGCTCTGCTGTGTGCAAGACATTGTGATAGGTAGCTATTCTTAAAAGTATTAAACAATGGTAAAAACATAATAGTAACTCACAGTTAGACTCCCTTGGCTATCTTCCATGGCAGAAATAAGATTTGATTAAAATGCTGCTGAAGTAGGTAAGAGAAAAATGAGAACACATAACTGGAAAGCCATGCATAGATCTTTCAGAAACATAAGCTATGCAAAACAAGAAGCCAGTCAGAAAAAACAGAACTGTAACATTTCAGGATATTGCTCTCTGAAAAGAGGCTGGCTGTATTTGGATTATGGGTTGGGCCTTTTCCTTGTGTTTTTATTATGTACTGCTGTAGATCTAAATGATTGCAGTGAGAGACAAAGGGAGTGCAGGAACCTGTAAGACTGATACTAGAAATGGAGATAAGATCTCCATTTTCCTTTTGTTTTTAAACCAATGCATTGGAGTCTTAGGAAGTTGTATACATTATCTCCCTTTGAATCCTCACCACCACCAAAAAAAAAACCCTTATTAAAAAGTTTACATGTCACAGGTGTAACATGTCACAGGTGTAACATTTGCCCTTTGCCAACACTTTTACAGTTTCTGTCCAGCCAAAACAAATATCACACACCTTCCCTAAGAAAACATAATTTGCTTGCAACCTGATATGACATGCCACCTACTGGCTGCTTTGTGAAGCCGCCATGTGTTAGGAACTGCACTTGCTGTCTGCAATTTCTTGACAAAACTAAATTTTAAAATGAGATTTTAACAAATCTTTTATCAGCAGTTTTTACTGAATGCCTAATAATAAATAAGCCATAAGCAACATAGGTAAGGAGAAGTGTTTATTTTCTGTTGAATTGCTCCAGCATCTAAAGCTAGCAAGAGGGCTTTAAACTAAATCCTGGGGGGGGTGGGGGTGGATATGATAGCTTAAACATCTGTCCAAAGCAAGCTATAAACACAAGAATGTGAATTCTAGAGGAGACATTGAGGGAGAGAATGGGAGCCACATTAAAATTCAGTGTAGAATAAAAGATAAGAACGAGTTACACTTTACATGTTTATACACCAGTATGGAGTCTGGGATACAAACAAGGTGAGCTTGAGGTCCTAGTGCAGGAAGGTAAATATAACTTTATATCTATAATAGAGACTTGGTGGGATGACTGCCTTGATTAGAATATAACAACTGAAGGATATAATCTGTTCAAAAAGTATACATGGGGAAGAAAAGGAGTGGAAATAGCATTATATGTCAAACACAAATTCACTTGTACAGGTGTCCATGTGAGTGATCAAACTGGACCAATGGAGAACATTTGGGTAAAAATAAATAGGGAAAGAAATAAAAACAACACTGTGGTAGGAGTTTACTACAGGCCACCAAATCAAGACAATGGGGTAGATGTTGCTTTTCTAAAACAAATCTCAGAAATCCTGCAGGAAGCAACTTCTTGGGGCCTTCAGTTATCCTGATATCTCCTGGGGGACTAGCCCTGCTAAGCATAGGCTCTCCAACAAATTCCTGGTGTGCTTTGCAGATAATTTCGTCTTTCAAGAGGTGGAGGAAAGAATAAGGGGATCAGCAACTTGGAGGAGTCAGTAACTGGAATCAAAGTGGTTGGTAATTTAGGGGGAAGTGACCATGTTTTGCTAGAATTCGTGATTGTGGGACAGGCCAAAAAGAGTACAGTGGACCTTCCTTGTATGTGGACTTACCATCTGCGGATTTGAGCATCCACGGATGGCAAGTCGATGGGTAGGCAGAGGAGGAAGGGGGGAGAAAGAGGCAGCACGGCCAGAGGAGGAGGAGAAGGAAGGCGCAGCATAAGGAAGAGGAGGAAGAAAGCACGGCTCAAGTTGGGAGGAGGAAGAGAAGGAGGAGAAGGAGGAAAAAGGCACAGTGCACCGTGACATGGGAGGAGGAAGAGGGCACACTGAGGTGAGGTGGGGGGGAGGAAGATGAAGGTGCAGTGCAACATGAAGTGGGAGGAGGAAGAGGAGAAGGAGGAGGAAGCAACGATGGGGAAGAGGTGGAGGAGTAGTGAGGAGAAAGAGGCGGTGGGGGTGAGAGGAGGAGGAGGAGGAGGAAGCTTCTCCAAATTGCCATAGTCTTCAATGGTAGTGTGAATTTCTGACTTTTGGTGACCCTAAGATGAACCTATCTTTGGCGCGGTACATACCGCCTACAAAAGGCGGGCTGGGGCCACCTCTCTTTGCTGCGTAGCATTACCGCAGCAACCACATGGCGCAGTGACGCAACGCAGCAAAAAAGGAGTGCTTAGAAGCAGCTGCTGTTTGCTGCGTGGCTGCAACACACCAAAGCACCATAGGACATCGTGGTGGCATCGCAGCCACGCAGCGCCATTTGGACACTGTGCAGCTGCGACATCACAGACACGTGTGATGTTTGGGTGGGGCTGTGCAATCATGGGTTAGGGAGCGTGTGATTGGTGTGCACTCCCTAACCCTAAAATCAGTGCCAGCATAGTGCAAAAGGTTGGTCTGTACAGCACCATAGTTTCTTTTCTTTTTCCCCCCTTTTTCTCTTTCTTTCTTTCTTTCTTTCTTTTTTTGGCAAAATTTGTTCAGAGGTTTGCCATTGCATTCCTCTGAGGCTGAGAACACGTGACTTGGTCAGGGTCACCCAGTGGGTTTCATGGCTGAGCTGGAAATTGGAACCCTGGTCTCCAGAGTCTTAGTCCAACAATGTCATTGATGACAATGAAGTGATCAGTAGGATCTAGCATGGGTTTGTCAAGAACAAAAACTAAACTTATATCTCTTTTTTTTTTAATCGGGTCACCAGTTTAGTAGATGGTGGGAATGTTGTGGATGTCATTTATTTTGATTTCAGTGAAGCATTTGATAAGGTCTCCCATATTTTGATTAGCAAACTGACTAAATATAGAATAGATGGAAACACCATCAGAAGGATCCACAATTGGTTTGAAAATTTTGCTCAGAGTGTTATCATTAGTGGCTGTGCTTCAAATCAGAAGAATGTCTCAAACAGAGTGCCACACGGATCCTGGGGCTGACACTTTTCAATATTTTTATCATTTATTTATATTATTTGCAGATGATACAAGACTAGGAGAGTTTTTTTTAACTCATTGGAACATAGAATTCAAAATTCAAACAGACAAAAAAAAAAAACCACCCCAGAATTCAAAAGAATTTTGATAAACTAGAGAGTTATTCACATAGTGAAAGTAATCAAGAATAAATTTGGATTGAATCACTGTTGTTCACATCCATCCCGGGTTTTTTTTTGGGGGGGGGGCTGCCAAAAACTCACTTAACCCAGGATAATCAATACTGGGTCATTCCCCAAGTTTAAAAAAAAAGATTTGCATCGCCGACAGTGAGTAGACCTGAATTAAACTCTGCATACCTTGAACGGCTTTTGAATACATTCACACCGTTGACTCCATTGGCTCTTTCTGGCCGGTCATATGAGGAGATCCTCCTCCTCTTCCTCTTTCTCTTCACACCTGTTGCTCCAGGTTGGCTTCTGGCGACTTCCTGGGAAGAAAGCAGCATCTTCCCCACCCCAGACTGAAGAGGACAAGCTCCAGGCCTAACAATGGGGGGCACCACACCACACCTAAGCCTCCAGCTCCACACTCGCAGAGATGTGGACTGATGCCATTCCATAATGTGAATAACAAACCTGGAAAGTGGGAGTGAGGTTATTTGCATTGTTCCACTACAAAAAACAATGTGTGAATGACCTATGAAATTGGGCATGTTCAGCTTGGTAAAGAAAAGACTGAGGGGTGAAAGAAGATGCAGGCTTGTTCTCTGCTGCCTCAGAGGGTAGAACTAGGTCTGACAGTCTTAAGTAAAAGGAAGGTAGATTTCAAGTGAACATTACAAGGAATGTCTTGACAGTGAGAACAATAGAACCAATTGCCTAGAGAGGGGGTGAGGTGTCTTTCTCTGGATGTCTTCAGAAAGAGGCTGGACAGCTACATGCTGGGGATGCTGTAGCTGGAGATCCTGCACTTAGTGAGGGGTTGGACGCCCCTTCCAACTCTATGAGTCTATGGGCCTGAATAGACAGGCCAAAATAAAGCTGTTTCGGGTCACTTTGGAGGTATGTTGTTTAAATGACACACACATCATAAGAGGCCAGAAGCTGCATTAAAGTTGCATTTCAGTCCTTAAGACTGGAGCGTGGCTTTGACACAGCTTCCAGGCTCTTAGGATGCATGCATCATTTAAACAGCATACATCCAAAGTGACCCGAAGCAGCTTTATTTTATATTATTATAAAATAATAAATAAATAAATAAATTATTTCTATCCCACTTTTTGCCAGGCAATCAAAGCGGCGTAAAACAGGTTATTAGAGTTTGGCCTGTCTGTTTGGGCCCTATGATTCTAAGGCATACAAGTGCATTTGAAGTTTTCAAAATGGCAACATAAATAGGTTAAATGTAGGGTCACATCAGCATGTACTAGATCAGCTAGGTAGCATACAAGAGGTGGGCAAGTACAAGTGTTGGGGGACAGTATTCAGCCTCACAGCAGGCTGCAGTTTGCTCATTTGGGACCAAAAAAAGGTAAAGGTAAAGGTATTCCCCTTTGACAAAGTTGTCAAGTCATGTCCAACTGTAGGGGGCACTGCTCATCTCTGTTACTAAGCCAAAGAGCCAGCATTATCAGAGACAACTCTGTGGTCATGTGGCCAGCATGACTGCACAGAATGCTGTTATCTTCCCACCAAAGTGGTACGTATTTATCTACTTGTATTTGCATGCTTTCGAACAGCTGGTTTGGCAAAAGCCGGGACTAGTGATGGGGGCATCCCCCATCACTCAGCACTTGCTGACCTGCCAGTCTTGCAATCAAGAGAATCAGCGTCTTAACTGCTGAGCCACTGGGCCAAAGCACTACTCCAAAAAAATGCTCTGGGGGAAACAAAAGGACATCAGCTTGCTTGGGAACTGCAAGAGGAATGGGGGAGAGGAGACAATGACATGACAACTGCCTATATTGGAACTGCTGTGGCAGTGATATTTCGCACCTGAGGACTAATGGGACTACAGTATGATTGGGAGTTTATTGATGGATTTACCTGGTCAGTGAAAAGAGATGCCCTAACCACACTTCAAAGATACAGCGGCTATGGATCGGAGGTGATGTCATGCCCTAAGCAAAGGTGCTATTTTGCAACTCTTAATTGTAGTTTAAAAGCTGCATGTAGTAAAACAAGTGAGATACTTTGCCAGGCTCCAGTGGAGGACATTGTTATGGCTCTGATCTACCCCTAATATTTTATATCAAACCTGTATTAAAGTGGACACTGGCTGGGTGACCTGTATTTGATCCTTGTGGAAGCTGACCCTCTACACTGGGAAACTTGCAAAACTACATCTTAATAAAGCTGCAGGCTTGAAGAGCTAGCAGAGGAGGAGGCCACACATTTTGATTAAATCATTGGAATTTTCTAGCCCATCCTTTGTGCTTGCAGAAGGTGGTGGAATTCTGGCCAAGGCATGGGGCTAGCTGTGCAAGATAAGGCAAAAGACTTAAGAGCCAGTAAGTTAATCCCTTTGTCTGAGATATTTGTGTCATCAACCCTTATGTTCAACTCAATTTCGATCCTTTCTTTCCACACGTGGCAAACCAATCTCAAACTATCTAAAACCCACCTAAGGTGACTTTGGGTTCTAGTTTGGGTTTCTGCCCCCCAAGCTGTTTTTGGGATATAAATATTTTGGACTTCTCTCCAACTGGGCTCAAGATCCAAGGCAGGTAATATATTATCCCCTCAGCAAAGCTTCATATCTTTCCACATTTCTCCCCTTTTCATTCCTTTAGCCTTTTGTACATGGGAGTGAAGGGACGTGTGTGTGGCTTATTTTCCCTCAATAAAGTTGAATTTCTTATTTGAAGCACTGCCTCTTGGACTGTGTGAGATTATGGACTCTGTAAAAGCTGGGTTGCATCCCTAAGACTGTGTTACCCTGGTCACTTATGACTCTCCTTGAGCTTATTACAAATTCCCCCTAAATAAAATAAATCGGTTTTGGGGTGTCTTTCCTGGACCCTGAGCACAGAGGGTAAAATTATCCATCAACAGAATTAGTTCTGTCGGTGAAACTGGGATGGGACAATATCCCCTCCACATTGCAGCCCCCTACGATCCAGAAAACCTGTTCCAGAAGGCTGAGAAATATCTGGGGCTTGGGGGAGAACGCCAAGGGCTGTGTGCAGGAAGGAGACAGAGAAAGTTATGTTGCACTGGTGGCACTGCAATGTCAGCATGACATTTGATTTAGTTGCATTCCCTGTAAAGTATGGACACCTTGAAGAAATCAAGAGCAGTGTTTTGAGAAGAGTACCACTTTCATCAGGATATGGCATATAATAAAAATAATTTTTAACAAAATTTTATCCAGAAATGTTTCAGCTTTGATTTATAATTTATTCTAGCTTAAACATTTGAAGTTGGTTACAGTAGGCAAACAACAACAATTTAATAATATCCCATTATGCCATCTTTACTAGAATATGGTATTTGTGAGATAATGTAGAACATGATGAGCAAAGTGAAGATTATAAAGTGCAAAGTTGTCTTTCAGGTAATATATTGAAATTCAACAACTTTTCATAGAACTTCATTAGGACATAATCATCTGGACTTGTGAACACTGCATGTTAAATGGAAAGTTAGTGTAACCCCCAAAGTGGAGGAAATTATACTGGCCAAAATAAAAATCTAAGCTCTATACTAGAGTAGTATCTTTAATTAACTCTACACAAAGTTCACAAAATACTGTGCAAAAAGATACTGGCTGATGTTCAAGCCAGTGACTGCATTTAAAATGGATCACAGAAGGCTGTAAACATTCAAATGAAAGGTTACTAGACATAGAGTTGCTTCAGATTGCTTTAAAGATGCTTCCAAGGCCTTCTGGGGAGAATAGGCCATCATGGTATCCACCTATTTCTGAAAATTTAGCATCCAGGCTGTCAGCACTCTCCATTCTGAGGTAAAATACACAGATATCATGGGTTTGTTTTTCGTTTTTCTGAAAACTGAGTTTTGTTTTGTCTGAGAGATCTGTAGGGGAAAATCAAGCTAGAATAAATTAATCCAAAGTGATCTAAGGTAAATTAATTGTCTAATCATACTCTAAGCAGAGGTCCACAAATAGCAAAGTGTTTTTCACAATTAATGAAATTATAGGCAATGGCATATTGGCAACATTATAGTTAGCTCAGAGTTGTAATTTCAATGTAAGGCATTTCAAATCTTCTGCAGCACCTGATTTCCTGACTGTAGCCTAGCCAGACCATCACTAATATAACAGTAACTAAAGCTAGGACTGGCCCTATCACCATTACGAAAAGAGAAGCAATCACAACGGGCTGATTTTGAGTGTCATGAAAGGGAGCTGATTTTTAGTGATTTACTTTGTGATTGTTTTAAGCTGAAAATGATAGGAATGAGCACTTGCAGGATGCTCGACCTCATGTGCCATAGTAACTTGTTTGCCTTTGGACACAATGTTCCTTGACTTCTCAAGACATTTGCTGCTCTGCCTCATTAATTATTATTGTCATTCTTTTTCCCCAAAATTGGAACTCAAAGCAGCTCACAATTTAAGAACAATACAATTTAAAACATACAAACATTAAAATACATAGCAAAATATCTTGGTTGCAGCTAAACCAAAGGGTATTGTCACAGTGTCAACAGAGGCCTAAGAGACATCAGAGCATAGCTATTTGCTGAAGATTAATTAACACTTGAAACATCTATGTTACGAATATCTCAGCCGTTTTATTATTTATAAAACACCTCAAGGCATATGGCATTCTACAAAGTCATCTTTTTAAATCAGTTGTTATATTTTATTTCAGATACTTTTAAACTATGGGAGTGTAAAGAAAATCAGCCCATCATCCAAAAAAGAATATGAACATGTCCTGTTTCAATCCTAGTAGACCATTCATCCATTTGTGGTAAGTGACATATTTCAACTAGTCCAACTAAGAATGCAAGCATCCTGAATATACATACTAAAATTATGTGAAACATTGCTATTGAATAGCTTAACAGCATTTGATGAGCAAAAGCAGGGACAGTTACAAAATGAAAAGCCATACACACACTTTGGAAAGTAAATGATAATGTCTTTTCCTCAATAAAAATACATTCAATACATTACACAGGAGTCAAAATAATGGTAAACAATCTTGAGAAATAAAAAGAGTTAAAGCCCAGTGTTGGTTCATTTTTTTATATATATACTACATTGTTAAACTGAAAGGCCTGTCTAAGTTGGGGAAATGGATAAAGATTTAACCACATATACAGAGCTTGATTTACATGTTGTAAAGACAAGGCTTAAAAATTAAACATTTCCTCATATGATATTGCACAGGAGCTTTCTCTAGGACTGGCAAGGGGGAAAAGTAGTCAAACAGATAGGGACAGGGAAAGAGATTATAGTCAACTGAAGAACTGCTAGCACTAAAGTCTAATGTGTGTGTGGATTTGCATGTGTGCACATTTTTTTCTTTTAAAAAAAACCCTCATACCTCAGTCATATAAAACTTTTTAATATCCCCTCTTGCTAGTGTATGTTAATTTCTCTGAAAAAGCTATGGCCCATATCCTATTTATGCAATTCTGTATTGCTAAACCCTTAGTGTTTCCCAAGTTTTCACTATTTCTAACCGTGTTGCACATAACCTAAATAATGTAAGACCTTTATTGGACAGATTTTCATTCTCATTTTCAAAATAGGTAAATCAGAAGTACCACTCTTCTGGAATGAACTTTCTCTCCCAGTATTTGACTTAACCAAGTAAAAATCTCATCCCGGAACCTTTGTACCTTCAGGTTTTTCCGTTAGGGGGCAGAAGGGTCAGGAGGCTCTCAATTGTTGTCGTCCAAGTTGCTCATCAGCTATTGCTCCCTAATTATTTTATCCTAGAAAACCTTCTCAAACACACAAAATATAAAATAACAGGTTTTTATTGTCAAGAAGATTCTGGCCCAATTCTACAAATAAGTTCAGTAACGTTTTGATTCATTTGTGACTGAAACTGAAATCTGTGACAAAAAAGTATCTCTTGTAGTTCTAACTATGGTCCAGTGTGAAGCATTAGATTTAACCAAGAGCAGCAACCACAACCCCAATACATATTTACAATTAATTCAAACTGTTGTCTCAACCAAAATCTTCTAACAACACATGATATCTTAGCTATTATTCCTAAAACAGTTTCACTGAGATGTTATCAATTTGGAGTGTGTGGTAAGAAATGAGCACATATACTTAGTGAAAGAAGAGTGCTTTTTTTGCACATAAGAAAACAAGAGCCATGTGATGAATAAATGAGATATTAAGAACATCAAGGATAAGGATTCATGTGACAATTAGCCATGACATCTGGAAGCACGTTTGGGATGACCAACCTGTGGCCCATGGTGTAATTTCAAAGGATTTCTGTAAGATTTTGTATATACAATTGTCCTTTCTATATGCAGGCTTGCCATCCATAGATTGGAGCAGCTGCAGATAGCCCTGCCCCATACTCCCCAATAGCTGCACAGGCGCATGGCTGTGGTAGTGCGGCTGTGCGCATGGTACGCTGCCATTAAAGACAACAGAACCTCAATTCCCACAGTTTTTGGCATATATGGGGCAGTCCATAACAGAAATAAATAAACAACAGAACCATAACAGAACCCCCATGGATACAAAGGGCCGACAGTAGTCCTTTCTCCAGAGCTAAAGGACAAGAGAGTGAACTGAAAATGCCAGTTTTACATTGGTTGAGAATGTTGGGTAACTGTAAAAAAAAAAACAAAAAACTTGATGCAGTGTAAAAGATGACATCAATGTAAGAGCACTAGGAATAATAACTGTTAAGTGAATGCACAATAAAACTGTGCTTACCTTTTAATTCTCCTTGAAATCAATGAGGCTTACTTCCCAATACAAATGGATATGATTGGACTGCACAATTGATTTTCCTGGCTACGTCTATAGATGAATTGTTTGCTGACAACTGTTTATTTATGGCACAATTTATTAATTGGCTAATGGCAGAGTAGTTAGATGATTAAATGATTTAAAATGAATAACCTGAATCTCTAACAAGAATATCCTAATTGCACATCCTAAGACTGTTGATCAACACTAGCTTAATTCTCTCCAGGTCTTTACATAAGCCAGTAAGACTTCACTACAAGGAACACTGTCATATAGCATTCCATACATGCAAACCTATTTTCATTGTTATCCTATCCAATTTGGTATGGAATTATAAGAAAATAACCAAACCAAATTGCTTAATTTCTGATAAAACTACGGTAATGTAGCATTGCACTTGCATGGCTGACACACATCAACGTTTAATAACTAAACATTTTGAAACATACTATTTTCTGGCCCTCATAAACATTTCCAAGTCTAGCCAAGTTAATAATCTACAGCATTAAATAATTTCATTCAATATAGGCCTAAAATGCAAATTAAGATAATGTACAGAAGTCGTCATCAGTTTATACAATTTAGTTTATAAATACACAAATGATATCCTGAGTACATATTAAATGTAGCTCTCTTAAGGACTTCTGTTTTAAAAGGTGCTATAAAACCAGGTTTCACTTGTGGTTTTTCTTTTTTCTTTCTTTCTTTCTTTCTTTTTTTTGCAATGTTCAGTTAAGATCTATGAAGCTACGGTTATAAAGAAAGGGACAGGGCCAAATACCATAGCAGATTGCCTTGCAAATGTTCATTTGAATCTTGTCTTAGTATTTGAGCTGTGCCATATTTTTAACTGTGGAGAAAAGCCCCTTCTTTAAAAATCACCATGACTTGCTACTCTTGAATATTGAAACTGAACTCTTGTTAGGAATCTCTCAAACCTTAACAGAAATAGGCATAACCTAAACAGCATAAACAGAGATGCAGTGAGATTATTTTTAGCTTTCCGTCTTTACTATAAAGAGTAAACATTTCTTGACTTCAACATCACTGTTTTCTCTCTGACATTTGCTGGTTTAACTGTAATTTACCTTCAAAACTTGTGAGTCATAACTCTGGTTTTTCACATTATAATCTACTAGAATTGTACCTCTTTTCAACTCTATTATTACCATATCTTTTCCTTCAAAATGTTTATATATCTTTTTAAAGAGCCGCCTGTATTACCGTTTAGCTTCCACTTCCAATTGTGACACAGCAATGGATACACACCTAGAACTCTTTAAAGTGCATCCATTCATTTACTGCCATTCCTTTCCACAGACAGGATATATATACTACCTTCCCTACATTGTTATTTATACTACACTTAGTCAAAAGGCTTCGCTATTTCACAGAAACAGTGCTTATTTAATACAACCTGATCCTATACTCTAGGATTATTGTTCTAATCCTCCTTTACATTCATCTTCAGGGCACTATGCAATACTACTTTATCTGTGAATCCTCTCTACAGGGCACTATATCTTCATCTCTAAAATAAGTACATAGCACAGCCGCTTAATACCTACCCATGATAACTGGCCTTAAGTTTTGACAGAAAGGTATAGTTCTCCCTACACAGGTTTTATTTTCATTAAGATCTTAAGGTATAAAGGCTGAATCATTCTTAGTACATGGTTGTATAATTTCTCTTTCACAAGCATTATCAAAAAGACCCTCTGTGTCTGTCAAAAGAGCAGAAGGTCAAACACCATCTGAAAGCACCATTTACTTGTATTTGTCTTGGAGTATTTTAAGTGTCAATAGGGCATCAGCTGTAATCCTGCCAGGGCTAAAATTACAGTAGTTGGACTCTTCTATTTCCTGTGCAAGATGCTATACAGTATTTTTCATTGCTTTACATAGTTTTAAAGTGACACTCCTATACATTTCCATGGACTTTACTCTCTGCTCTTAAAATGTAATTCAAATACTCATTTTTCTTGTATCCTTGCCTTGGTTTCAGTCAACTTTTACATGGCACTTGAAAGATTCCCACAATGATCTTCTTGTTCAATTCCCCCCCCAGCTGCACTGCCCTTATATTCACTATCATTTCTTCCATAATCAGGTGCCTATTCATCCGAAATTCAGATTCTAAATGCTCACTTTCTGCACTGAGATCACACATTTTTTTTCCAAATCCAGTTTTATTCTCTTCATTTCTGATCAGCTTTCTTTGAAATGTAGTAACTCAGCCAAAGTATAGATACGTATAAAACGTGAAAAGCTGTGAATTTGTTTTTAGGATGAAGAAGTCCAGAAGAGGCATCAGATGGGGAAGACAATAAAACCCCATAGCTCACAAGTTGCAGCTTACAAGAGGTATTTCACAGCACTTGTGGAGTTTAAGAGATCTGGCAACCTGTGTCTTTCTGAGGTTTTATGTCCGGCTCTTTCACAGGTTTAATATCTTCCTCCGATTTTGGTTTAGCCTACAAATTAAAAAAAAAAAATTAGGGAAAATTATTTTACTGGATGTCACAAAGGGATTCTCCCTTTTAAAAACAGCTTTCAGCAATATAGTTTTCAAAATCAAGAGACTTCAAGTTTTTGTTTGGTAGTATAGTAGAAAAAGTGCATAAAGTACAGTGGTACCCCGGGATACGAATGCGCCGCCTTACGAAATTTCCGGGTTACGAAAAAAATCCATTTAAAAAAACTGTTCCGGGTTACGAAGGTTTTTTCGGGTTACGAAAATTTTTTTGGTGCTTTTCGGCGCTATTTCACACGAAATCGCGGCTTTTCCCCATTAGCGCCTATGGGTTTTTCGGCTTGCGAAGTATTTCGGGTTACGAAAGCGGCAGCGGAACGAATTAATTTCGTAACCCGGGGTACCTCTGTACTGTAGGTTTAGGCCAACTATTATAAAAGGGTAGCAAAATAGATCATATAACAGTAAAAGCCATCATTTAAAAGATTTGCAACAGAGTGACCTTTCACAATAAGAAGCCTTGGAATAAATCTACACTGCAAAAATAATGCAGTTTTACACTACTTTAACCGCCATGGGTCAATGCACTGGAATTCTGGGAATTGTAGTTTTGTGAGACATTTAGCCTTCTCTGTCAGAGCTGTGGTGCCACAACAAACTACAAATCTCAGGATTCCATAGCATGGAGCCCTGACTATTAAAGTGGTGTCAGACTGGATTATTTCTGTAGTGAGGATGAAGCCTTAGAGAAAAGACAAAATTACCCAGTAAATAGTTCCAGTGTTTTCGCAAGTGTTTGTTCCCTCACACACTCTGTCTCACACATACATACTACAGTAGTCCCTCGGGTTACGAAATTAATTCGTTCCGCGGCTCCGTTCGTAACCCGAGTAATTTCGCAACCCGAAAAGGCTAGCGGCTAGCGCTGGAAAGCCGCTAGCCGCGCTTTGCGGTTTGAATTTCGCGCCGAAAAAAACATTCGTAACCCGAAAAAAACCTTCGTATCCCGGAACAGTTTTTTCCTATCTATTTTTTTCGTATCCCGGAAATTTCGTAACGCGATCAATTCGTATCCCGGGGTACCACTGTACTCTTTCTTTTCCTTCACTGAGCATGAGAGAGGTGATAGAGAAAGAGAAGATCACAAATGACACTGGTGGGGAAAAAAAAGTAGAGAACATTATTTGTCTTACACTGTCCTCCTTTGGCCTTTTGGTGAGATCAAATGCAGCAAGAGATTCCGGGGTCCACTGTGCATGCACAGCAGGGAACTCAAAAGAAATAGGTTCAACCAGACCATAGTTTGCCTTCAGCTCAAGCTGGGGAGCCTCTGGGGGAATCTTCTGGAAGTAACTAAAAGAAAGCCACACTGAATATTAGCATTCTCCTAATAGGCGGGGAATAATTGATGCCACAATTTTGAAGAAGACTATCGTTCCCAGCTAGATGATTTACGCTTTAGCAATAAGGCCTCTCCATTTATACTGCAGCATTGTCTAATAAAGCCACTGAAAGACAATTATGTTTTGGCAATCCTTCAACTCCCACCTCATGAGACTGTATTTGGCCAAGTCTTTGTACTGGTCCCTTGTACCAGCTTCCCCTAAAGGGATAGCATGGAAATCAAGGCAATTTAAATTAATCAGAAAAGAAAGTTTAAATAATGTTCACTGTATTTTGGAGACAGTTGTCCATACTACTTGATTAACCAGACAAATGGGGGTACTGGCACTACTGAGAAACATATACTTTGCTTAGGTGGTATTCACAGCTTGGATCCAAAAATATCCTTCTGTGAATGGATGTGTTCATAGAAGGGGCTGAAATCCAGCAGAGAGATGTGCAGGGCAGAATACTGAGGATGTGCTTTTTGCTGTTTTTTAATGGGCCACTTCCTATGCTGTTCCAAAAGATTCCCTGATGCTCTGAACCAGCATCTTTTGGTGAAGGAGGCAGGGGAATGTGTGAAAATCATCTCTCCACTTCTTCCAATGCAAGTGTTCCATGGGGATATTCAAAAATGGTTTTGAACCTGGCTATATTTAAAGGCTCCTTTGCTCTGTGGAAGGCTTTTGATTATCAGGATTTTTCTGCTTGTGGAATGGAAATGAGGCAATACTTGATCATTCCTCCCCTCTCCCACAGTTCCCTGTTCCTCTTGATGTGGTGTGATTTGGAGGATTAGGGAGTTTATATCTCAAAACTGGAAATAATTTCAGTGTATAAAACAAAATATACTTACATGAATCCATTCTCTCGCTGGCATTTTTCTAAGGTATTTTTCACCAGAGTGCCTAATTTTCTAAAGAAAAGGTGACCGGAAGGCTTAGCTGTAGTCCCAGGTCCTTTAGTTTCACCATATTCTTTGCATAATGCTTCAGCTTTGGCAAAAACTTTAGAACAAAGCAGTTAGTAAGACTCTGTTGTTTAATTACCCTTTGTAAAAAAATGTATGAAGATTAATACAGAAATGTGTTATCTATTGTGTTCAATAGAGATAAAATTTTATACTGGTAAGAATGCATACACAGATATTTCCTTTGTACTGTTACTCACTCATGCAGGTTTATTTGCTGAACGTATTTAATTATTTAGTTGCCTACTAGAGCTCCTAAAGTGGTAAACAACAACAACAATCACAAAAGCATTCTTCAAAACCAGATTAAAAACCAGATTAGTTTTTAAAAACCAATTTTAAAAGTCAACATTCTTTTAAAAAGAGACTAACAACAATCTTTAAAACCAACTCCCCTGAAGTTTTAAAGACCTAAAGTCATAGAATAATACCCCAACAGTAACATGTACATCTGGAAATGACTCCACATGTACACCTGGAAATGACTTCTAGCCATGCAGTAAACAACAAAATGAGAGCATTGCTTTCTTTGCTCCTTGTCTGTTATGGTCTACATTGCAAAAACTTGACTACAATAACAACTCAGCTTTTTTCTGTGTGAATGGTTCTGACATTTTTATCAGACCTGTTCATGGGTCTCATCCAAACTGTTTACCCCAACAACATTAGGTCCAATGAATCAAAAGGATTTGTGTAAATGTTGCCTTATTTTTCAACAACCAATTGAAATTGGTCTCTTCATGTGTTTATTCCAATTTGGGCTTTCTACTCGATTTCTCTTTCTCTGATCTCTCCCCACCCATCAGACTGTCATGGGGGAAACTTATTAGAGCAATCCATCAAACTATCAAGAACATTATGAAACATATTCAAAGTATTTACACTTATGTTTTCATATTCAGATTTCATGAAAATGGCTTTGATGTGCTGTATTTCAGAAAAAAACTGAAGTGACTTCTTTCTTCCCTAGAGCTAAGAAAGAATAAGAATAAAACCACTGCACTTACATTTTTCTGCTTCTTGCAAAGACCGAATTGATTCTCCACATTTATCACTGGCCAAAAGGGTTTGACCATGGTAGCAATAAGCCTATGGGGAAAGATTTTTTTTAAAAATTGAGCACACTACAGAGCAGCATTCAGTTATGTGCTTTATTTAAAGGAGTACAAGTGTAAGCACAACAACCGCAGAAGAAATAGGGCTGAATCAGCTTCCTTGATACTGTTAAAGGTAGTGGAAGATTGTCCAGGCTGCAGCATGATAACACAACCAGACTATATTATAGATATACACAGAGGTAACGAAATGGTGGGGAACAAGAATGTAGCTCTTTAGTGAGCAATTTCTCTCTAATGAGCCATTGAGGATCTGTACGGACAAGAATATTTCTTCTCCTTCTAGCCATACATCCTCATTTGAGACAGCATATAATTGTTATTTTCAGCTCTGACAGAAAGTTTTATGAATCAAATGACTTAGGGTATTGGCTACCACGTGATAAAGAATGCTAAACTAAATGTTTGTAAAAACTGAAATATTTACATGTTTTCTTGTAAACAAATAAGCCTCCCCTCCAATGCTGATTACCAATTCTTACAAAAATTTGACAGACTGATGAAACTTGAAGAAAGTACTCACATAGGCCATATAGAAACATGACTTCAATTGAAGGTATTTTCGCCACTTCATTGTGTATGCTGGGTCCAGACTGGATAACATTTGATCTAGAAGGAGAAAACAGCATTATATTTGCAAATGTAGTCTATTCACAGTCTTGTACTTCTGTAGCAGCTGTAGAGATGTGAAAGCCCAAGGGGGAAAATGCTGTTTGTCTTACCATTCTTTTCCAATATATCAATTAATCAATCAATTCTTTAGTTTTGGCCAGTGATGCTGGCGAAACATCAGGAATAAACCCTTCCAAAACACGACCACCTAGCCCAAAAAACCCACAAAAAACTATGGATTCTGGCCGTGAAAGCTTTTGACTTCACAAATGAATTCCTTACTGCAGTCCAGAAACCCAGTAAAATTAAATTTAAAATTAAAAGCACAAGGAACAATTCGCTATTTCACAAAAACTGTGCTTATTTCTGGCATTTTCCCCTAGTACATAAGTTAGCTGCTCTCTGACCCTGACTGCCTCAGACCAAAACTTACCAGTCACCAAGATCAAACTGGAAATCTCTTCTCATAAAAATCTGATATATAAAATTGGGTGGATTTCCTTGATAGATTCACCATTAATGATTAATCATGTGTTGTCAAGCTTGCTTGTAGAAACCACAAGACAAAAGAATATGCTTCATGGGTTCTACATCCTGATTACTACAGGGACATAATTTTGGAGGTCTTTAAACAGAGGATGGATGGGCATCTGTCAAGGGTGCTTTGATTGTGAATTTCTGCATGGCAGGGGATTGGACTGGATGGCCCTTGTGGTCTCTTCCAACTCTATTATTGTATGATTCTATCATCTTGCAATAAAAAAAACACCAGCAAATATACCTTGGAACATTCCGGAGGAAAAAGCATTACATCTGAACTTGGTAAAAAATTTATGATAATTAGCAATAGTAAAATTCTTTTAGTATTCGACGAGATGAAAAGGCCCACCCTAATGAACAGTATATTCAATACACTCAGTGAGCAGAATGAGTATGAAAGGGCCTGAAGGTCACAAAAAGCAATAGCCTAGTCTTTGTTTTACTGATTCATGAGCAGTGTCACAGGTAAAGGTCATAACCCAGATTTAAAAGGAAAGATAATGAAAGACCAATTGAAGCAGCTTTTGGGGCAACAAACATTGACTAATGATTTATATATTCATCCTGAGATTGACAGAAAAGTAAACCTGTGTTCAATTTAAAAATGTTACTCTTCAGCCAAAAATGTAAAGCTGCCACTCAGTAGACAAGTCTTGTCATTCCCCTATTTTTAATAGTAAAACTATATTAGGCCGTCCATTTGGGGTGGCCTGCAGCCACCCCTTTGTGCCACGTACTGGGGCCAGGGCAGCCACAGCGGCAGCCCAGAGGCCCCAATCCGGCGCTTTTCGGTACCAGAGAGAAGCGACAAAATGCTGCTTCTCCCTGATCCCGAAAAGGGGTTGTCCTTGGGGCCTCATGCCCCAGGACACCCCGAGGAGCTGCTGCCAGGAGAGAAAGGGACCACTCGGCCCCTTTCCCCCAGCTTCGTTCCGGCAGCCGTTGGTGGCTGCAGGAACGAGGCGCTCCCCAAGAAGGTGCTCCATTTCGGAGCTCCTTCCGGTGCCACTGAAAGTGCACTCCAAGCACCCTGCAGCGCCATGGGGACATGATGCCTGCGCTGTGCTGTTTGGCTGCGGTGCAGCGGTGACGTCATAATGGCGGCACCCGTGTATACAGGGCGCTGCCATTATCTCACCGCCGCAACGTCATAGGGTTGCGGGGCGTGTGGTGGCGTCGCCCTCGGGCAACCCTAGCATGTATCCAGGCCAGCATAAAGCGGCGGTCTGCAAAGCGCCTTAGGTTATTTTACAATTTTTTTCCAATGGAAAAAAATGAGAAAAAATGGTCATGAGGATGAGGAACAAATCTGTTATGGTGTTCTCATATTTACTCCCCCAACATCGTTCCTAAAAACTAAGATGACTTTATGTAAGACTATGTACAATATCAATTCACTATGATGCCTGGTATTGTCTTCCCTTTTTCAGTTCATTTTATGGAAAATAGTGTGTTCTGTTTGCTTGACATTATAGAGAACTAGTGGAGATAAAACATTTTCCTCCGTTTTATTACTTTTATTACTGTTGCTGTTTTGTTTTATTTTTTTTGGGGGGGGGCAGTTTTTGCCAAATAGGCAGTACCAAAGAGGTTCCTTCTAGTTTAGGTATTCCTTAGAATTCTGGTCTCTATGTATCAAAATGTATAATTTTACAAAAGTTAAGTTCAAATTCAAAAAACAGCAGAAGAACCATAACTGACACCGGGAATTATCACTGACACAGGCTAGGTTGAAGAAGAAGAGCCCTCCCCTCCAGTCCATCTGCCTTGGTCCAGGCCTCTGAGGGAGAGAAGAATGCTGGACCTGATCCTCCCCTCACCATTCCTTTCCCCTTTGGTGTCGTGTCTTTTAGATTGTAAGCCTAAGGGCAGGGAACCGTCTATTATCCCCTCTGTTGTAAGCTACCTGGAGTCCCAGTGATTGGGCGGCATATAAATAAACCCTATTATTATTATTAATTTGTATTTAAATTCTGTTGAAACTATACTTTTAATATATCCAACATGATAATTTTATGCCAAAGTTATATATAACAAATTTTATATTCTTAAAGGAATAAAATGACTTTCAACCTAAAAAAAAAAAGGGGGGGGATTAATGTTGCATTTTTCTATTTTTGGAAAATTTCATTTTTTTTCTGGGGAAAAAAACAAGTTCAACATGTCCTTGCGTGGCTCCAAAAATTCTGAAAATTTTACATCTCTAATTAGCTGCCAAATAATAAATTTGGTATGAAAACCCTGGTTGCTTAAATTATCCACCTTTAATGCACAGTGTTGTCCTAATACACTTCTGTCCATAAAAGAGAAATGTAAAAAAGAAAGGGAAACATAATCAAAGAAGCTTAATTTGATGAACTCAATGACTAACCCAAAGCCAAGTGCTTCTCAGCTAATCTAGAGTGCCATGGATTCCTGTGACTTCCCATGCAGTTCTTTGGTGTATATTACATGGTTAGGACTAGGAGTTTATATAAGAAATCATCAAGTATTCTTAAAACAATACTTTTAACATACCTGATCTCTGATAGAAATTGGCTGTTTCATAGGCCAGAGCAGCTATTAGACCAGGATTATGTTTCAGCTCAATAGCTCGGGCAATAGTCACTAAAATTATAAAAGGATGCGTCTATGAAAATGTCTTTTATAAATTACATCAATTCTGATTATAGATTTGTTTCAGTATTACAAATTAGCCATAAACGTTCAAAACAAAATATTTCCCCTTTTTATTTCAAACAGATGAATATAGCAACAATGAATTAAAATATGCCTCAATTAACATAATAAAGGCCCCGTACAGGCAAGCCAGGGACGTAGCCGGGGGGGGGGGTCTGGGGGTCCGGACCCCCCCTTCCATTAGAAAAATGAATGGTGTGTGTTGCTGCGCCGCCCCACTCAAGCCCCATTAAAGGGGTGGCATTTTTTTGGCCCCCCCCCCCCCTTCCTAAAATCCTAGCTACATCCCTGGGCAAGCCAAAATAAAGCTGCTTCGGGTCACTTTGGAGGTATGCTGTTTAAATTATGCATGCAACCTAAGAGTCAGGAAGCTGCACCAAAGTTGCACTCCAGTTCTTAGGACTGGGTCATGGCTTTGGTGCGGCTTCCAGACTCTTAGTACGCAGCATCATTTAAACAGCATACCTCCAAAGTGACCCTAAGCAGCTTTATTTTGGCCTGTCTGTATAGGGCCAAAGTAAAGAAAATTTTCCATTTAAATTTGAAACTCAAAATACCCCTGGGTGCCCTATGCAAAAGAAGAAAGAAAGAAAGAAAGAAAGAAAGAAAGACTCTTCTCAGTCTAACACAGCTGGATAATGTGATATGTCCTCTGCTGCTTCTAGAGGCATGGGGGGGGGGGGGGTGGAATTTGAGTTAAAATTTGCCAAAACTGGGTGGTTGGGGAACTGTAGCCCAATGATGTCCAGTGAATCATGTCTGGCACCCTCATACCTTTGGTGGTTACTCACCCCAGTCATCTACTACCGTAATACAGTAATTCTTATTTTTTTCAGATCTACTAAGGGGCAGAACAGACCGCAGCTCGCAAAAAGCCAGCTTTTCCTGCCCTGCTGTGGGTTTACGGCATTCTGGCAGTGTGCTGTGTCTAAATGCCACACCGCCAGAGCACCCGAAAGCCAGCTGCTGTGCTTTTCATGCTGGTCTGTCCCAGCCCTAAGAAGGGCTCTGGCTCACTGTTTACAGCAAGGGTGGGAAAAGTGCAGCCCAAGCTACATGAAGGTGATAACACTATTTTTGAGGTTCCCAGGTCCTCCTATGTCAGATTCCCCCCCCCCCCAGATTTTTAAAAACCTAGGCCTGTTACAGACAGCCAAAATAAAGATGCTTCGAGTCACAGTGGAGGTATGGTGTTTCAATGATGCGTGTGTCCTAAGAGTCCAGACGCCACACCAAAGCCACGCTCCAGTCCTTAGGGCTGGAGCGTGGCTTTGGTGTGACTTCTGGACTCTTAGGACGCATGCATCATTGAAACACCATACCTCCACTGTGACTCGAAGCAGCTTTATTTTGGCTGTCTGTAACAGGCCCTAAAAATGCATATCTGGAATAAACTGGAGAACTTATTTTCTGTAAATATACCCCCAACAAAACTTTCAGTTTAATTTATGGTTAAATAAAGGCCTCTCTTGGGGCCAACACAGGCCAAAAGTGTGACAAAAGGGGGACCTTCTTTAAAGTTATATTTTCAGAAAAATAGTAATAAATAAATAAATAAATAGATCTCAGGTTGAGAGCACATGGGAAGTGTATCTTTCTGAGATCCTACTGGAAGTCAATGCAGTCCCCCAATCTCAGCAACTGCTCATTCCTGTTTGTAGTTAAAAAGTCACATACCAAATGATAGGAAAAAGCTCTGTCTAAAATGCTAGAGGAACACAGCCAGTTACATCAGGCAATTCTAAGTGAGGCATACAAGTACTGACACAGTATTAGACCACTTCCTATGCTCCCAAAATCACTGATGCTAGTAGACTTTTGTTGTTGTTAACCCCATAATTTATGGTGCATTTGCTTGGGCTTTCCATCCACCAATTTTCCCACAGAAAAACAGATAAAGAAATCCACAGATAAAGACTTATTATCATGAATCATATCATGATTTAGTATCATAGAAATTGCTTAATACCTTCTTGAGCTTCAGCTTGGCACTGAATAATGTAGCAATCTATTAGTCGAGCTTCTAAATCTCTTCCCTTTTCAATGGGAGTGATCAGTTTAGGGATGTGGCTTTCCTAAAGAAAAAATATAATCTTAATTTGACTGTCCCATACACAAAGCATGCAAATGTGCATGTACACCCACCCACCTATGTGAAATATCCAGAGACTTATATGATCACACTATAAAACTATTCTCTCTTTACATATGCAAAAGCATTTCTTATTATGATGTGAGTGCTATCAGTACATTAGATTATAAGCATCAACATGTATAGCAGCAATTAATTTTTGATCCAGTCTCAACATTAAGGAAAGGCATGAGATACAGTCCTCCAGAGCTTGACTGCTTACTTTAATATAGGTGGGATACATACTGGCAAAATGTAGTGTGGCAACGGCAGCAGCAGGGTTAGGGAGCATGCACCATTCAGACGCTCCCTAATCCTAGTACGTACTGGCGGCGGCAAAATGGCTTAGCATCCGCAAGTCCCAGTGTCATAAGGATGTCACGAGTGCGCCATTGGTGCACTGCAATGTCTTTATGGCGCCGCAAGAAGGACCCACTTTTTACGGGTCCTTTTTGCTGCGTGAATGTAGCGCGCGGTTTGTCTGCTGTGGCTCCCTCGTGCAGCAAAGCAAGACACTGACAGACTGCCCTTTTTCGGTGGTCTGTACCCTGCCATAGTATCTGTTAAAAGTGACTACCACAAAAGAACATGTAACATGTAAGGAAGACAGGTTAGCTAATTTCCCCAGCATGCAAAGGTTTTTTTATACTGTAATCCATTCAAGCAAGCAATTCCCCGATTTACACTGTACCTTTACAGGTACAACGCCATGATGGATATTCTACAAGTCCCCAAAACTTTAGAGACTGATGTACTAGCATTAATGTACTATTCCAAATGAGTTACTTTGTTAAAGGAGGGTGGGAGGAATACCATCTATGCCTAATACAGTGGTGCCTCGGGTTACGAAAGTAATTCGTTCCGCGGCCGCTTTCGTAACCCGAAAAGCCTTCGTAAGCCGAATTGCCATAGGCGCTAATGGGGAAAAGCCGCGATTCCGTGCGAAAAAGCCGAAAAAAGCACCAAAAGTTTTTTCGTAACCCGAAAAAACATTCGTAACCCGGAACAATAATTCCCTATGGGATTTTTTCGTATCCCGAAAATTTCGTAACCTGGGTATATTTCGTATCCCGAGGTACCACTGTACATCAAAATAATGACAGTTGTGCAAAACCAATTAAAAGCAAGAGTAAAAATAAAGTCTTTTCACAGGATCCATATAATTAAGCTTCCTTTAAAAAAAAGTTTTATACCTTTAAGTGTTTGAAAATTCCAGCTGCTATTTTCATACTCCGATGGACATCTTTTGCTTCATCTTCAGTTATGCTAAAGGATTACCAATTTATTATTATTACAACTCCTCAAGCATGTCAAATATCAAACAATCTGCTAACCCTTCCTCTAAGTAAAGTTGTTAAACTTGTCAATAGACAAGATTTGTTTTTGTTTTTTAGTATTCATAATTGCAGGACTCATCACTGGATAAATGGATTTTTAAATGCTTAGTATAATCTACGGAGTCAGAAGAAACTAGGAAACATAGGCCAAGATCCTGCATCAAGCAGATGGAGTGTAACATTCTTCCTGTGCAGTTCTGTGTCCTTGCCTGCCCTAATAGCGGTCAAGCACCAAGGGTGCTGTTTCTGAATGATGGGGACAAGTCAGGAACACAGAAAAATGATCTTAGCCTGTGAGAGGAAAATTAGGGTGCATTCACAGATGAAGTACATTTTTTCCTTATCCTCACAGGCATCTTCAACATTGGAACTGATCCTCCCTCCCCACTGCTAAGTAACAGCAGCAGATCCTTCTGAGGTTTGACAGCTGCCAATTGGGGATGGTGGTGAAGGTTTTGGATAGGGTGCAAAGTACTAGAGAATAACTCCTTGCACTATTCAAAAGGAAACATGACTGACAATGTTAATAATGTGACACCACTCAAAGGAAAAAAAGGAAAAGGTCTTATACTTGGTCAAGCTATTTGCCTAGGCAGCTCAGTATTGTCTAACAGTAAGTGGTCCCATGAAAAAGTCTTTTCCATCAGCAAGTAAGTATGCCAAGGATTATGTTCTACACCATTTGGTTTCATAACTTGAAATGTTTTTTGCTCTTTGGTAAGGCTTTGGTAACTAAGGCCTAAATCAAATTATTTGTCCCAAATAGATCAGACTCATTAAATTAATAGAAACTTGATTTGGGATATATCTATCATATAGAAATAATGCATTTTGACACCACTTTAATTGCCATGGCTCCATCCCATAGAAACCTGGGATTTATAGTTTTGTGAGGCATCAGCACATTTTGGCAGAGAAATGGCGCACTCGTGATGTACGCAAAGTGCCACAAAAAGAACCCTGAAGAACTGGGTTGTTTTTACTAAGGAGGGACGCCGCGCAGTTTGGCAGCTGTGGCGTCCTTCCGCAGTTAAAACGAGAGACTGCAACCCACCGTTTTGGGACAGTCCGTACTGCCCCATAGTCATAAACATATGAAGGACCAAAAATTCCCCACTCTTGGTTTAGCATACCTAACTGAGCACAGAATCAATAAAAGAAATTGTTAAGTGAAAATACTTACTCTTCCTTCCCTGCCAACCTTGATGCATATTTAGTGTACCATAAAGCCACATTAAAACCCATGGAAATTAGTTCAAATACAGCATCTTGCTGGGCACTAAATCAAAAAGAAAGGAAACATGGCTTATTGCATTATTTATAAGACTTTCAGTTTTAAAATGCAACCTTGTGTACATTTTGAAGACTGACAGCACAATCCAATACTACACATTTATTCAGATGCAAGTATCATTGTATTCAAGGGGTGTACCACTAGGAACTGTTAAGCCTAAATCCAATAGACAGTCTCAACTAGAACAGATCTATGAAAGTTTATAAATCAATGTACATGTAAATTTCACTAATTTAATGGATCTACTTCAGCTGGAATTAATAACTGAATTTAGGATTGTAAGGATGGAAATGATGTGGCCCTCCAGGTGATGCTGAACTGCAACTCCCAATAGTCCTAACCAACACAGCCAATGGCAAAGGATGCTTGAGGTTGCATTTTAACAACATCTGGAGACCCATGTGATTCCCACCTCATCTTAAAACAAAAAAATGTTTGTTTCCTTCCTATTCTGCATTTGGCTATTTCAAATAACATGAGCTAATCTCAAAGCATTCAAATGTATGCTGCTCAAATAGATTTTTAATAGCTGAAAATACAATTGTTTGTGAGAAACAATTTATGCTTTGTTTAAGTCTGAATTACAAATGGTTGAAGCATAACTGCTGTACAAATCCCAAGTTCCTAATCACCCTCCCCATCAAACTGAAACAGACATTCCAGTCAGTTAAGTTACAACAGAATAATTAAGTTTTCCATTCAGTGCAAATGAGAAAGCAAATGCCAGAATAGTTTCACAGAAATGGAATTATGCAGAAATATTCACTCTCACTACAAAGTAAATTTCATGTTACCAGAAGGCTTATATGGTGGCACAGAGCCTTACAAAATATAAGATCATATAAAGATAACAACAGTCAGATTACATGTACCTTTCTCCACATACTATGAACATGCCAAACTGCTCCATTTTTGTCAAATTATTGTCTAATTATTCATATTCGGGCCTGTATGAATTATTTGATTCAGAAAAGGAAGAGCAACCAAAGCAATCAAACTTGACCATGTCTGCAAACCAAGGGGTAAAACAGACTGCACCTTTGTGCCAGCTTGGGGGCAGCATCAGAGCATGGCATTTAGACAGTGCACGTTCTAACACCGCCGGCATCAGGCTGTCTACCCAACCACATGGCAGCCAGCTTTGCAGTGCTCCGGTGGCATGGCGTTTATACACTGCACGCTGCAAGAGCAACGCAAAGCCGCAGCGGTGGCAGAAAAGCTGGCTTTTTGCCAGCTCAAAAAGGAGTGGCATTTTGCCACCTCTTTTTGGGCTAGCAAAAAGCAGGATTGGGGTTGCGGCATGCTTGAAGCCACCCCTTCACAGCAGTCTGTTTCAGCTCAACATAAAAAGGAAAGATATCAAATGAGCTCGGACCAAGTTTACACAAGATCAAGCATCCATTTCCGGAGCATAGACAGTCTGATGCTTCTGAGTTTTGCCCTGTCTGAAATCAAAACCCTGCCCCCCTTGCCCCCAACAGCTAATTCTGAATCTAAAAGTGACAGCTTGACTACATGGCTAACAATCATGGATAGATATATACAAAATATGCATTATTTAATTTTATATAATGTCATATGTCTTTAAATTTCACAGTTTGGATTAATTAAAAATAAGGTAATCATGTCAATATGGATGGGTTAAGGAAGAAGGAAGATCTGGTATTAGTAGAAAGTAACAGTAATAATATCATGAAAAAAGCTTTCCAAAGTACTCTTTGGTTTAGAAGCCATTTCAGATTGTATGGTAAACTTGGCAACTAGAGTGCAAAAGGATCATTGAGTTTCAAAGGTACTACAAGTTCCCTTTGCATACTGATTTTCCAGACTAACACAGCTATGTCTTTGAATGAGAACCAGAAATGTGCTAAATTTCAAGTCAATAAATATTTGTGTAGGCGGCACTTACATGGTGGCACAGAGGTTTACACAATATGAAAACATATAAAGTTAACAACAGTCAGATTACATGCATATTTCCAGGCACTGCCAATATGCCTAACTGTGTATTTTTGTCTAATTATTCACATCTGGGGCTACATGGTAGGTGCTTGTGTACAATCCAAGCACATTATTCTATTTTTTTTCCACTACAAAGTGCTGTGTAAACCACGCTCAACTCAGCAGCATGCACAGAATTTCAGCCACAAAACATTTACTTTGTGGTGAGCAATGCTGAAGTAGATATTTTTGTCATAAACAAACGAGAACTTAAAAAAGAGTATTCTAACAATATCATGATTGTTTGTTAATCTGTTAATCTATTCAAATTACTTACTGTCCAAGAAGATAGGCACTGAAAAACAAACTACAGTTACCTTGGTACATGTCCATGCAAAGTGTCTGTCCACTTAAAATTCTGAATATATCTCAGCTTGCTGTCCTGCGAAGAGTCGTCCAGTGAAACTATAAAGCCTAATAATACACAGATAAATATATAAATGCAAATGCTACTACAAAAATTTTGCTGTTGTTTTGTGTCTTCAAGTAGTTTCCTACAATACCTCTTCAAAAAGGCCATTTCAAAATTATTATTTTGATCTCCAAAATTTATTCCAGTCTCTATATTCAAATTCCTCAGCCTTACATATGCAATACATTTTTCTCTCCCACAAAAAGTACTGTTACCTAATTTCACACACTATTAAAAATGCTTATATCCTCCTTCTACTCAAAAATAGTCTCTGAGTTTAACACACTAGGATGATCTGGGATTAGCTTTATATCCTAAATGTACAGATATACTGTAGTATGGGGGACACCTGGCTGAATGAAACTACGTGTGAGAGAGATCTGGGAGTCCAACTGGACCACAAGTTGAACATGAGTCAACAGTGTGATGCGGTAGCTAAAAGGGCCAATGCAGGTTTAGGCTTCATCAATAAAAGTATAGTGTCTAGATCAAGAGAACTAATAGTGCCACTCTATTCTGCTTTGGTCAGGCCCCACCTGGAATATTGTGTCCAGTTCTGGGCACCACAATTCAAAAAGGACACTGAGAAACTGGAGCGTGTCCAAAGGAGGACGACTAAAATGGTGGTCTGGAAACCATGCCCTATGAGGAACAACTTAGAGAGCTGGGGATGTTTAGCCTGGAGAAGAGAAGGTTAAGAGGTGATATGATAGCCCTTTTTAAATATTTGAAGGGGTGTCACATTGAGGAGGGAACAATCTTGTTTTCTGCTGCTCCAGAGAACAGGACCAGGAACAATGGATCCAAGCTGCAGGAAAAGAGATTCCACCTCAACATTAGGAGGAACTTCCTGATAGTAAGGGCTGTTCGACAGTGGAACAAACTCCCTCGGAGTGTAGTGGAGTCTCCTTCTTTGGAGGTCTTTAAGCAGAGGTTGGATGGCCATCTGTCGGGGATGCTTTGATTTGGATTTCCTGCATGTCAGGGGGTTGGACTGGATGGCCCTTGTGGTCTCTTCCAAGTCTACGATTCTATGATTCTATTATTATACCTGAAGAAATCAAATAATGAAGTAATATTTTCTCTCCTGTGCAATGCAAGAGAAAAAATGCAGGCTTGGCCAAGAACATATTCATTCTGGTGTAACCATACAGACTAGATGGAATATTTCAAAGCATGTACTTGAGCTAAAAGGACAATACAAAGTGCTCATCCCTGTCCAGTTACTGCTAATTACATTCCACTGCATCTGGCCCTAGATCCTCCCAGAAATAAGGAGTCTTCCCATTGTTGCTCCCCACCACCATCATCATGGATTTGGTGGTCTGCCCTCCATGTACTTGTGGTGCATTCAGTCCACACGTTTCCCACTGCTGTTTAGATGCTTCTGTGATCCATTTACTTTTTTAACAGATTAACAATACCAAAACAAACATGATACCTATACAAACTGCTTACCTTTCAGGAGTGAAAAATAAGAATCAGTTGCGTTTTTCATCATATCTGGATTACAACTCAAATCTGTAAAAAGTTCCAGGAGTCGTGTTCGAGAGGACCTTAGATCACTGTATAAGAAAACAAAAGAAGCCTCTGAAAAACACTATTCAAAAACAAACTCTTCTGATTCAACAGCATTGTTATTTTTTATAAATAGCAATGTATATAATCATTGGAAAGTCTGCCTTTTTTTACAATCACTTACTTGCAAATCTTTGTAGCAGCTGGAGTCGTGGCTACACCATAGTAATTGAATGTAACAGGAGCTGTAGCCTTTAAAGGATTTCGATGAAACCAGTGAGTCATTTCTCTTGAAAACTTCCTGCAGGATAAGAACTACAGGAAGCCTAAGACAGAAAATAAGAAGTTATATTCATTAATATGAATCTCCTTTAAAGGAACCTCCGGAACCTCCTTTTCGGGCACAGTACAAGGTGTTGGTTATCACCTTTAAAGCCCTACGTGGCTTGGGCCCAACCTACCTAAGGGATTGCCTGCTTCCATATAATCCGCCCTGTAAACTCAGGTCCTCTGGGAGGAATTTATTACAGCCCTTAAAGACCAGGTTGACGGCGACCTCCCAGAGGACATTCTCTGCAGCCGCTCCCAAATTATGGAATGGCCTGCAGGACAAGATCCGTCAAATTACCAATCTAGAGAGCTTTAAAAAGGCCATTAAGACGGATCTCTTCCGGCAAGCCTTCCCGGAATAAAATGCTCAGCCACAAATAAAAATTTCCCATCCAGTGAATTCTGCCCATGATGATTTTTATTTAGCTTAGTCGGTTTTAATATGTAGTTTTTAATCTGACATTGTTTAATCTTGTTTTAAGGGGGGGGCATTATGTATATATGGATGTATTTTAACCTGTTGTATGCCGCTTTGATTGCCTGGCAAAAAGCGGAATAGAAATTAAAAAAATATTATTTTATTTTATTTATTATTAAAAACATTAAGCATCTCATTCCTTAAATATAAATTTTTCACATTATATTAAGCAATCTTAAATAAATTTATGAGGAAGTAATCCAGTTGTGTTTACTACATACCATGATATTTAACAGGATTGTGTGTGTATTGTCCTCTCCATTGACGCCCCCTTGTCGTGGGGGAGAGGCTTGCGTACCCTAATGAAATTGTGAGCTATGCTGGCGGTGGTATAATAGCCACTGGTAGGGCCTCCCATGCCAGACAGGTCACAACCGATGGGTCTGACCAAGAGCGCCAAAGGGCAGGATGGGCTCTCTAACCTTATGGCAACCATCCTAGGGAAAGGAAAACTCTAATCCCAAACCCGGGCAGATAGTGCTCGTCTAACCCTGTAAGGTCAACCATCTAAGAGAAGGAAACTCTTATCAAACCTATGACCCAAGGACCTCGCTGCCACCGTCCATGCTTGTCAAGGCCTCAGCAGACAAACCTCTAGTTTAAAGAGTGAGGCCAGTTCTGTGTACACTGCTCTCCACCAGAAAAATCCATTGCACAGGCTCGAAGGATACATCCAACTTCCGAAAAAGCCCTGTAGCAATAGGCAAGGGACGAAATGGCAGGTGTAAAGATGCACTGGAAGCCACAGACCCAACCCTGCATGCAGGCGGTTCAGGACTTTGGTCGCTTGAGACTGACCCGGGGGATGACAGTCTTGTTTGGCAGCATCCTGAATGACCAAGCAGCCTTGTTTAAGGAGAGCACTGCTTGCTCCATGTGGAGAGGGGCCTAGAAAAGATGGCCTAATGAAAGCTCATCCCCATCTACCCAGTTGGCTAGCCGTGACCAACGGGCATCTTCTGATGCGGTCAAACAAAGACAAAGAAACAAAGGCACACACCAGCCTCCAAAGGTGCAAACAGACTAATGCTTGCATGCTGGAACATCAGAACCATGCAGATAGTGGATGTCCTGAGCGTCGTTCTGCTCTAATACCCCATGAACTGTCACGACTTAACATCGACATTGCTGCTCTTAGTGAAGTTCGTCTCCACGTGGAAGGCAGCCTTAAAGAACACGGTGCCAGCTACACACTCTACTGGTCTGGCAAACCCAAAACTGAAAAACATCTTTCAGGTGTAGGCTTTATGATCAAAAACTCCATTGCCTCCAAACTCGAAACCTTGCCAACAGGACACTCTGATCCCATTATCTCCTTACGCCTCCCACATGTTGTTCTCTTCAGTATATATCTCCCAACTATGCAAGCCGACCCTGTGGAGAAAGACAAATTCTACTCGGATCTACTCCACCTTATACAAAAAGTCCCTGCAGAAGACAAAATCATTATCCTTGGTGACTTCAATGCCACAGTAGGAAAGAACTTCGAAGCCTGGAAAGGTGTTTTAGGCAAGCATGGTGTTGGAAACTGTAATGATAACAGACGCCTCCTGCTAGAGTTTTGTGCAGAACAGCAGCTGACTATTACAAACACCATCTTTCAGCAGAAAGATAGCTTGAAGACAACCTGGATGCATCCCTGAACCAAACATTGGCACCTCATTGACTATATCCTAGTGCGCCAGAGAAATATTCGCGATGTCCGTCATACCTGAGTGATGCCCAGTGCAGAATGTCAAACAGATCATCGCCTCGTAAGATGTAAACTAAATCTTCATTTTAAGTTCAAACCTAAGAGAGGTGGCATCCTAAAGAGGAGACTCCAAGTCAACCATCTTCAACAAGCTGCCGTGAGAGACAACTTCCAGGCAAATTTGCAAACAAAACTTGAAGACCATCCTGTAGACTCTTCTCCTACAGTGCTTTGGCAACATATCAGAAACAGCATCCTGCAATCTGCGGAAGAAGCCTTGGGGTTCTCCCTCAAGAAAAACCAAGACTGGTTTGATGAAAACAACCAAGAGATCCAGGAGCTGTTGGCAAAGAAGAGAACTGCTCACCAGGCACACCTCGCCCAATCATCCTGCCCTGTAAGAAAAGCAGCCTTTCGCCTTGCATGTAGTCAACTCCAACAAAAACTCCAAGACCCTCAGAACAAGTGGTGGATCAATTTAGCAGAAAAGACACAACGTTGTGCAGATCTGGGTGATTCCAGAGGATTTTATGAAGCTCTTAAAGCACATCAGGTCCAAAGCTCCCTATACAGCACAGATGGTCAAACACTAATCACAGATAAAGCTTCCATTCTGAACCGATGGGCTGAACATTTCCAAAGCTTCTTTAGTGCCAACCAAGTAGTCCAAGACTCAGCAATTCAACATATGACACAACAACCAAGGAAGAAGGAATTGGACATAGCTCCCACTTTGGAAGAGACCCTTAAGGCCATACAACAGATGAAAAAAGGCAAGGCAGCCGGAATTCCACCTGAAGCTTGGAAACACGGAGGTCATGTACTCCATGCTAAACTCCACGAGCTCCTTGTGAGTTGTTGGGGAAAAGGCGAACTGCCATCAGATCTCTGAGATGCAGTCATCATCACCCTGTACTGTACAAGAAAAAAGGAGCAAAATCGGATTGCTCAAACTATCGAGGTATAACACTGCTCTCCATTGCTGGAAAAATCCTTGCAAGGATACTCCTGAACAGATTAGTTCCAGCTATTGCAGAACTTCTTCCTGAAAGCCAATGCAGCTTTAGAGCTAATAGGAGCACTACAGATATGGTATTTGCCCTTACACAACTGCAAGAGAAATGTAGAGAGCAGAACAAAGGTCTCTACGTAAGATTTGTCGACCTCACCAAAGCCTTCGACACTGTGAGTAGAAAAGGTCTGTGGCAGATCCTGGAACGACTAGGATGCCCCCCCCAAATTCCTCAAAATGATTATCCTGCTACATGAAGGCCAGCAAGGTCAAGTCAGATATGACGACGCTCTCTTGGAGCCCTTTCTCATAACTAATGGTGTGAAACAAGGTTGTGTTCTCGCTCCAACTCTATTTACAATCTTCTTCAGCATGATGCTCCAAAGGGCTACGGCAGATCTCGAAGAAGAAGATGCCATTTATATATGCTACCGTACTGATGGTAGCCTGTTTAACTTAAGCTCGCACTAAGACTCTAAACGATCAAGTCCGTGAGCTGCTTTTTGCTGACGATGCTGCCCTCATTGCCCACACGGAAGCAGCTCTGCAGCGCCTAACATCTTGTTTTGCTACAGCTGCAGAGCTATTTGGGCTGAAGTCAGCCTGAAGAAAATGGAAGTTCTCTACCAGCCTGCACCTCAGGAAGAACACTACCATCCCCACATCACTGTAGGCACATCTGTGCTTAAGTCCGTTCAGCAGTTCACCTACTTGGGAAACATCATCTCCTCAGATGCCAAGATTGATCAAGAGATTGATCACAGACTAGCAAAGGCATGTAGTGCATTCGGAAAGCTTCACAAAAGAGTCTGGAGTAACAAACACTTGAGGCGAAGCACCAAAATCATTGTGTATAGAGGCATTGTACTGTCTATTCTCCTTTATGGGTTTGAAACATGGGTCACCTATCGCCAACACCTACGACTCCTCGAATGCTTTCATCAGCGCTGTTTACAAACAATTCTAAATATACACTGGACTATGTCACAAATGTTGCTGCCCTTGAACAAGCAGGGATCACCAGCATTGAGGCCATGATATTGAGGAGGCAGCTGCGCTGGGCAGGCCACATTTCTAGGATGAAGGACCATCGCCTGCCAAAAATAGTATTCTACGGTGAACGTGCCACAGGTCAGCGTAAGAGGGGCGCCCCAAAGAAGAGATACAAGGACTCCCTGAAACATGTCCAAGGCTCGGCCAAATTGATCACCAACAATGGTCCGCCCTGGCCTCGCATCAGGAGGCATGGAGACGCACTATCCATGATGCTGCAGCCTTTTTTGAAAGCTCATGCCAAATGAGTCTCGAAGAGAAACGACAACGCAGAAAGAACTACAACCTGGAAACATCATCCAAGCCAGCCTTTCTCAAATAGTGGGGCGGGCCCCCCAGGGGGGGGGCGTGAGGCTCCATAAAGGGGGGCGCGAGGCTCTGTTATGCAGAGGTGTACTTATAACAATTTTATAGACAAATGATACTATTTACAGTCGCGCAGGGGGCGCGAAATGTTTTCTTCTTCCTAGGGGGGGCATGACAGAAAATAATTGAGAAGCACTGATCCAAGGAGACTTTCTGCTGTGCTTTCTGCAACCTGACTTGGATTGGCCTTTTTAGTCATCAACGCGCTTGTAGAAAGCACGGGATGAGTCCTTCCTGAATCTTCACTTGCGAAGTAAAGCCAGAGAGTGTGTATTGTGTGCCTTCAAGTTGCTTCCAACTTTTGGCAACCCTACCATGGGGTTTTCTTGGCATGTTTCTTCAGAGGGGGATTGCCCATTCTCATCCTTGGCCATGGAAACCCACTGGGTGACCTTGGAAACAATTTGAAGTCACACAACACACACAACCCTGTTAAATATCATTGAATGAAGTAAACACATACAGAATTGTACTGAATGAACTGTTACTGTATACCTATAGTTAGTAGGAGATGGGGTGGTTGTCACTCAACTTGCTTGACACATTAACAGATGACAACTGCAGCAGATAATCACCCTATATATGTGTGTAAAACTGTTAAGAATTTTGTAAATGACATCCCAACTCCAGTTTTCATTAATTAGGTATTTACAATACTTGATTTGAATGAGGACAATGCCCTTAAGTTCATTTTTTCTAGAGGCAAGAAGTGCATGGCACTCATACATCCACAGCAACGAGATCTGCTATTCAGCATTTCTATGAATAGAGCCATTATTATCTAGCCTTTTACATCTGAGAGATCAGTATAGTCCAAGAGAGGATATTGCTTTATTGCCTGAAATATTTGCTCAAACTAGTTAAATTAGATTATTCAGCACTGATATACCATTATTTTTCTTATAAGCTTACTCCTATATTAACAGATTTGTCGAAGTGAGAGGTTAAGGGTTTTTAAACATCTAGCTCTTTCACAAGCTTAGACCTAGAAAAGGAAAGTCTATTATAGCAGCTCCTTTATGGAACAGATCAACAATTCATTCAGCAGAAACGAGCTATAATATAAATACTGAGGCAGGTTACAAACCGCCGGGTTGCGGCGGTCTCCCGCCACCACCGCTTGCAGCATCCGGGAGCCGCAGCTGCCACACCGCGGGGCTCCCGGATGCTCCGAGGAAGGAGCACGGAAATCGCGCTCCTTCCTGGGCCCTGGAAGTGGTGCCGCAAAGCACAAGGCGCGCTTTCGCGGCATCACTTCCACCGCGACACGTCTGGACGCTATGCGTCCAAGACGTCAAAATGGCGGCAGCCGTGTGGAACGGCCGCTGCCATTTTGTGCACGCGGAGCGTGTACTAGGGTTAGGGGGGTGCGGAAGAGTGTTTCAAGTGTTGCTGTAATGGTCATAATTACAGCTATTACAATCATTTTAATTAAAAAATCCATTTTTTTGCAAATATTTCTATACTCAGAAGCAGCTTATAGCCTCACCTAACTGATGTTTAAAAAGTTAAGGAGCTTACATTTATTTATTTTTTATATCAATGTATTGACAGACACTGCATACATTATACAATATAAACAATGGGTTGGGAAACTGATCCTCCACCCACCATCCCTGTCTGTTGGCTTCGTTCTCTGGGTGAATGGGACATGAAACCCAATATTATCTGGAGGACATGCCAGGCACTTATGCAAATTTAAACCAGGGCTCTTGAGGGCCCCTCACTACCCCTTTATAAAAAAAAATACAGAAAACTTTTCAATTTGCAACAGAAATAGCCAAGGGTTGTGACCCTGAGTGTTAGGTGAATTACTGTACACGCACCCAGAAATGTTTTTGAAATGTTTGTTGTACCCCATTCATAGTGACCTTTAAGAGCCACTTTGAGGAGTCATTTTGATGAACTGTATTAATAAAATGGATATTACACACTAATGGTGCCAGAATATATCCTAGGGCCTAGGCTAAAGGTAAAGGTAGTCCCTTGACATGAATGTCTAGTCATAACTGACTGTAGGGGGCAGTGCTCATCTCTACTAGTAAGCCAAAGAGCCCGTGTTGTCAGAAGACTACTCAGGTGGTCATGTGGCCAGCACAACTGTACCGCATGCTGTTACCTTCCCACCGAAGTAGTACCTATCTACCAACTTGCATTTGCATGCTTTCAAACTGCTAAGTTGGCAGAAGCTGGGACTAGTGATGGCAGCTGACCCATACTGCAGCACTCGGGCCTCGAACAGCCAACCTTCTGATCTTCTGATCTTCAGAATTGCTTTCTTAACCACTAAGCCAACACCTCCCATCTCCTAGGATGCAGTTCTATTAATCAATGGCAGAAAACTAGATACGCTGTTGTGTATAGGTCAGTGGTTCTCTGCCATAAGCTTGTGAAGCTATGTTTGTTATATCAGCTTTCCACAAGTTGATACACTCCAGTATCTGGTTGGCCTGCAACTCCCATTATCCCTCACCAATGGCATGTCAATTAATGTTGTAATAAAAAAAAAATCTGTGGAGAGCCTCAGGTTGGGGAAAGCCAAGTTAGGCTATGGTTAGGACAAATACCATTACCCTTTTGGCTTAAGCAAGCAAGCAAGCAAACAAAAAATCATGGAAGAAGGGCAGGATGGAGCCTTCTCTAGTTCATGAAAAAAAAGAAAATGGTAAAGTAGCACAGAATCACTATTAAGTTTGTGATACAGCCTACTCCCCAAATAATTCTGCTAAACATTCCACTTCTATCTCTCTGAAACTATTTTTTGCTATCCCTACATATGGACTTCACTATTTTTTTATTCTTGTTAGATAAGACTGCAGCTCTGCAAATATTGTGTGACTGCAGCTCCCATCATCTTTGTGTGACTGCAGCATCTTGAAGCCACATCTTTTACTTTAACGTTATTTCTAAAACATTATATAGTTTAAAACACATGAACAGAATCATGAGCATTATTCTCTCTAACCAAGGCAGATGAACCCATGCCAGTGAAATGGGGCCACCCAGAGAAAATAAGTAGTTTCTATATATCAAGGGGATATCAAACAGTTGTTCACTCTTTGCAAATCAATTGACCCTCTGAAGACAATTGTTTTGGATAACTTTCTAATCAAAACCAACCATTTCTGAGGGTTTATTTATTTCAGGGTGAAGACCCACTTAGAGATCATTCAGAAACAAGAAGGGGGGCACATAGATTTCAAAGATGCACCTCCAACCCTTATTTCTCTGTAAATTCTCTCATTATTTCATAAGAAGAGGTGCATCTGTCCTCTTGAAATACTGTAATGTACTTTGACACAATTTAATTGCCAAGGGCTCCATCCTACAGATTCCTGGAGTTTGTATTTTGCAAATCATCATTTTAACTGCCATGGCTCCATTCTAGACTCCTGGGATTTGTAGTTTTGTGAGGCACCAGCTCTCTTTGGCAGAAGCTAAAGCCCTTGTAAATCTACAAATCCCAGGGTTTTACAGGATGGAGCTACAGCACTTAAAGTGGTGTCAAACTGCATTATTTCTACAGTGTAGAATCAACCCAGGGAGATGAGACTCTCTCCCATACACTGTAACAGGTATAAGGGCTGATGAAGCGTCGCCTGCAGCAGATACAACCAGAGCACTACAGGCCTGTTACAGACTGCCAAAATAAAGCTGCTTCGGGTCTCTTTGGAGGTATGCTATTTAAATGATGCATGGGTCCTAAGAGTCCGGAGGTCGCGCCAAAGCCACACTCCATTCCTAAGCACTAGAGTGCAGCTTTGGTGCAGCTTCTGGATTCTTAGGATGCATGCATCATTTAAACAGCATACCTCCAAAGAGACCCGAAGCAGCTTTATTTTGGCAGTCTGTAACAGGCCACAGTTTGCTTTAAAAAGGAATGTATCTATACCTTATCTCAATCTACTCTCTCTGCAGTCTTTGCTACTGGACCAAGAATTTCCCATACCAGATTTCCTACCTACCCAAACATGAGCCAAAATCACTGGCCAAGCTTATGTACCAAAAAAAAAGGAAAGACAGGAGGGACGTCACTTCAGGCACCTTATGCTTAAAAACAAATATACATGTTAAAAAACTGACAACATGCTCAGAGACGCCACATATCCCCGACAATCATAATTTCCATTGAATTAGTTTCACACACAGTAGGGCCTATCAGGCGCATGCATTTTGTCTCTATATCTAGCCTCAATAAGGCAGGCAGGCCGCCAGACCCAAAACTTCAAACACTGGCCCTTCTTCCACTGCATAAAGGGTATCTAGACAAGATCCTAAAGAATAAAGATATACAACTGCGTACTAAAGTCAGAATCATCCAAGCCACTCTATTTCCATCACCATGTTCAGGTGTGAGAGCTGGGCAGTTTAAAAAGGTTCAAAACACACTGCAGAAATAATCCAGTTTGAGACCACTTTAACTACCTTGGCTCAGCGCTAGGGAATCCTGGGAATTGTAGTTTATTGTAGCACTGACAGAGAAGGTTAAACGTCTGACAAAACTGGTTCCCAGAGCAGTTAAAGCAGTGTCGATCTGGATTATTTCTGCAGTGTGTTTTGTGGCCAAGTGGATAAAAGGAAAACCAACTCTTTTGAGACGTGGTGCTGGAGAAGATTGCTGAGGATCCTGTGGAGGGCCAAAAAGACAAACAAGTGGGTCCTTCAACAGATCAATCCTTCAACAGATCAAGCCTGAAAGCCAAGATGACCAAATTGGGGCTGTTTGGCCACATTATGACAAGAAATGACTTACTAGAAATGACAGTGACAATAATAATGCTAGGGAAGGTGGAGGGAAGTAGGAAGAGAGGAAGACCGCAAGCTAGATAGATAGACTCTTATGACGGAGGTCACAGATATGAACCAATAGGGCCTAAGCAGAGCACTGGAGGATAGGGAGTCTTGGAGATGTCTCATACACAGGATGGCCATCGACTCAAAGGTGGTTAACAACCACTATCACCACCAAAAAACCCAAATACATAAAGGGCTTCTAGAGCCAGCGTGGCGTTGCACTTTGAGCACTAGACTATGACTCTGGAGAGTAGGGTTCGAATCCTGCTCTTGACCATGGGCAAGTCACACTCTCTCAGCCTCAGAGGACAGCAATGGCAAACCCACTCTGAAGAAACCTGCCAAGGAAGCCCCATGATGGTTGCCTTAGGTGGGCAACGGCTTGGAAACACACAAACCAGACCCAGCCCAGTTCCCAGAGAAGGTCGGCTGTGGCTGTGTTTACCTTCTCTCTCTTTCCAAGGCAGCGCTTCCTGTCGGGATTTGGGAAATCCAAACCACGCCTCCACTTCCGGTCGGAGGAGGAGCCTGGCGGAAGACACATTACCGCACTACGCTCCTATAAACACGGCCTGCATCCTGGGCTTTGCAGTTTAAGGAGGGGGCATGTAGAATCCTCAGAGAGAGAGCGAGAGCGCGCGTAGGCCTGGCTGAACTACAAACCCCACAATGCAACGGGAGGCAGCCATAGTGGCGAAAGCAGAAATATGCCGCTATAAAGAATGTAGTGACGTCATCAAAAACCAAGAAGCGCTGAGGCGCAGCGGCCGCTCTTTCGCGGATCTCTATGGTGCGCGGCGCCAGAAGCCGGGCGCGAAATGGCCGCCTCGCCCAAAGCGATGGAAGCTTTATACCAGTGCTTCTCAACCCTTGGGCCCCCCAGGTGTTTAGGACTACAATTCCCAGAATTCCCAGTCAGTGTGCTCATTGTCCAGGAGTTCTGGGAGTTGTAGTCTCAAAGGTTTAAAACCACTGTTTTATACCTATGTTGACGTAGCGGGACTGGCACGCTTGTTTTCTAGCCTTCCCAGCTGAGAGAGTTCGTGGAAGTCAGGGTTGGGCAACTGTAAAGGCCCTTCCGATGGTGGTGGTGGTTGTTTCAGACTTATGGCGACCCTGTCATGGGGTTTTCTTGGCAGGTTTCCTCAACAGTGGTTTTGCCGTTGCCTTCCTCTGAGGCTGAGAGAGTGTGACTTGCCCAAGGTCACCCAGTGGGTTTCCATAGCTGAGCTAGCTATGGCTATGACAGGTGTAATGGTTTGAGTGTTAGACTAAAGACACTGGGGCTGCATCCACACTGGAGAAATAACCCAGTTTGGCACTGCTTTAACCCTTTGTGTGGCTCTCTGCTATGGAATTCTGGGAGTTGTAGCTTGTTGTGGGGCCCAGAGCGGAGCTCCGCTCCGCTCTGGGCCCCACAACAAACTCCAACTCCCAGAATTCCATAGCAGAGAGCCACACAAAGAGTTAAAGCGGTGCAAACCGAGTCCTCCTTTTTCCCCTTCAGTGTCCTCCATTTTATGGCGCCTTGTCCTCCTTTCGTGTATACTGAACTGTTGGGAAGCAAAGGTGACACTGTCTCAGCCCCCCAATTTGGGAGTATTTTGCATTTCTGGATTCCAGATAAGGGAGGCTCAACCCAAACCTTCCTTTGGCAAAGAGGCAGGATGAAAGTATGGAAGCCAAGATAAATACAAACCCGTCGTCACTCACCTATAAAGGAGGAGATTCCCCGCCGCAGAGAAGCCAACAATGGTTCGAAAGGATCAGGCAACTTCTGCAGGACGACCCCTCCCTAGTCTCCCCAGAGGAGTGTCCCAAGAACCGGATGTGACGTACCTGGCACTGCCCTGGCAAGAGCCAGGTAAGAGGGCGGAAGTGCCTCAGCTGGGGGCATCCTAGCAACCAAGCGCAATGGTTGCCAGGGCCTGCAATGGCGGCTGGAATTTAAGGTCCAAAGCACACTGCAGAAATAATCCAGTTTGAGACCTGTTTAACTGCCCTGGCTCAATGCTAGGGACTTTGGGGAACTGCAGTTTGTTTGTTTGTTTGTTTGTGAGACATTTAACCTTCTCTGTCAGAGAGCTCTGGGGCCACAACAAACTACAATTCCTAGGATCCCCTAGCACTGAGCCAGAGCAGTTAAAGAGGTCTCCAACTGGATTGTTTCTGCAGTGTGTTTTGGACACCTAGGCCTGTCTGGGAATTGATGGCTTTGGAAGCTCGTGGTTGTGAAGAAGGCAGTCGGGCTGCCTGAAAAATTCAAAATGAACATAGTATTTTAAAAATATGGGGGTTTAGCCACACAGCCAAAGCTCATTTCCTTGTTTCCAGTTGAATGCTGCCATAGAGTGCATCCACACTGCAGAGATAATCCAGTTTGACACCACTTGGGTCCAAAACACACTGCAGGAATCATCCAGTTTGAGACTGGTTTAACTATCCTGGTTCAATCCTAGGGAATTCTGGGATAGTTTTGTGATGCATTTAGTCATCTCTGTCAGAGAGGCTCTGGTGCCACAACAAACTACAGTTCCCAGGATTCCCTAGCCATGCCAGTTAAAGTGGTCTCAAACTGGATTATTACTGCATTGTGTTTTGGATTTGAACTCCCATGGTTTGTTCCCATAATTCCATTTCCTTGAGCAATGGCAGTTCAAGTGGCGTCAAAATGGATGGAGTTCTAGTGCCGCAACTACACTTCCCAGAATTCCACAGCATTGAGCCATATTAGTTCAAGTGATGTCAAACTGGATTGGAGCTCTTGTGCCGCAACAAACTATGCTTCCCCAAATTCCATAGCCTGAGGCTATGGCAGTTCAAGTGGTGTCAAACTGAATTATTTCTGCAGTGTGGATACAGCCATAGCCAGGGAAAAAGCATAATGTTAAAAGCAGTCGTAGCAGCAAGGGTGCCTTACCCAATTTGTTGACTTTTCTGGCACAGTCAACACAGAGAAAGATTAGCTAGTTAACATCCACACACTCTTTGTCATTGTGTGAGGTGTGTAAATGAATTTATTTGTGAATGGAAGGAAAGGAGGATCTCCAGATGAGCTGAGAGCTCTTAGGCCTCACTGAATGACAAACTCCAGAATGCAACAGGAGGCAGTCAGGAAATCATAAGAAGATGAAGAATGGGTGAGAGTTGGATGTGAGAGTTGGACAGTTAAGAAAAAAGATAGGAAGAAAATCAACTCAATTGAGAGGTGATGCTGAGCGATGTGAGGGCTGAGGATCCCATGGACAGCCAACAAACAAACAAATAGGTCCTAGAAACAGATCAAGCCAGAAATACTGTATCCATAGAAGCCAAGATGACAAGACTTAGACTGTCATACTTTGGACACATCATGAGAAGGAAGGACCCCTCATTGGAAAAGACGAGGATGCTGGGAAAGGTGGAGGGAAGTAGGAAGAGAGGAAGACCACATGCCAGATGGATGGACTCTGTTAAGGAGGTCATGGGTTTTATGGGGTGGCAGGAATTAAGCGGAGCAGTGGAGGACAACAAACATCCCACTTTTACTGCTCTGGCTGCCTCCTGTTGCATTCTGGAGTTTGTAGTTCAGTGAAACCTGATGGCTCTCTGGTTGGTTGAATATTCTAAATGCCCCTCATTAAATTCCAAATCCCAGAATGCAACAGGAGGCAGCCGGAGCAGTTAAAGTAGAATAGCAGCACTATAAGAGTGTAGTGCGGTAATGTGGAAAGATTGTCACACTAGAGACAATAGACTCTGATAGTGCTGCTATCCCACTTTTATTGCTCCTGTTGCATCCTGAGGTTTGTAGTTCAGTGAAGCCTAAGAGCTCTCTGACTGAAGGTTCTAAAAGCCCCTCCTTGAACTCCAAATCCCAGAATGCAACAGTGGGCAGCCAGAGCAGCCAAAGTGTAATAGCATCTCTATAAGAGTGTAGTGCGGTAATGTGGAAAAGATTGTCGCACTAGTGACACTAGAGTCTTAGGACCTTATCCCTTAGAGTGCTGCTATTCCACTTTTACTGCTCTGGCTGCCTCCTATTGCATCCTGAGGCTTGTAGTTCAGTGAAGCCTCAGAGCTCTCTGACTGAGGGTTCTAGCAGCCCCTCCTTGAACTCCAAATCCCAAAATGCAACGGGGGGGCAGCCGGAGCAGTTAAGGTGGAATACCGTCAACGCTTCAAGAGCAAGGGGGCGGTGTCCATTGCGGGAGAGGGAAAGGGAGGCGGTCGTGGCGCAGCCAAACCCGATGCTGAGGGGCGGAGCTACCCGAGAGGCGGTGGCTGTGGCGACCAGGCTTGGTTGCGGCGGGGGCTGTGGCTGGGCTGGGGAGAGGCGTCGGCTGCCCTCCTCGCCGGGTGAAGATGGCGCCCTAGCGGTGCCGGAGGGACCATGTCGGAAGCGGCCCGGAGCCTCCTCCAGCGCTGGGGCGCCAGCTTCAGGAAAGGGACCGACTTCGATTCCTGGGGGCAGCTGGTGGAGGCCATCGACGAGTATCAGATGTGAGGAAGGGTGGGGTCCATGGCTGCATCCAGACTGGAGACATATCCCGGTTTGGCACCGCTTTAACTTGTCTGGCGCAAGGCTATGGAATTCTGGGAGTTGGAGTTTGTTGTGGGGCCCCACAACAAACTCCAACTCCCAGAATTCCATAGCAAAGAGCCAGACAAAGAGTTAAAACGGTTCCAAACCGAGTCCTCCTTTTTTCCCCTTCAGTGTCCTCCATTTTGTGGCGCCTTGTCCTCCTTTTGGGGTGATGACATCTGGCCTCTAAGTATGTGCAGGTTTGGCAGCCTTGTGCTGTGTGTGTGTCTGTTGTGTACCTTTCAAGTCATTTCCAACTTAGGGCAATCCCCAAGATAATGGGGGTTTTCATGGAAGGGTTGGTTAAGAGGGGCTAAATGGCTTAGAAAGAAATCCTTGGTGCAACAGGTGCTCTAGAAAAAAACACACCCTTCTTCAGAGGAGGCTGAGAGAGTGTGACTTGCCTTTGGGTTTCCACAACTGAGTCAGGATTCGAACCCTGCTCTCCAGTTATAGTCCAAGACTCGAAACCACTATGCCGCACTGTGCTATATCCAGTGAAAGTTTCACCCCCATTTCATGACATACTGTACTGTACTGCAAAGCATTGCAAGTTCAGATTTGCCTTGGTGTATCAAGGGTATTGTAAATAAAGGAATATTGGTCTATATCCCATCTACCTTATATACTCGACTATAGTTGTATAAGTCGAGGGCAGATTTTGGGACTAGAATTATGGATTTTCATGTGACCCGTGGATAAGTCGGGGGTAAAACTTAGGGGCATGTAATGAAGGATGTAAAGGACGAAGCAAAGGAAAACAGTGCCAAAGAACTTACAAAATTCCAGCAGACATAACTATTTGTCCTATATTAAAGGCTAGAGGTTTGAGAAAATAGAGTGGGATCAATGCTTCCAGGGCAGATTAAACTCTTGCCTTTCACCAGAGGATGATTTCATATAGATACATGATTTAAAGCACAGTATTTACATTGACCCATGGATAAGTCAAATCACGGTTTTTGGGGTCAATTTTTTAACTTAAATTTCTAGACTTAGACATGAGTCGAGTACAGTGAACAGTGTTGTAAATTTGTATTCTGTGCAGCTTCTCTCTCTGTAAGCTCAGACATTTATTTTGCATTGCAAGGCCTATAAAAATAAGGTTTGTGTCTACTGGCAAGCCAGTTGTATATTGCTGGAAAGGCCTCATCTTTCCCACAGGCACCATTGGGGACACCTAGTTCCATAAATGTCCACAGTTAAAACACTGTGATGATAGGCACTGTCTGAATAGTGGCTGTAGTCAGTGATCATTTGTTAGATATAAATCAGGGGTAGGCAAGCACAGGAAGCTTCGCCAGTTGAAGCTGTAGTCTCTAAAACATCTGACAGATACGAGGTTGCCAGTCCCTGGTATAACTTATCTGTAAAGTATTAGTGCAGAAGATAGAGGGCATTTATGATAATGTCATGCTTCATCGGCTGTGCAAAGAATACAGAGCCAGGGCAGTTAAAGCGGTCTCAAACTGGATTGTTTATGCAGTGTGTTTTGGACCTAAGTCTCAAAGGTGCTACAAGATCTCTTTGAATTCTACCACTGTGGAAAACAGATATGGCAATATAACACCTAACATCAATGAACTTTAAAGTAACAGTCATTTAACCTTTTAATGACAGAACGTTTCTGTGTTAACTATAATATAGACTCAGTGGGACCTGGGTATCTTTAGTAGTTTTCTGTCTTAAATATACTGTTCCATATTTACTAGTTTCAGACATTGCTGGACAACTGTGATAAGTGGTGAGTGGTTCTGGAACAGGGTTTTAGTCTTGCCTTGTCTCTCAAAACATTCCCAAATTTTAGAATGAGGAGATAAACCAAGTACTGTACATAATGTAATTGGTTGTTGTTTTGTGCCTTTAAGTAATTTCTAACAGGCAAACATTTAACAGGATTTTCTTGACCATGACATTACAGTTATATAGAGCCCCTAATGCAGTTTCTTGGAGCCTATTCAGGCCATAGGCTGACTAAGGTTCTCTACTGTCACATATATAATCATCCCATGGCCAATTTTGTATTTTCTTTGTTTTTGTTTTTGATAATGCTGAACACAGTATCTGTTTTTAAACCCAAATCATAAAAAGTGTTACTGCAATGTTGATGGTTTCCATTTGAAACTTAATTTTTTTCTCCTTACCTGTTCTCTGAAGTGGTCAGAACAAAGATATGTACTGTAAATTGAAACCTTCTGTAACATACTGCTCTATTTCTTAGACTGAATAAATATGATTATTTGAATTCAAAGACATAGCTGAGTTAATCTGAAAAATCAGTTGCCAAGGGATCTTGCAGCACCTTTGAGACTAACTGAAAGATAGAAGTTGGTAGCATGAACTTTCGTAGACTTGAGCCTACTTCTTCATATACATTTGGTGAAATGGAAAGGTGTTGCAAGATCCTATAATTATTTGAATAAATTTAGATATTTAATTAAATGTCAGTATAACAGACAGTACACTTTAAATTATATTTGTTATCTTCTTCTGGAACAAATCCTAAAATTAAGTCTTACTTGGTTCAATGAGGCTTACTTCTAGGTAATTCAGGAGACGAATCAACCTCAAAGTAGCTAAGTAAGGCGGGATACAGACTGCCCCTTTGGGGCGGTCTGCAGCCGCCCCTTTGCACCATGTATTGGGGCCAGGGCAGCCACAGCAGCAGCCCAAAGGCCCCAATCCGGCGCTTTTCGGGACCAGGGAGAAGCGGCAAAATGCCACTTCTCCCTGGTCCCGAAAAGGGGTGTCCTTGGGGCTTCCCAGGGCACCCCAGGAGCCACAGCCAGAGGAGAAAGGGGCCACTCGGCCCCTTTCTCCCTGGTGCCGTTCCTGTGGCAATCTAGTTGCCATGGGAATGAGGTGCCCTCTGGGAAGGAGCTTCATTTCGGAGCTCCTTCCAGCACCGCTGTTAGGCCACCACAAGTGGCCTGATGCGGTGCATTTGGCTGCTGCACGGCTGTGACATCATAATGGCGACGCCCGTGTATACAGGGCACCGCCAGTATGCCGTCACAGCTACATGTTAGGATTGCGGGGTGTTTGTAAATGATGCCCCGAGACAACCCTAGCACGCATCCAGGCCAGCGCAAAGTGCCGGTCTGGATAGGGCCTAACTTTAGAATTGAAGAGAATAAATAGAACATATTCCATTTCCTCACCTAAATAATTGGGGGAGGGGATATCTTTCCCCCTCTCCCTTGACTTTTAACATTTCTTCAAACTGTACATTTTTAAGAACAAAGCACAAATGTTCTTAAACGATGAATACTGAATTGGGCCTGTTAGTGCTATATAGCACCTGTTTCTGGTTTGGAAATGCAAGAAGAGTGAATCTGGGTAATTATTTTGACTGTACCAGTAGCCTTTCTATAAGAACAAGGGCAAATGATACACTCCCTGACCCAAGTTTTCTTCACCTCTCCAAAGCAGGCAACTGGTATTGTGAATCCAGTCTGTTGCAAGGATCTTATCATAGTTGCTTTGATTATGTCATCCCACTTCTGGCATCTCTTCACTGCTTACCCATTCCTTTTAGGATTTGGTACAAGCTTCTTCTTTTAATGTTTAAAGCTTTACACAACCTAGCTCCCCCTTATCTGTCAGTCCTTATTTCTTTTCACCATCCTGTTTGAGATTTGCGGTCCAGGAGCTCGGGGCAAGGGCTTCTTCTTCCTTGACTGCGCTTCACCCTTTTCCACTTGCTGCACCATACTCATGGCACTGCCTCCCTGAACATCTGCAGACTGTCTCTTCTCTTGCTAATTTTAAATTCGAATTATCCGTATTTTACAGCGTATAAGACTACTGGGTGTATAAGACAACCCCCAACTTTTCCAGTTAAAATATAGAGTTTGGGATATACTCGCCGTATAAGACTACCCCTCTTCCAACACACACCAAATAAAAATTTACAGAAATTCAGATTTGATTTCAATATGGTAATTTTAAGTCAAATGCTTATGACATGCAGGTACTTAGCAAGAAAACTTGTTGTATACAAAGCCTGCTTGGATTGGTCAGCTCTCTCTGCCTGCCCAGCCCTCCCTGTCTCCAAGACTATCAGAGCAGTAGCATAAACACAGCTCTTTTTTCTATACCCTGGACGCCCACAGCTTGCTCCGCCCTTCATCATCGGGACCGTGTTAAGTCACCGCATATGGTGGGGATGCGGCTGTGGCCATTTTTGAGCTCCCCCCCACCATATGCGGCGACTGCAGATTCACCAGTTCAGCTCGGAAGTTTCAGCACCCGCCCTTTAAGATGACACCCGGCGTATAAGACGACCCCCGACTTTTGAGAAGATTTTCCTGGGTTAAAAAGTAGTCTTATACGCCAGAAAATACAATAAAGACTTTCCTATTTTCTAAAGCATTTGGAACTGTATTTTAATATTGCTTTATAATTTTATATTTGATTAGATGTATTGGTTGTTATTGCAGTTTATATTTTTAATTGCATAACTTGCTTAATTTTGTATAGTTTATATTTTATGTCTTTTAGTTTGTATGCCATTGGCATGTTATATGCTGTTTTGATGATGCCTGTAAAGTGCCATGAAAATGTATGGTGATAAATAAATAAATAAATAAATAAATATAGTAAGCACAGAATTTATGAGTTTAGCAGTATATAGAACCTGTTCCTCTACCCCAGTACATCCTCAACTGTCAGCTGTGAATCTCCCCAGGTCTAGGTGGCAGTATTTTCGGCAGTGCAGGGTAGGGGTGTCTGGCAGCTGTTGGGAGGAGGCACTTGGAGGCTGTGGGTATATGTATTCTAGTTCTAATTCCTATGCTTGCTATCTGTGCATTACCTATTAGGTGTGTTACCTATTAGGTGTAACCGTGTGAGTGATACTCCCAGTGTGTTACTTAATGGCTTTGTTTTATTGCCTCTCCTTAGGAAGTGTTTTGGCCATCATATAGCTGCTTCCAGCATGTTGTATGTATGAGTCAAGTGATTCAGTCCATTGTCATTTAAATGAACTTCCCTTTGTTTAATATTCCTTGCAGTCCTTCAAATCTGTTCAGTGGGTGTGGGCTGCCCAATAAACGCCCCTTCTTTTGTGTTATTGTGGATTTAGTTCAAATTATGTTGCCTCAATAACCATACCAAAATACCTCTGAATTATGTGTTGTTGGAGTCAATCAGTACAACCCTTCTCTATGCATATAGATAATCAACAACACAGCAGGACATATATGTGAACAGTCCCTGGCATCACTACAGAAGTGCCAGGTAATGGGGAGATGTCAAGGCAGTTCAGGGGCCAGAATACTCCGGCTGCTCATGTATACAAGGCCTCAGTCATGTAGTTCCTCCTTAGCTTGAGAACTCCATAGGAAAGAGACTGGTTCCCTCTTCATTATTTTTCTGTTGATAGGTAAAGATGTGGTGTTTTTTAAAAATTCCAGCATTCATTTGGGAACTGACTATCTAGAAAGAACATACTTTTGATAGTGTGCTGTACTTTTTATATTTCTTGCTTTTTTAATGGATATGTTTGAAATGGCTTTTAATTATCTAGATTGTTTAAATATTGATAACATTTTGTATACTTTTGCCTATACAGTGGTACCCCGGGTTACGAATTTAATTCGTTCCGCCGCCGCGTTCGTAACCCGAAAATCTTCGTAAGCTGAAAAAGCCATAGGCGCTAATAGCGAAAGCCGCGATTTCGTGCGAAAAAGCGCCGAAAAGCACCAAAATTTTTTTCGTAACCCGAAATAACCTTCGTAACCCGGAACAGTTTTTTTCAATGGATTTTTTTCGTAACCCGGAAATTTCGTAAGGCGGCGCATTCGTATCCCGGGGTACCACTGTATCTGTTTTAATTGTTTAAATTGTCTTGGGTCCTCGTTTGGGAAAGAAGTGGGATGTAAGTATAATGTTTTTATTTTTGCTATTACTACTAATATAAGATGTTTTCTATCGGAAAAACCCTATTGGCTTACAAAACAGAGATAGCTACCGTATCTTAAAATTGTACATCTTCTGATTCTTAACTCGGTATAACACTCAATTGGTCATTTGTTTCTTTTTCTTCACTCAGATTAGCAAGGCATTTACAGAAAGAAGCTCAGTCTCAGCCTAACAACTCAGAATTCACTGAAGACCAAAAGGTACATAATGGTGTGTGTTCATTTGGAGGTGAAATACCTTTTGCAAACAGTATTTGACTCTTTTCTTGTACTAATTGGGAGGAGTTACTTATGGAATGGAATCTTTTTTCTGGATGGTTAATCTGTGGTGAAATGAAATACTGTAATATTGTTGGTTTGAAAAATTGAAAAGAGACAAAGTTAATTCTAGGAGTTAAGTTTGGATAGAAATTCTGGCAAGAAATCAGTTTAATTTATTTTAAAAGGAAAACAAAAAACACAATTTCATCTTCATAACATGTATTTGTAATCAAAACATACATAAGGTCATATCAAGAGCCATGTTTGATCATACCCAAAGTTTTTCTAGTCCAACATTCATACTCCACCAGTAGGAGTGCTGCTACACCTCCCATTTTGTATTCCCTAATAACTGATATACAGGGGCATACTGGAGGTGATATGCAGCCATCCTGACCAGTAGGGATTTATATGAATGGCCATTGATGAACCTATCCCTATCCAAACCTCTTTTAGAATCATCCAGGTTGACAAACATCACATCGTGTGACAGTGAATGCTGCAATTTAACTGTGTGTTGTGTGAAGGGGTCCCTCATTTTATCTGTCCTGAATTTCCCGCCATTGGGTTTGAGTGGATGATTCACATTCTGTTACTATGAGAAAGGGGGGAAAGCTTCTCCACACCATGAATAACTTTGTACATCTCTGTCTGGTCTCCTCTTATCTCTGTTCTGATCTTTAAAAAAGCAGACACTGTAAGATTTACTTGTAGGTCAGTTGCTCCAAATCTCTTGATCATTTTTATTGCATTTTTCTGCACTCTTTTCAGCTCTCTAAAATCCTTTATAAATAGCTCTGATCAGAACTGTGTATTGTACTCCAGATGTGTTTGCACCATGGATTTTTGCAAGCGTGTGTTGTAGGCCCAGGGTCACTTTTATGCCTCCAGAACCCTGAAGGGGCATGGACTGCCAAAAAGTAGAAAGCCCCAAAAGAGCCAAATCTACTTCTGTTTCTTGTAAACAGGTATTCTTTGATGCTAAACAGTGCAGGAAATTCTTTCCTTCTGTCTAAAAGGTAAATGTCTTATCCTAAATGCTTCCAGAACTAGCAATTTGTCCTCTTTTTGGCTAGAAAAGGGGCAGTCTGGGCAATGTAGAGGTGTTGAAGACCCCAAAAAGATCCATGATGGCCTGCATAGAGCCCCAGGGCCACATTTTGACTACCCCTGGTATAAGGGCAGTATGATATTATTCACAGATACTTAGGTACAGTCTGATCCCTGAATCTGCAGGGGGTACATTCCCCAAAAAACATGCATAGCAAGATCTGGATAATGGTGAATGCTATATTTGTAAGAAATTGACCATAGAGTCATGCTGAAGGACCTCCAGATTCCTAGAGAAACCATTTTTTCTCCTGGATGTGGCTAAGTGAAACTGTGGTTACCGATCCCATAGATATGGATCCCATAGATATGGGGATTGTACTTTAATTCAGTGCTTCTTTTGTTGTGTGATACGGCAGAACACTAGGTTTTTCTCCAGAGTATCAGAGATTGGCCGTGTATTTGTGCCTCTTGTCTACAACTTTTTCTTTCTTTCCTGCAAACTTGCTGCAGACTAGCAGTGAGTGGTTCAGAAACTGGCAGTAGGCCACAGTTCACCACTTTGAGTAGCACTGCTTTAATGTGTTTTTCTTGTTGTATGCTTTCAAGTCACTATCACAGGGGTTTCTGAATCTGAAAGTGTGTGATTTGCCCAAAGTCAACCCATAGGTTTTCATGACAGAGCAGGGATTTGAACCCCAGATTCAAGAGTCGTAGTCCAATGCTTAAGCAGCTATGCAACGCTGGCTCTGTAACATGGCCCTTGTGGTCTCTTCCAGCTCTATGATTCTATTCTATTCTGTGAGGTGCCTCTTGAAGTACCATTTTTGAAGTTTATAACATTTGGCAAGAAAGTGTCATAGTTTAATGCAAGGTGTTCTTTTTACCTTTAAAGCAGTTAGAAGCCACTTTATTTGGCCAGTGCAGACTACCTGTGTAATCCATTATTGATCCAACGTAATTTAAAGGGATAATAGTACCATCTGTATATATTTCCCAGTATATTTACTTCTATTTGTACCCATACTGATGTATAAACTGAGGTTTTCCAATTTGAATTCCAATGTTTTTCTTCTGTTTTTATTCCCAAACCTGACTGCCATACTAATCTTAAACCTTTCAATATACCAAATTTAGCCTTTTGAATTACATAATATAATTTGAATCTTGTCCGTTGGGTTGGTTTTTCAGTTGATCTAATTGAATGGGCTTCCCCATTACAAATGTATCTTTTATTCTATAGATCCATTTCTCTTTCCACCCCTTCTATTGGTTGTATTTATCTTTGTTTGAAGAGTTGATGCTCTAACAATGGGCAAAGAGGTGTGATGTGAGGTGAGACTAATAATTTCTTATATTGAAATCATATACTAAACAACCCTTCAGTAAATGGATTATCTAGTTTTTCTCGTAACTTCTATGTTTTATCTACAAACATGTTTGCGATACTAACTTTTGGCACTTTTGTTTAAAGATGTGCTACATTCTTTTTTTCTTATATGGCTCAGGAAGTGAGTTGATAAGCATGTCGCCTCCTAAAAATGTATCAAACTCCATTTTATCTCTAGGCAACCTTAGGCATATTTTATGGCAAAGTAAGGGCCAAAGATAGATCAGAAGGCCTAATGTGGTACAACATACCTAGGTTGATAAATGAATTCAACCACCGGTAAGTTGGTGGCTGTATAGGCTAGTGTGGCTGTGAGAATAATGTCACCACTAAATAGATGTGCAGGCACAGTTGTCCACTGAGTTTTGGAGTCTGAAACGTTTTGTAAGCTTGGTTGGTGCATAAGAAATGACTTCCAGATCTAATCGACACAAAAGGAGAAGGGAATGTGGTGGGGAAGGAGATCAGGTCCAGCAGTTTTTCTCTCTCTCTCAGGCCTGGACCAAGACAGATGGACTGGAGGGAGGGCTCAGCTTCTTAGCTCACGCCAGACCCAATGGAGCTGGGCCTGCATCTCTCCCTCCATGGCCAGATGGCTCCAGATGGACTGGAGGGAGGGCCCTTCTTCTTATAAGGTACTTGGAAGGCAGAGGTCCAAGCAGCAGTAAAACTAGCAGTTTCATCCTCCCCCTGCCCCAGATGGTCACTGTGGCCCTCTCATACTCTCTGCTGGGCTGTTTTGCAGCAGAGCCCTGTCAGGTCCTGGTTTTATAGCCCTAGCAGGCAAAGCAGCTGTGAGTGATGGCAAACACAGTGCCTTCTGAGTCAGGGTCTCAGTCCTGAAGAGAGAGGAATCGATTTGGAAGGCAGAGGTCCAAATACCAGTAGAACCAGCAGCTTCTTCCTCCCCCTCCCCCCCCCCCCCCGGACCCAATATCTCTCTCTGCTGGAGTGTTTTACACTCTTCTCTCCCTCAGAGTCCACAGCAGTGGCAGTTGGAATGGAGGGAGAGTGCCTCACCAGCTGCTGGGACCCTTGGATTATCTTGGAGCTTGACTACTAGAAATGGAGTTTTGCTCATGGAATGTAGTTCTGTTCTTCCTTTTAATGCAGCTTTGCTCCTGAATTGTTTCAAGGATTTTCTGACTATTAGAAAAGCATGGGGTGGAAAGGCTGATGGAAGGTGGAATTAGCAGATGAGGGGGCCACATCCTTTTTGTATGAAGGGAAATAGTCTTCTCTGAGCCTCTGTTGGATTTCCTCACTGTGCACTGTATTCTTATGCAGATCATAAAAAGTAAATTGATGAGGGACGGGAACAATATTCCTTGCCTTGCCAAAGTATGTCCTAGGAAGACCATAAAATACAGTCTCCACCCTGTTCACTGTAGGGCTGCAATACACTGTGACAATTTTTGTTTAGATGTATAACCCCTCTTCCCAAAGGGCTGAGGATAGATAATCCTGTTAGGAACATATGTTAATCCCAGATGCATTCCCTCACTGTTACAATAGCTGTAAGTGACTACTCTAATCCAAGGATTTGTACTGTTCTTATATGTATATGTTCCTTCTTTCTCTGGACTTTATCACATGGAGGCAAATTGCTTAAATCTTGTGCAGAAATGGGATTTAAAAGTGGGAAAAAAACCCTGCAAAAGCAGGTTGCTTTTCAGACGTGTTTGTGTAAAGGAGAAATAATGCGACATTAACCTGAACAGAAAGTCGCCAAAACCCACTCCTTTTTAATAAATAATAATAATAAAATTTATTTATATACCGCCCTTCTTAGAATCAGGGCGGTGTACAACAAAAGGCATACAACAATATAATAATACAAACATAATTTAAAAACAGTACAGTACAATAAAAACAATAAAATTCGTGCCAGCTTGACAATGCTGACGGACGGGGGTGGGGAGGGGAGAGCATTCTGGGGCGAAATAGTCAGGGGTAGGCCTGCTCGAAGAAGTAGGTTTTCAGCCCCTTCTTAAGTTGGGCTAGGGAGGTGGCTAAGCGGAGCTCAAGGGGCAGCGAGTTCCAGAGGTTGGGGGCCGAGATGGTGAAGGCCCTCCTAGAGGTGGAAGCTAATCTAGCCTTTGGAACTCTCAGAAGTTGCTGCCCAGATGATCTGAGTGTGCGGGGCGGATTATATGGAGAGAGGCAGTCCTCCAGATACCCTGGGCCCAAGCCACTTAGGGCTTTATAGGTAATAACCAACACCTTGTACTGCGCCCGGAAGCGAATAGGCAGCCAGTGAAGATCTTTAAGCACTGGTGTTATATGACTGGCCCTGGATGTACCAGTGACCAGTCGGGCTGCCATATTCTGCACTAATTGCAGCTTCTGAGTATGGTACAAGGGTTGCCCCACGTAGAGCGCGTTGCAGAAATCCAGTCTAGAGGTTACCAGAGCATGTACCACCGTTTCAAGGTCCCTCCGGGCCAGGTAGGGACGCAGCTGGCGTATCAGCCGAAGCTGATAACAGGTGCTCCTGACTGTCGCATCCACTTGAGATGTAAGGTGGAGCGACGAGTCAAGGAGCACCCCCAGATTGTGTACCGAGTCCTTCACGGGAAGCGTGATCCCATTCAGGACAGGTGGAACCACAGCCATCCCTGGACCGGGGGAACCTATCACGAGTACTTCCGTTTTCTCTGGATTCAGGCTGAGTCTGTTTTCCCTCATCCAGCCCATTATCAACTCCAGACAGGCCACGAGAGGAGAGATGCCATCCCTGGTCACTGCATCAGTCGGAGACATAGAGAAGACTATTTGGGTGTCATCAGCGTACTGATAACCCCGCGCCCCATGTCTCCGGATGATCTCTCCCAGCGGTTTCATGTAAATGTTAAAAAGCATGGGAGACAGAATGGCTCCTTGAGGGGCCCCAGATGTTAGGGCCCTCCTATCGGAGCACACGTCTCCCAGCTGCACCATCTGGAACCTCCCGGAGAGGTAGGATCGGAACCACTGGAGCGCAGTGCCCCCCGATACCCACCTCTGCCAGGCGCTCTAGAAGGATACCATGGTCTATGGTATCAAAAGCCGCTGAGATGTCTAAGAGCACTAACAGGGACACGCTACCCCTGTCCATGCCCAGACGGAGATCATCGACCAAGGCGACCATGGCAGTCTCAACCCCGTAACCCGCCCAAAAGCCGGTTTGAAATGGGTCTAGATAATCCGTTTCATCCAAGATCGATTGAAGCTGGATTGCAACCGCCTGCTCGATCACCTCCAAAAATGGCAATAGCGAGACTGGCCGATAATTGTTATGCAACAGGGGGTCGAGGGAGGGCTTTTTTTAACAAAGGTTTTACAATGGGCAATTTCAAATTAGTTGGAAATTGCCCTTCCCTCAAGGATGTATTGATAATCCGGCGTAACAGTGAAGTTACTGCCGGTCCCCCCTGTGCCGCTAGCCATGAGGGACAGGGATCGAGAGAGCAAGTTGTCTTCCTAACACTTCCAAGGATCTTGTCCACATCCTCGGTACTGACAGACTCAAACTGATCCAGTACAATGGAGCCCACAGAAGCTCTGGATGCCTCTACTCTTGGTTCTGCTCTAATACTGGCTTCAAGACCTTCGCTTATCCAAGAGGTTTTATCCGCGAAGAAGTTGTTAAATTGGTCACAGCAGGCCTTAGTAGGTTCAACGATCTGGTTCGGGGCAGGAGGGAGCTGAGTTAGTTCCCTGACCACCCTGAACAACTGCTGGACGCGACTCCGCGGATGCGATACGTGCACCAAAGAACGAGTTCTTTGCTGCATCAATCGCCTCTCCGTAGTCCTTCAAAAGAAGGTCTAGGAGAGCCTTGTCGGGTAAGCGCTGGTGTTTCTGCCAGGCATGCTCTAGCCGTCGCAGTACCCGCTTCCTTGACCGGAGGTCTTCCGTATACCAGGGCTTCTTTTTGGAAGCAGGCCTGAGAGGACGCTTGGGAGCGATACTGTGTATAGCCCTGGAGAGATCCGTGTCCCAGATGTTGGTCAGGGCATCAACAGAGTCGCCGTCAGAAGTACCTGAAAGTATAAAGAAGCGGGTTTTGGCAACTTTACGTTTGGGTTATTTTCACATTATTTCTCTTTCACCCAAACATCGTTTAATAAACAACCCTGCATTTGCTGTTTTTTTCTACTTTCTGTTCGGGTTAACCCTGAACATCATGTGAAAAACAACCCGTAAAAGTGGGTTGTTTTCACTTTAAATCTAGTTTCTGCCTCCGTGAACTCCTCTGTCTTGCAAATTCGTAGCATTTAATGGTTCTTGCTTTAAACATCAAGAGACCAAAGTGTGTTCCTGCCTGGCAGCAGGTAGACAAGATAGCCCTTGGGCTCTGTTTTAACTCTGCAATTCTATGAAAGCATAGCCTTTTAGTTTTGCTTTGTATGATTTTTTTTAATGCAAGGGAAATCTAAAGAGTAGAAATTGGGGTCTTACTTTGCCACTGCCTCCTGGATGTATATGTTTCAGATGTTCAGGAGGGGAAACATGGTGAAAGAAGTCATTCAGATCTGAAAAAGAACAGGCAACAGGCAGTCCTATAAGTAGCAGATAGAACTAGAGAAGAAATTTATTGAAGTATAATTCCACAGAGAATTGCATAGGTTACAAGGGATTGCCAAACATAATGGACTTGGGTTTGGAATTAGGCTGAAAATCTTTCAGCCATATTTCCTTCTCGTTTGAGTGTACAAAAATATAGATCACATTCTGGTGTTCAAGCAGTGACAACCTTGTTTTTCTTGTACTAGCTGAATCTCTTTTGTTGGCTCATTCCTTCTGGCTGATTACACCTACTTTCCCATTCTGTGGTTGTGACCTCTTAAATCCTTGGCTCTTGTAAAAGGGATTTTGGTTCTTGATTTTTCTGTTACACTTGGCTGTATGAAGTCATTAAAATCTTGTTTTGTGGGAAGCTAGGGGTATACTGAATTATACTTACAGCTCTCAACTAACAAATCAGTTTTTTAATTGCAAAGTTCCAGTTGGACAATAAACTCCTTTACAACTGTAATGTAAATGTCTGTAATGCATTTCTGTTAACACAATCATTACTCAGGCACAGCATAGCTGATGGTTAATGTATTCAGTAGCGGTCATGCTGTGTTTTAAGATCCTGTTTTTACATCTGTTGGAGATGAGGATCTTCACTGGCAGTCAGAGCACTTTACAAACTATAGTACTTTTCTGAAGTGTTAAGTATTTTAATTGCTGAAAAATGAAGCAATTTGCTGGGGATAATAATAACTTGGAAAAAAATGCTAGCTGTGTCTAACTGAAGTGTACTGTATTGTTTCTTTTTTAAAATATTTGTATTGGGTGTGGTTCCTGAGAAACAGTTATGAATAATGCTTGCTGGTATCTTGCCATCATTCAATAGATGTCTTCTAACTTTTTTTAAAATCTATTTCGTGCAACTCCAAATCTCTCTCAGGCAAATCTCTTCTGAGTATATTATCATTCTTCAACTCTCAAAGGCCTTCAGAAATTATTTCAAAGCTTTCTGCTTCCCAACAAAGAGCAGCTGGCAAGTCCCAGCTGTTGTAATGTTCTACTTTCAGGAGAAATATGGCTCTAAGCATAGCTCTTAAGCCAGGAAAGGAAAGCAGGCTGATATCTCACTTACCTCTGGGGCAGTGTAGCAGGGGATACAAAGGAACATAGGTGGAGGAGAAAGGACAGAATTTCTTTATCCTTTTATATATCCTTTCATAGAAGGAAAGCTTCTCATATTATGATTTTAATACATAATAATTTCATACTTGTTTCTCTCTGTTGTTGGTAAGTCTGGTATAGAATTAAAGAATCAGACCGGTCTGCAAGGGCTATCTAACCTAATCCCCTGCCTTGCAGGAATACAGATCTAAAGCATTCCCAAACGAAGACTATTCAGTCTTTGTTTAAAAACCTTCAATAAAGGAAACTTCTTACTTTAAAGAAGTTCTTCCTGATGTTTAGATGGTACTTCTTTTTTGCCTTTCAATCTACTGGTTTATGTTGTAGTCTCTGGAGCAGCGGAAGACAAACTTGCTTCTTCTTCTACACAGCATCCCTTCACAAAAAAATCATAGAGTTGGAAGAGATCTCAAGGTCCATCCAGTCCAGCCTCCTGCCTTGCAGGAATACACATTCTAACTACTCCCAACAGCCTCTGTTTAAAAATCTCCAAAGAAGGAGACTCCACCAGACTCTGAGGGAGTGTGTTCTACTGTCCTAGTCTCTGGAGCAGCAGAAAACAAGTTTGCTCCATCTTCAGTATTACATCCCCTCAAATGTTTAAACAGGGCTATCATATCACCTCTTAACTGTCTCTTCTCCAGGCTAAACATGGCTAGCTCCCTAAGTCTCTCCTCATATGGCATGGTTTCTAGATCTTTTACCATTTTAGTCAATCTTCTCTATACATGTTCCAACCTGCGTATATCCTTCTTGCACTCTGGTACCCAGAACTGGACACAGCGTTGTAGATGAAGTCTGATTAAAGAAGAACAAAGTAGTACTGATGTCTCCCACAGTCTGGACGCTGTGCTCCTGTTGATGTAGCCTAGGATTGCTTTGTTTTGTTTTTGTTTTTGCCTTCTACATCATCCTATGAATTATGCTTAGCTTGAAGTCTGCTAAGACCCCTTGATCTTTTCAAATGCCAATACAGGAAACTATCCAGTAGTTGTGCATTTTATTTTTCCTGCCTAAATGTGGTACCTGACATTTATCCCTGATGAAATTTACTTTGTTAGTTCATTATTTTTATTTTATTTTATTATTTTATTTTATATTTTATTATTAGTTAACAACTCTTCAAACTGTTAAGGTCATTTTGAATCCTGATTCTTCCCTTTGGGGTGTTAGCTAACCCTCATAATTTGTTGTTATCTGCAAACTGGATAAGCATGCCCTCAGTTCTGTCATCCAAGTTATTTATAAAGATACTGCATAGGACAGAATCTTGGAGCACCTCACTAGTCACTTATCTCCAGGATGAAGAGGAACAGTTAGTTAGCACTCTTTGGATTCAGTCAGTAAATTAGTAAAAAAAATCTGATCAACAATAGTATGATCCAGCCCCCATTTTATTAACCTGTCTGCAAGAATATCATGGGTCACCTTGTATATGATATCATTCTTCCAGACTACTGGTGTTGCACAGCTAAACTCTTGTGACGAAATCTATGGCCGGTTACAAACCGGCAGTTTAGTGCGTGACAAGCACGCACTAGGGTTACAAAAGGGCAGTGCTTCCGCATCGCCCTAACCCTAGTGCGTGCTCATCACACACTAAACGACGGCAGCCCTTCCATATGGCCGCCGCTGTGAGGACGTCACGGCCGCGCCGCCTCTAGACGGGGCGGCGCGGACGTGACGCCCTTGCTCCGCGCCAGGGCGCTTAGTGCGCCCTGAACACGGAGCAGGAAGGAGCTCCGTTTCAGAGCTCCTTCCTGGTTTAGTCCGCTGGGTGCAGCCTTCAGATGGCTGCGCCCAGCGGACTAAAAGAGAAAGGGGCCAAGCGGCCCCTTTTTCTTCTCCCCGCCGCCGCGGGGTGTCCTTGGGGCTTGAAGCCCCAGGGACACCCCTTTTCAGGCTGCAGGGAAGCGGCGTTTTGCTGCTTCCCCGCAGCCTGAAAAGCGGCGGATTGGGGCCTCAGCGGCTGCCTCTCTGCACACTGAGGCCCCGATCCAGCGGGGAAAGGGGCGGGTGCAGACTGCCCCAAATGGGCGGTCTATAACCCGCCCATGTGATTAGATGCAAGTATATGGCCAAATGTAAAAAAACTGTAATGTAGCAAGTCACTCTTACAATCATAAGCAGATCTTCTTGTTTACTATTGCCGCTATAGTTTTAACTGGTACAGTGCTATCTCTTACACAAAACTAGATTACTGATTGCAGTCCAGTACATAGCACTGTTAATGTTTAAAGACATTATTCTAATGGAAGAACATCAAATAAATCAATTTTGCTGTCCTTTTTTTGCAGAAAACCTTAGCAAAGATTGCAACATGCTTGGAACTCAGGAGTGCAGCATTGCAGGTACAGTTGTTTAGTTTTCACAATTGTATTTTTGTAAATGTCATATTACAAAAGGGCTCCATTTATGAAAAGCTGCTATATACAGATATTGTACAATAGTTGGTTCAGTTGTCAGGGCATGAAACAAAGGCATCAGAAAGAACAGAGGGAACCAAGCAAGCAATAGGTAATTTGCAAGTCTAAAAAAGGAATCAGTATAGAAGGTAGTGATGGCTTTATACTAGTCTTCCGTTCTCAGTGGAAGAATGGCATTACATCCTTCTTGAAAATTACTGTCAAATAACATCCAGATCTTACTAGATAAAACCCATGGGATTCATAGAAAACTACTCTTGTGACATGTATATACAATAAAAGATTGCTGTTTAGTAAAGGTTTGTTCAGGAGATGGCCCAGAATTAGTATGAAAACTGGGTGTTTTTATGTCTTTTTGTCACCATTTCACTTTCTTCTATAGACTTGAGAGATGTTTAGCTGGTTTCCCAATGCCATGCTAATGTAATCATAATTTCACAATGAAGAACGCAGTGGTGAGATCAGTTGTACTCCATGGGCTAGTGCTGGGATTTTAGAGATGAAGCTAACATATACTGCTATAGGATTTTTAGGTCTAATATTGTCTACTGTGCTTAAGGATGGTGGCTAAACATAGAATCATCTGCATTCAAAGTGGACAATGTACTTTTGGAATGCTCAATTAGGCTGGGAGAGGAGTGGGGTATGAAAAAGAGTGTAGCAGCATCCTTTCCTTACTGCAAGGGATTGTGGGAGCCAGGCTGTAATTTCTCAGTCTTGAGAAGGTTTCTTGCCAACAGTTGAGAAAAGCAGGAGTTGTTTGCACTTATGTCATCCTAAGAAGATGGTGGACTTTTATCTTTAGTTGGCGAGAATGCTTGCAACTCTAGCTATCTCATTTCACTAATTTTTCCTGCTTGTTGAAATGAAAAGTTGAGATAAAGGCCCTCTGGCCTGCAGTATGTGTTTTCTCAGTGTGATATTGGAACATATATCTCTAGCTTTCCTTGACTGTTGGAGGAGAATCTTTGGTCTTTCTCATACTGTATATGATGAGTGCAATGTTTAGCTAGGCTCAGACTGAAACAACCGCCCCCCCCCCCAAAAAAAAACCCTGAAAATACCTTAAAGCAAAGGCTCTACCCCAGGTCCCACCTGAGAAGGCTGGATATTACTGAGTTTCTCCAGTCACAAAATGGCAGCGGAGCTTGATATGTAATGGTGGTGGATAGAAGCAGTTTGTCATATACCGCCTAACAATTACAAACATAATTTTATATTGATATATTATCAAACTTAGTGATTTGGAAAATACTTCTCTGATGTAGAACTTTTCTTATGGTAGAAATTACCATAGTACAGCTTTCCTCAAGCTATATACAACCCTTGGCTCTGGAAGTATTGGGATTTGGCCTGTATGTTTTAAGTAGAATTCATTGACTGCTTAAAACTGGATTGTTAAAAATACTAATTGGATATTTATATAAGAGGATATTTAATTAATGAACTGTAGTAAAAATTGTTAGAGAATTGTTAATTTCCTAGCTTTAACTTGTATTTCTTTCTGTTCCTATATATTGGTGTGCACTCTCTGATCTGGGCTACTTCTTCCTTGTTTAGCCTAAGACTCCACCTATCTTCGCTTTGATTTTCAACTTATCATTAACATTAATCTCTAGCCTGGACTCAGACTACACAAGCCCTTTTTAACAATGCATGATTTGTTCTTCTAGCTTGTTCTAGTGAACTAAAAACAGCTGTAATCTTGAATGTTTTTAGCCTGATTTTAACCCTATAAAGCTTTTTCTGCATCTTGCCTTCCTAGCCAATAAACTGCTTTCCTCTTTGTTTAATGGGACCATTGTGTGTATATGTTTTGGGAAATGGATAGATAAGTAAATCATGAGAAATGATCAGATGTTAATACATCTATCGGCAAAGGTTGACTTACCCGTTATAAATTACAGTAGGCCCTCCTTATCCATGGTTTTTTATCCACGGATTCAAATGTCCATGGTTTGAAAATATTTTTTAAAAGTATAAATTCCAAATAGCAAACTTTAATTTTTTTTCTGTTTTATATAAGGGATACCATTTTACTGTGCCATTGTGTTTAATGAGACTTGAACAGCCACGGATTTTGTTATCCATGGGGGGGGGGGGTCTGGAACCAAACTGAAGTGGATAACAAGAATCCACTGTATTTTCTCTTTTTCTAATGCATTAAAGTACCTTTTCAAATTGGAGAAATTGTTTTTGTCTTGGATATATTTAAGTTGCAATTAAAAGAACTTGGCAGCTTTTCCATATTTCTGGGGAAAGCAGTCGTCATTAACATCATTAGGATTTTGTGTTTTAGTAGCCTTTTCCCTGTAGATAAACAATGCACTTAAAAGGAAACCAAAGAACTAACTGTGTTTCTTCAAAATACAGAACCTATCAGAAACAGCAGATAGAAGAAAACAGCATTGGTTTTATCTGTGTAATTGACCATAGTAGTGACGATTAGATACAGATATGTAACACTACTTTACTTTTAGTCTACGCAGTCCCAGGAAGAATTTAAGCTAGAAGATCTGAAGAAACTAGAGCCAAGTAAGTAACTTCCTTTTACTTACAAGGGATTCTTTTAAACAAGTACTGTATTAGTGTGGGGTGGAATGCAACATTGGGATGTTCTTGTGGGTAAGTTGCCCAGCTTCTCTTAATGTGCATTTTTGTACACCACACAGAGTAATTTACAGTGCCAAGTGTAAGTATGGGATTATTTTCATATCTAGGATCTTAGACTTTTGCATCTGTTTACTTGGGCTCCTGATTGCTATAATGGTGTTCAGCATTTTTCTCTGGTCATCATCTAACAGTTGGACAGCGTTCTACCTGAAAATAGTGTTCCAAGCCATTCTGTTCTGTTAGGCTGTGAAACAATTTTCTCAGTGTTTCCCAAACTGTGACTGCTGTGAGAGATCTGTTAGTATAAGAGACATGAATTAATCAAAGGAAGTTGTGGACCCAAATGGTCCACACACACACACACACACACTGCAGAGACTGTCTCCTACACTTGTCTGTTTTTGTGGTCTGCTTCCTTCCATTAACAGTGAGCTTCTGCTTGTGTGAGGACAAGTAATCCTGTGGTGTCCCTTCCCTGAATGTGTCTGAATCATTCAGTTGTACTCAGTATAAAAATGGATTATTTATCAGAGCCTGGAGGAAGATGCCTGCTCTGTTTCTAGTTGAGCCAATCTTGGTGATTAATGCAGAAATATCAAGTGTGGGTTTCATTTTCACAAGAATTGCTTTAAATTGCATGTGAGAAACGAGAAGCTCTCCAGATGTTGCTGACAGGCTGCTCTTATCAGCCCTAGTCAGCATAGCTAGTAGTGAGAAATTATAAGCACTCCACTTTAACAACATCTGGACAGTCACACATTCCCTTTCTGATTTAGAGACTGTAATATTTCACCATGCCTTCACCTTTAATTCAGAAAAAACATCCTTATTGTCAAGAGTTTGGAACACCTTGATCTGAACTTGGTATGTCCTGCTTGGCGAACTTGATGGGTGACAATGGACACTTACTATGTTGTTGGTTGTTCTGATCATTTGGAATGTGAGTCATACTGGGATCTGCTGCTGATAATTAATTATTCCTGTAAATTCTGCTTATTCCTCTTTTGAGAGTAACAGTACAGTCCTGTACATGTTTACTTCTGTCTGTGTTCAGTGTGACTTACTCTCAGGAAGTTGTACCTAGGATTTCCACTATGTGAGGTGGGTGTGGGATTCCTCTGGAGTAAAGCACCAAAACAAAAGTGCTTTACCTGACATGTATGTGTATTAGTAATAAAATTAAAAGTGTAAATGCTCCGTGTATGAATGTATGGTTTTATTAAAACCACAAGATATTTTTTAACTTTTTAACAAAAGGTTATTTCCATTTTATAACCAAGTTCTGCAACTTTACATATCTTTTCTCACATTAGGGCTTTGTGTAGTTCTGCAGCTTTACTTATCTTTTCTTATATTAGGGCTTTATGGGTTTGCTCTGATATTTCCACTTTATCCTAGATAAGAGTCTCATGTAGTTTTTCCCTTAATTTTCACTGATTTCTGTCAATAAAAATATGTTGACTGCGCCAGCGACACAAACAAAGGAAGGAGCTCCTTTTCGGAGCTCCTTCTGGTGCTGCTGAAGGGTGCCACAGGCGCCCTTCAGCGGCGCCAAGACATCACGCCCGCACTGCCCCATTTAGAGGCAGTGCAGCTGTGACATCGTAATGGCAGCGCCCATGTAGAATGGGCGCCGCCATTACAACATACTAGGGTTGCGGGGCATTTACAAAGGATGCCCCATGGCAACCCTAGTATGCGTGCAGGCCGGCGCAAAGAGCCGGTCTGTACAGCACCTTACTGTACTATGTGACATTGTGATCAAATGGTGGAAGTGCCATCAACGTTTTTAGAAGGGTTACTGTTTGATATCTAGTGGTAGTTAAAGCAAATGCCATCAATTGTTTGAATTGTCAATATTTTATCCCCCCCCCCCCCCCCCCGGCCAGCCAAGCCTGCTAATTTAACTGGAAAAGGAAAAAGAATGTATTTCATTTTGACATTGATTTAGATCAAAATCCAGTTTAAGTTTCAGTCTGGCTCAGTGCGAGGGAATCCTGAGAAATGTAGTTTATTGTCGCACCAGAGCTCTCTGACAGAGAAGGCTAAATGTCTCACAAAAACTACAGTTCCTGGAATTCACTAGCACTGAGCCAAGGCAATTAATAATAATTAATTAATAATTTGTTTTATTTATATACCGCTATTCCAAAGATCATAGCGGTGAACAGCAAGTAAGCTAATTAGCAAGTAAGCTAATTTGCCCCCAACAGTCTGGGTACTCATTTTAGCGACCTCGGAAGAATGCAAGCCTGAGTCGAGCTTGGGGCCTTTTGCTGGTCTTGAACTCGCAACCTTGTGGTTTTGAGTGAATGGCTGCAGTACAGGCATTTAACCTGTATGGCATTTAATCCAGATCTCAAACTGGATTATTTTTGCAGTGTGTTTTGGACCCAAGAGTCTAGAATGTTTCAATCCTCCAAAACTTCATTAATCAGTTTAGTTAGTCTATATGTCAGGAAATCAGAAAATTCATTATGAAAGATTGATGAAAAACCAGTTAGTTATGAAATTGGGTTATATTTTAACTGCCTGGTTACTTACTTCACCTCCCCTTCAGTAATTTTTGCATTTAATTTTTCCCTATGTGTAGAATTAAAAAGCCTTAATCTGAATTTTTAATGAGATAGTTTTAAATTGAAAAGAGCATTATGGTGACTCAGTTCTGTCCTTTTATGGAAAAAAAAGTACTCTTCATTAATGTAATTAATAAAAAAAACATACCAACATGCAGATATAAAAAGACAATTGGAAAAAAATACAAACAATAACAAACAGAAACAAAACCTTCTTTTGAGACTTCAAATGAGTTATTCTGTCTTTCAGATGTCTGCTATAAGAGTGCAAAACAAGAACCTCTGCCTTTTCATTTTACTTCCACATTTGCTGATGCTTGTCTTCTCTTACAGTCTTAAAGAATATTTTTACCTATAATAAAGAATTCCCCTTTGATGTTCAGCCTGTTCCACCAAGGTAAGGAAATTTTTTAAAATCAGTAGTATATAAGCAGAAGAGTTTAATTATCCATGCAAGAAATACAGGAATACAGAATGATTTGAGAGCAGTCCTAATTTTCTGGCTTCAGTCTTAATAACTATCCTCAAACTATACTTCCATGCAAGCATTTTTTGGAATTGGGCTTAGATGCATTAGATGATTAAGATGACTGTCTTATTGGCCCTAAGTTGTATGGTGTTTGTGTGTTTTAAAGGAAGATCTTGGCACCGGGGGAGGAGGAGGACTTGGAATTTGAAGAAGATGAAGAGGAGGGTGGGGCTGGAGCAGGATCTCCAGATACATTTTCTGCCCGAGTTCCAGGTAGGGGGACAAGTTTCATCAAATGTTTACCTAATGGAGGGTGGAGATATAGGAGAGAGGACTTGTTACAGAGACATGCAGATGAACCTCAATAACCATGAAAAGATTTTTTGTACTGGTTGCATGCACATTAAATGTTTTTAACTACAGTATATTGTAGTAATCAGAAATGGCAGGAATCTCCTGCACACATGGTAGTTCTTGTCTCTCTGTGGATTCTGTCCACATCCTTCAGCCAGACACACTTCTGCAGGAACTGTGGTCCAAAACACACATCCGGTTTGAGACTACTTTTACTGCCCTGGCTCAATGCTAGAGAATTCTGGGAACAGTAGTTTTGTGAGACATTTAGCCTTCTCTGCCAGAAGCTCTGGTACCACAATAAACTACAATTCCCAGGATTCCCTAGCACTGAGCCAGGGCAGCTAAAGCCAGGATTATTTCTGCAGTGTGTTTTGGACCGAAATAGTTCATTCATTTTTACAGAGGCTCCAAATCCTAGCAAGTCTACAGGCTACCAGTATTTAGTATTTATTATAGCAATGTATACAATGCCCTTGCAATAAATACTCCTTGCAATGCCTACTCTTTGGAACGCTCTCCGGGAAGAGATCCGTTCTAGTGGTACATTGGAAGCCTTTAAAAAGGCTTCCAGCAAGCATACCCTCCCGACTCTTTTTAGAGAAATATTCCCTGATTAGATTAAGATACTTGATAGCCTATAATTTTGACCATTTGATTTCTTATTTTAGATAATTTTATTGAATATTTATGATTATAATTGAATGTTTTAATTGTTTTTATACTGTATTATGACGTTTGTCATAGTTTTACCTGATGTGAACTGCTTTGATCTCGAGGAAAAGTGGTATATAAATAAACAGTTTATTATTATTATTATTATAAAATTAAAGATATTATGAACACAATAGAAATATAAAAACTCTGCAGATTAAAATTAGTGTGATTCAAAACCAAACAGATTAACATAAGAATGTCATAGAGCCATCATGGTTTACATTTAAAGACTTAGGAAAATGAAAAGTTTTTTTCCCCAGTACTGAAGTTATTGCATCCATTGTAAACATGTAATCATTGTGTGTTGCTTATCAGTGGTGATTTCTTACAATTAATTTGGTATACATTTGTTAGCTCCTCATTTTACCATATGATAGTTGTTTCCTGTCAGAAATGGGTCCTATAGTCACCATTTTACAGTCTCAAAAGGTTCTATTTCCGCCTTTTTGTGTGTCATGACAAAAATTATATGTAGTAGATATAGTATTGAAACACATTTAAAAAGGGTTTTTACATGAAAGAGTTAGTTTATAAATGCTAGATTTTGAAGACATGGGATAGAATGTCAATCAACTGCTTTATTGTATTTGTAACTTTCATTGTACTTGCTTCATCTGTACAATCTGCTTGTTTGCATCCATATTGCATTATTGTGCTGCCTAACTATACATGGTCTTGTCTTCTACATGCATGGCTCCATCGTGTAACCATGTGCTACATCATTCATCTAACCAAGGAGCCAATGAAGGTATGATAACATTTTGATGTGAACAGCAATTACTTATGAATATATTCATATTGTCATGGCATTGCTTTTATGCTTTAGATGTTAAAAGTCCTTTATCTACAGTGCTATATAAATAAATGACAGCAACAACAATAATAATAAACTTCCCCCCACCCAGTAAATGTGTTCTGTCTCTTCCTGTGGCCTCGAAGAATTAAAAATAAAGGTTGAAACTTTCCCACGCAATTGCATTGCTTTACCAAACCAAGATCCCATGAACTAAACCAACTTTTTGGAAATTATTATCATGAAAAAAGTTCTATACAAAATTCTCCAGGCTATTGTTTGGACCATAAGTTTTCACAATTAATGAAAGCTAATGTGGTTATCTGCATTACCGCAAAGTCTTTTCATATTTTATATTTTTTCAAGTTGCAAAGTGTTTTGCTCACTTTGTTGACTCTCATAATAGCAACATACATGTTACATAAAATATATTTTGCACTTAAGTTCTGAAAACAGATGCTTCTCACCTGGTTAGAACAAAAGGTCATGAAGTATTGGAAAGTCTCAAGTGATAAGGAGGTATGTCAGCAGTCCTTTGGCAACTGCCCTAACTGGTTTGGATGTACACAAGCTTCATATTCTCTCCACCACCAACCTGGCCTTAGCTGCTTATGTCCATCTGGTTTGTAAGGCTGGGCGATCCCCCTCACCTCAGCTTCTAAATTTCAGAAGTATGTCTTATTAGATAAAGTATCAGCAAGTCCTGCATGAAAAACGCTTTTTTCTTTGTTTAAAACATGCTATTTTATCCATAGGCCAAAATACCCTGAAGGCAACAGATCCCACCTGATACTGAAAGTTAAGCAGGGTCAGCCCTGGTTATTACGTGGATGAGAAACTGCCAATACCAGGTTCTGTGGGCTGTATTTCAGAGGAAAGAACTGACAGAGCTACCTCTGAGTATCCCTTGCCTAAGAAAACCCTGAGAAATTCATGGGGTCACCCTAAGTTGACAGATGACTTGAAGGCACATACACATAGGCATGCTTCTTTTTGGTGGACTTTTGTTTTGGTGCTTGGGTGATAGGTGTTCTTTTTACAGCAAACCTCTTTCCCTTGAGAATTCCAGCTTAACCATAGTAGTATTCAGTCAATCAATGAGTTTATTTTGCTAGTGGAGTGCCATGACAACTTAGCCATTGTATTATGCTTCTCTGTTAATGCCTTTCATGATAATTTAATTGGTATATAATGTTTTCTCTGTGTTGCACATCTGTTTTTCCTCTAGTGAAGTAGGTCATACTTTTATGGGTTGCTCCTTCCCTTTTGCACTGATTCAAAGGAAGAACTTGTGCCCCTTTAATAGGTGACAGCAATCTATTCAATTCTTCTTCTGAAGTTTTAGCAGCATCTATTTTTTTTTCTCATGCTTTATCAAATTGTTTTTTTCTCTTAACTGCTCCTTAATTTTCTCAAGCCTTTACATCTATCAACAAAACAAAACACAAAGTGTTTTCTCTTTTGCTTTGGCTTAATACCCTTTTATATTGATTGGTGCCAGGGTTGTCATTCTCTCAGCAGATTTCCTCCATTCACGACACAGCAAGACTTCCAATGGACTCTGTTCAGGTAGATGGAGAGACAACAATTAGAAGCTCCATGTGCTCAGGCAGGTCCAAGAGGAGCACTTCTTTTAACTGTGGTCTTCAGAATACCAGGCAATGTGTTACCTGTGAAAAAAAGTATCAGTTCTGCAGGATCAAACCATCCACCCATAGGCTAACGCCTGTCACTGCTCAATTCAGATGGGCTTATGTGATCCATGAATCAGATTTTACCTTGAAATTCCAGGATTTTCTCTCAGTTCTTCCTTTTGCCATGTTCATATCAGACATGATGGCTCTTCCTTGTACTTGCTTGGTTTGGAAGTAGGGCTTTAATATTTGTTTCCTTCTCCCTTTTGTTTCTTCTTTCTTGCAGTTTCAAACTAGTAATAAGAGATGTGTGTTTTAGTTCTTTATATTTCAGTTCTCTTCTCTTTTTCTCCCCCCTTTTGATCAGTCCCTAGCTTTACTGCTTTTTGGGACTTACTGGGAATTGATTTGGGGGGGAAATCTGGTGGGGGTGTTTTGAAACTTTCTTGTTAATTCCTTGGCATCAAACTTTCTTTCCCTTCTTTTGCTGTGCTTGGTATCGTCCTGATGAAGAAAATCTAATATAAATTGTCTTATATTTATTAGACATGAATGTGCTACTAAATTGTCCACTCTTTGAGATCAAGAGTGCTTAGGGATTCTTGTGCAATCATTCTCTGCCTGCCGATGGATTCCAGGGTGAAACAGCCATTCCTGCACAGTACTACCTTCTCCAACCTCAGTTGCACCAGCAAGCTCTAACAGAGCTACAACATTCATGGCAACATCTTCAAAAACAGAGATATGGCCTTTGCATTTGACCCAATGGGCAGCTCTGTGGGGCTCACTACAGAAGAAACTTCAGGTATTAGGGTGGGAGGGAGAGCTACATCTGGGGGAACCTGATGCTTTCTGTTGGACCTGCCTACAGGTCCCAAGTTTGCCATCTTTAAAATAATAAATAATAAAATATTTATTTATAGCCTGCCTTTCCGTAGATCAAGATTTGCAGTTGGGATAGCCATTTTTTCTTCAAAGCTTTATCCTTTCAATTGGTATCTATCACACAGATATTCATCAAATTATTAATTACTCTTATGGTTCATCAGTGCTTCCAGGGAGCCCATGTCTACCCTTATTTGTACAGTCTCTTTATGAGAGTTCATACATTGTTGGGAGCTGCAGGAGCTTCACAAACACACTCTCCTGCCTAGAGGTGCAAGGACATCTAGTAAATGTCCAAGAGTGCTCTGAATTCATTCCAGAAATTGGTGTACATACATGTTGTCTTAGACACACTGGCAAGTGAAATCTTGTTGCTTGAAAAAGTGGACAAGCTCATAATGGGAGCAAAGTCCTTTCAGAGAAAAAATGTGAAGACACTGGACCATCTTTCAGGCCTCCTGATATTACTTATCCACATCATCCCATGGGTAAAGTTCCAGTCAAAAAACTTGCACTGTACCCAAGAGAGTGGACCTATTTGCTTCGATCAGGACCTACCAATTGCCATGGGTCCTTCATCCTTACAAGAACAAAATTGCACAGAAGAGACGTCCTATCCCGCTCTTTTGTATTTGGGAGTTCAGACACTCCTTCCTTTGATGGACCCATCCCTCAAATCATAGAAGCGGCATGCCACTGGGGAACTCTGTCAGGGTGGTCCTCACCTCTGATGCCAGTCTTATTGGGTGGGAAGTTCAATGACAGAATCTTAGTGGTCAGGAAATCAGGTCTCTGGGAATTGCAGGAATTCATTAAAAAAAAAAACTCTAGGCAGGCAGGATCTCACTGTTATACCAAAAAGTCTGTGGTAGTGAATTGCCATGTGTTAATAAGGACAAACGTGGTAGCAAAAGCATACATCAGTCATCGCAGAGGATCATGGTCCAAACATCCACAAAAGGAGGCAAGGATTCTATTTCTCTAGGTAGAAAAAGACTTCCTTTCTATCATAGTCCAGCACATAAAGGTGACTCTGAATGTAACTGCAGATTTCCTGAGAATGGTTAGGCCTGAGCTTAGATGCTTCAGTTTTTCTATGACTCCAGGAATATTTCAGGCCAGTGAAGGAATATTACTTTGCTTTGATCAGGAATGACAGACTGACTGGGTTCTTCTTGAAGTTTACATTCTGCAGAGTGAGGGTCTTGTTGGTCTTTTCTATACCTTCCCATCTGTCCCTCATTTCTAGGATCCTGTGGAAAATCTAGCTCAATTATTTTGATTCTCCTTGGCCCCCCAGCATAGTGTTTCTGACACTGGAGTCCTAGCTCAGCAAGCCATCCTTTCATCCTATTGTTACCCATCTGCTGTCTCAGGGTTCAGTGTTTAGTAGCTGGCTGGCATCTGACAGGAGGACCTACCTGAAAGCTGGACACTTCTCTCCAATATACTTTCCAGTCTTTTAAATGTCCTGTGTAAATTGAAACCATGCTTAAATAATCAAAGGGTAGGAAATGCCTTTTTATTTATATTATAATATTTTGGAATTTAATATTATTCTGTTACCCTTCGTATGTTTTTAGTTGAGCATTAGAATTTCTTATGTTTACTTAAGGATGAAGTGGCTTTTCATAGAATAAAGGAGGGTGTAAGGAAGTGTTCAGCTTGGCTGCTTTTTATTCATTTTTTACATTTCACTTTAAAAATATTTGGAACACTTCATGTACCTATTAGCAGAGAATTCAGGGGGAAAGTATGTTCTTTCTACTGCTTTTTAAATTGTTCTAAAATAATAAGAAGGCAGAGGGTAGATCAGAGCTCCCAAGAATTTCTGGCTTGCAAGAGCAGACGTACAATTGCATTAAAAAATCCTTCAACCCTGTGTCTTGGTTCACATCCTGTTAATTACCTATATCTCAGTCATAGCCTATAAAACCTGAGAATTAATTTATTGTCCTTGACCAAATCTTTATAAAAATTTGGCTAGCTTTAATCTCACTGTAATAGATTAATTCAAATGGACGTTTGTACTTGTATCTGTAGGTAAAATTCAGCAATAACTCCTTAAGCCTGAAGTTTGCCCACTTCACATTTAAATGATAGTTTCTGTGGAAACATGTATTTTTTGAGTACAGTGATTGATTATGTCTTACTATGATAAATGTATTTAATCAAGGTTTATTTCAGGCCTTAGGTGCACTCAGGCAGTACATCTGATCCTTGCAACCACAGGTGTAGGAGATTTCAGTTGATGATCGTTTTTTCCCTACCTGTTTGGTGAACTTTGAAAAGGAATTTGTCTTTCCCAGATATGCTGTTGGCTCCTAGGGATTACTGACAGACCCAGCTGGATATGTTTGTATCAGTAGTGACAACAGTTCAGAAGGGCTCTAGTTTGGTCACTTTAACACTCTGATCTGTTTTCTTTCCAGGTACTTTATTACCCAGATTACCATCTGAACCCGGGATGACATTGCTTACTATCAAAATAGAAAAAATTGGTCTTAAAGATGCAGGGCAGTGCATCGATCCCTACATCACAGTTAGTGTGAAAGGTAGTAGCTTCTCATTTTGTTCAGTTGACCAGACTTGAAGACTGTGATCCATGGGTACTTCTCATTTGTGATCTGTGCCACTAACATAACTAACATGGCACTAGTTGTTTAATATTCCTGTACCACACATTTATTTATCTATTCCAGATCCAGGAACACTCCATAAGACCTGGAGGAGCTATATCACACTCTGAACACCCACACCCAATATTTGTAATTTTAAAAAAAAAGCATATCTGGTTTGAACATAGAATCATAGAATCATAGAGTTGGAAGAGACCATTAGGGCCATCCAGTCCAACCCCCTGCCATGCAGGAAATCCAAATCAAAGCATCCCTGACAGATGGCCATCATGACCCATCCCAGGCTATGGGCGGTGGAATTTCACCAAGTTTTGCCACCGTATCCTGTCTTAACTGCATCAGACATATTTTTGTAAACCAGGAGGTGACACTGTGGCTAAAATTGGCTAGAGGGTGGAATGTAGCAACAAATGTCCCCCACAGGCCCTAGAGGTGACTTTTTCAGCCTATTTTTACCTAAACGCTAAAAAAGGAAATGGCACGGGGGGCCCTAAAGGCCACATACAATCCAATGGACTTCACTTTGTCTGCCTGTTCTAGCATTCAGATAGTTCCCCCATACATAAATGTTTGCTTACTGATGATATATTTACATTGATATATTGTTTGTATCTGACCTTTTCTCGAACAAATGGGATCATCCCAACATATTGATTTTGAGAGGCATCCTGTATAATTCTAAGAAGCCATGCAGCATCCAGGTGTCTTGCAAGCCTTAAACATTAAAGCTCCTTTATGCTATCATAATTTCTATGGAGGATCATTTTCATATAATACACTGAGCTTTTGATACTTACTTGCATATTTATTTCATATTTATTAACAGTAAATAATATGTGCCTTTTAACACATTTAATCAACCTCTGTTGAGATAATGGCTGGAATCCTGTATGAGATTTTTGTATACATAAGCACTGTAGTTACTGAGCTATACACTCAATCCTGCCTGACCCCCTCAGTCCCCACTTATTGGGAAGCAGCTATTTTGATCAATGGAGTCTGTTCCCTTGCTGCTTGGGAAGCAGCTGACTGCCATTTCCACCCCTTCTCATGAGTGATCTGTAGTGTAAAAGACAAATTCAGGGTCCCTGTCACAATTCCCTCTTGCACTCAAGATCATTCATGCCAGGTGATGAGTGGGAACATTAGTCAGCTGGTTCACGATCAACGGGATTAGACTCATTTTGATCCCAGTGACTGCTACCCAGTAAGGGAAGATTGGGAGGTTTTCACAGTCCTCAAGTAGCCCTTAAACTAGGGAACTACATAGGAACTGTGTATAGGTAAGGTGTGTGTAATTCTAGAGTATGCATTTTCAACTGCCATAGAGGTCTCTGGCCATGGTTTTCTGATGGTTTTAAATGGGAATGAATGAATGAATAAATATTGGTGCATTTTATCAGGTTAACTTTTTCATGATGCATTATTTCTAAAAGTAAATGGTTTTAAACTAATATTTCAAAATAACATGTGTGCTTGTGTGTGTGTTGAAAGTCCACATTGCGCAGCCATACAGAAAAATGGCGTATCACTTTAAAAGGGTCCCTTTTGGGGGGGAAAAATGGTTTGATTTATATGTAGGCTTTCTGTTGCATGAAAATTCACTGGAACATTCTTGCTTAGGGCTGACTTCACACAAGGGCAATTTTTTACAGCAGAAATAATTTCTATTGTGTACTTTGTACTTTGAGCATTTGGCATGTTTTGCTAGATGCCATTGCAATGGGAAGCCATGATAGGTGACAAAGGGTTTTTTTTGGAATGTCTTTAATGGGATATAAGAATAGCAGTTACTCATGATGTGCTGTATTTTTTTTTTTACTTGGAAGTACAGGTAATACTTATGTAAGAAGACCATCTTGGATGAAAGCAGCCTTGTAAAAATACCTTTTCATAAGTTACATTGAATTGTAATGATAAATTTTGCAAGCTTGGCAGTTTGAGAATTGTCATGTAGCACTCATTGGTTAAATCGGGGATGGAAAATCTACAGCCTCTATTGCAATGTGACACCCAAAATTTAAAGACTCCAGAATTATTTTGCCCCCAAATGGTTCATAGTGCCCTACCTTTGTGGGTTTGTGCTTTGGGGGGGGGGAATTCACCCTCCTTTTTAGGTCCTAACAGGCAATAAATACCTAGTCATTTCCTTTTTACAAGAAAAAGGGCCAATCTGGGCCTTAGAAAAATACACCACATCTGAAATTGTGAAAAATGGCCCATGGCATTCACCCCTGAAGGCTGCTGTGAGACCCTGGAGGGAATTTTTTTGTTAGACCCCCTCAGCGGTCTTTTTCTTTTGCTCAGAGTGCCAACTTCTTTCTCTTTCCCAACAGATCTCAATGGGGTAGACCTGACACCTGTGCAGGACACCCCAGTTGCTTCAAGGAAAGAGGACACATACATTCATTTCAGTGTGGATATTGAAATTCAGAGACACATTGAAAAATTAACAAAAGGTATGTATGATTCAGAGCTGCAGATCATATCTAGGTATGACCAACATATCCAAGCTAAGAAGTAAGAAACTGTCTCAGCCTGAGGGCCATATTTGCTCTAACATAACCCATCAGGGATTTCATCTGTGATAAAAACCAAATGTAGATTCAGTAATTTCTTCTTCTTCTCCCTTCCACTTAACTACGTAGTTAGTTTTCCTACATAGTCATTGCTGGGCTGGGAAATGAGATGTCTCTGGTTTCCAGAGGAGGTACAATATGTTTTGGAGAGTTGTCAACCCAAATACCACCTCCCACCACCACCATCACCCCCCCCCAAAAAAATCAGAGGAGCCCTTTGGCATTTAGTCTTTGAAAAATGTCTCATTTGTGCTGGAACAGGGTGTGTATGTCCAAAGGGACCATGGGTTGTAGTACCTGCTTCTGCTTTATCTCCTTTGCAGAGACTTAAAATCTGGAGTTGAGAGTAGAGACATTTCTTTGTCATGTCTTCGTGGTAACTTGACAAATATTTCTAAAAATAGCTCAGTATATTTTTATATATATTAGAAGATGCCATCATTGCTGATGGACAGCTTTGAGTGAAGCTTGTAAAGACTCTGACATTGTGATTTGCCAAATGTTGCTTAGACTGATTTCCTCTCTTCTTCAGGTGCAGCTATTTTCTTTGAATTTAAACACTATAAGCCTAAGAAGAGGTTCACCAGCACCAAATGTTTTGCCTTCATGGAAATGGATGAAATTAAACCTGGACCAATTGTTATAGAACTGTGAGTTATCATTGTGTATCTCTTCTGCATTCAGATCCTCTCTAATACAAATATCTTGTAATAAAAGGGTCTGTGTGGTAGTTCCATGCTAACCTGGAGATTGCTATCCAGAGGGTAATAGACTGAAAAAGATGCTTACCTATCTTCTCTGAAGGCAGAGGAATATTTTTCTCTTTACTGGTACTTCTCTGCAGTGCAGACTGGAATTTTCACTTGCATAGACTCATGTAGATGTTCTGACTTTCCTTTAGTCACTGTCTCTTAAACACTATCCTGAACAAATGAATTGCATATAGGAGGTTTGGAAATTGTTTCTTTGAATTAAAAGGTCAGAATATCATGGCCAGAGATAAGGTTATGTGCTTGTGTAGTTTGTAAACTAAACAGAAGTGATTTAAAAAAACAACAACACAAGAGCCTGTGTTTTTTTAAAGTGAAAATAACTTCCATACCCATTGATACTGACATACAGTGCAATCTGAAGCAGCTCTACTCAGAAAAATGTGCCACTGCATTCAGTGAGACATAGGTCCAAAACCCACAGCAGAAATAATCCAGATTGAGACTGCTTTAACTGCTCTGGCTGAATGCTATGGAATTCTGGGAATTATAGTTTATTGTGGTTCCAGAGCTCTCTGACAGAGAATGTTTATTTAACATTTCACAAAACTACACTTCCCAGAATTCCATAGCACTCAGCCAGGGCAGCTAAAGCAGGCTCAAACTGGATTATTTTTGCAGTGTGTTTTGGACCCCAATGCTGCTTTTAATATTCTAATATGTTTTCCCCAGTAACATTAATTTGCTACTACAGGTTCAATCTCCCTTATTTGAAATTCTGGGTTCCAGATGTATTTTGAATTTTTCAATTTTTCAGTTTGCACATACATAATGAAATACATCAGAACCTTGGTATTGACTACTGCTTGGTTCCAGGACCCCCTATGGATACCAAATCTGTGGATGTTCTAATACAATGGCATATTAAAATGGCATCCCTTATATCAAATGGTAAAATCAAAGCTCGCTTTTTGGATATTTTTTAAAACACATTTCTAAGCTGTGAATGGTTGAATCTGTGGATTCAGAATCCATGGATACTGAGGGCCATCTGTATGTTGGAAATGGGATCCAAGTCTAAACATGATATTCATTTATGTTTTGTGTACTCCTCATACACATGACTTGAAGATAATGTTATACATAATATTTTTAATATTATTGTGCATGAAACAAAATTTGTGTACACTGAACTATCTGGTGTCACTGTCTCAGTCACTGATTTTGGAGTACAGTGGTGCCTCGGGTTACGAAATTAATTCGTAACGCGGCCGCTTTCGTAACCCGAAAAGCCTTCGTAAGCCGAATTGCCATAGGCGCTAATGGGGAAAAGCCGCGATTCCGTGCGAAAAAGCCGAAAAAAGCACCAAAAGTTTTTTCGTAACCCGAAAAAACATTCGTAACCCGAAACAATAATTCCCTATGGGATTTTTTCGTATCCCGAAAATTTCGTAACCTGGGTATTTCGTATCCCGAGGTACCACTGTATTTCAGAATTCCAGATAAAGGATGCTCAACCTGTAAATGAAGCACAGGGTTGCCAAACCAGGGCAGAGGTCAAGGCTTGGTTGGATACATTGATTGGTTTGGATTGGATAGGATGATGATTTTGTAGCTTGTTTCTTGATGAAAACAAAGTCTAGCTTCTCCATAACCTTGTTAAGTTGGATGCCAATATTAAACTTTTAATAGGCCAGACAATGAAGAGTGCTCCCACTTTTACATCTGTTCTCTCAATGTTTATTTGACCAAATACATTTTGAGACAAGATGCTCTATAATACTTGATTTGTGTTTGCTAAGCAGCATTAAAATCACTTGTGACAATTTAATGATTACAGGTACAAAAAACCAACTGACTTCAAGAGGAAGAAACTTCAGTTACTGACCAAGAAGCCACTTTATCTTCACCTTCATCAAACACTGCACAAAGAGTGACTTGTGAACTGAACTGCTTGCCACGAAATCATACTAGCTGCCTATGTAGCACTCAACCTCCCGGAGGTAGGAGGAATGGCTGCATTTTACCCAGCTGGTCAAGGGGACCATCAGGATGCTGCACAGCAATGGATCAGCAGCTATGCCGCAGTACTGAAGTCCAGTTTTCTTTGGAATGTATATTTTTTATCACAGATGTTCCAAAGTGTGTTGTGAATTTTTCCTAATTGGACTGGTTGTGTGAGTTCAGTTTTGTAATTCAGTTTCACACCCGTATCAGAATCCTTAACTAAAGTGGTTGGGAAGTCATCGTCTGCCTAACCTGATACAGCAATAAAAATGTGCCAGTATCAATTTTTTAATTCTCTCACTGTTTAACTCTTTCTAATCTGCATCTTTCCCACCAGTGGATTGGTAAGAATATGAACTCTCTCTACATAGGCATTTAAGTTTAAATATCATAGAAGAGTATTTCATCATGAAGAGACTCTGCATTAGAATACTGCATAGATTGAACATATAATATCTATTGGCTCATAGAAAGTTCTTTCTGAAATAGCATCTGCTTTTCTAATTCTGAGATTTTATTTAGCTCTACTAAAGACCTTTGGTTACCTCTTCCTGAAAAGAAACCATAATAATGTTTAGTCCAAAGATATAGCTGTGTTAGTCTGGAAAATCAGTATGCAAAGGGATCGTGTAGCATCTTTGAGACTAACTGAAAGAAGCTGGTAGCTTGAGCCTATTTACTCAGAGGAATGGGATGGAGTCTATGACAACAGTTTCCACCATAATTGTAATTATAGTTGTGTCAGAATGGTTGGTAAGAGTGTAGTTGGGAGGAGGCTTGGAAACTTCATTAGGAAGGTTTTAAACTGAGTCACACAGAGGATGGAAACAGTATTCCAGCATGCAGGGAATATCAAGCACTGCAAACAATAACCTCAATGATACACGGAGAATTGGGGCATTAGTATGTGAACTCACCTGTAGGCAGGGGAAAAAATAAGCATTTGGAGAGAATGACCCACGATCTTAAATGTCTCTACACTAAAACACAGATCACGGGTAATGAACAAGATGTAATGGCAAACTCCCTCTGAACAAAAACTCCCTCAGTCAAGAAAACTCTGTGATAGCTTCACCTCTTTAGGATTGCCACAAGTTGGAAATGACATGAAGACACAACAACAATAAACTTGAACTCAACACAGGAAAGCTAGTGCAGGCTGAATCTCCTTTATCCAGAATTCCAAAATCTGAAATATTCCAAAACATGGATGGCTGAGATAATGCTACCTTTGCTTCCGGACATGCACAAACTTGGGTTCATGCACAAAATTATTAATGTGTATAAAATTACCTTCAGCCTATGTGTATAAGACATATACAAAACCTAAATGAATTTCATGTTTAGACTTGAGTTTCATTTCCAAGATATTATATATATAGAAGTATTCCAACATCTGAAACTCTCCAAATTCCAGAACACTTTGGTTCCAAGCCTTTCAGTTAAGAGAAACTCACACTTTGTTTTATCACAAAGTGATAACAAACCTGGGGGATTGAGTCTCTCAATTGGAGTATAGTAACGGGATGGGGGGGGGTATAATCTATTCTTAAGAAACAGACCAAAGTGGAAAGGACATGCAGTAGCCTTACATGTCAACAATGTATATACCTGTGAGAGGATACATGACTTAAAAGCATGAAAAACAGGTTGCGAGAATTTGGGTAAAAAAAAAAAGGGAGAATGTAACTGTGAGTATCTTATAGAACCCCAAGACAGACAGAAGACTTAGATTATGCCTTCCTAGAACAAATATCCATAGATTCAAAAAAGAGGCCTTCAATGAACATTTTAACCATTCTGATACTTGTTCAAAGTCAAACTGTGCCAAGAATTTAAGGCCCAACAAATACACCACTTGCTGTGGTGACAATTTCCTTTTTTTTAAAAGTGGAAGAAGGGAACTGACTTTGTTGGATTTCATATTCATGAGCAGAAAATATCTGGCTAATGGAATAGTGGCATCCTTGGGTGGGAGTGATCATCTACTCTTGGGATTTGTTATACAGAGGAAAGAGAAAGCCAGATATGCACTTTAAACTCAATTTCACTAAGCTTAACAAAATACTGGGTGAGATCCCATTGCCAGAAGTGCTCAAAGGGAAGAGAGTTCACGAATGGGAATTTCCGAAAGGTGAAATATTGAAGGCACAATTGCAAACAAATCCAAGAAATGAAGTGAGATTTAAAAGGGCCATGGGCTAGAAATGGAATAAGGGGGAAATTGCCAAGGAGGAATGCAAATAGCCAATAATTGCAGGAAGAAAATCATCCATGCGCTCATCAAAAACTCCATCCTGGAGGGAAGTGACTAGAGGGATGGCTCAGAATTCTGTCCAGGGCCAAGGGCCATTGAACAGATGTATTTTGTATTGTTTGTTTGATTTTATACCCCACCTTTCCCATGGTATGGGATCTAAGGCAGGTTTATAAATTAGATCAAGGACCTCAAAATTGATTTTTTTTCTGCAAAAAAAAAAGTCCCAAACCGTTCTGTAGATGAGTTGTGGAAGATACAGTATTTACACCACATCTGGAACACACACACACACAGGGCATCATAGGTGAAACAATTTTTGTAAAAAAATTGAACATTGTTTTTTGTGGGTTTTTCAGGCTGTGATTTGAACATTTATTTCCAGCAAAATGGGCACAGGAGATATTTCCACATTTTGCCCCCTCCCCAGGACAATTTAGGTCAAGGAGAGGCCTGAAACACAGTGCTTTCCACTCACTTTGTTTTTAAAAAAGTCCTTGAATGGACCTAAAATGACCCAAGGCCCAGAAACATGGTGAAAATGCCTCATGTTCGCTAGAGGTTGCATGACAACACTGGGGTGAGGTGGAGGCAAAACAAAGTGAATTATTATTATTATTATTATTATTATTATTATTATTATTATTATTATTACGGAGGTGGCCCTCCCAAGTTTTCCTAAGGGGCTAATGTGGCAAATGCTCATCTACAGTTGCCCACTCCTGATTTAGATGCTGGATTTCTGTCATTTGATTAGCTCTAGTATTAAAATGTGTATCTGCTTTCCCAACCATGCATAATTTGAAAAAATAAACCCTATTCAAGCCTCTACTGTGTAGGACTGAGGTAGAAAACCTGTGACCCTCCAGATGGCTCTTGGATTTCATTTATCATCAGCCTCAGGAAACGTGGCCAGGAATGATGAAAACTGCAATCCAGTGTCAGGAAGACTACAGGCTTCCTTCTGGTTTAGGAGAAAATTGCAATCCTATGGAATTAGCCTTTCTTGCACACAAAGTACTCTCCCTTGATCCTCTTGAGGTTCTAAAAGGTCTACACTATTTTTGAGAATAGTACACGGACTGCAATTTATTCATTATATTTATTTGTATCCCCACCTTTCTCCCAATATAGGGACTCAAGGCAGCTAACAAGAAATGTAAAATAATAAAATTTAAAAGAAATAATATTCAAAATGGGACTATCTTGTAAATTTATATAAAACTATTGCCTTGTTTTTATTTTCAGTTTTTATTAACACAGTTGATCTTTAGGCTTCTTGTATTCTAAATGATTTAGTGGGCTAGCCACCTTTATTGGGCACACTAGCCGTTCAGTCCCTATCATTCTGTATGGCATTAAGAATTTTAGTGTTTCCTTGAGTCTCATTTACTGTTAGATTCACTGCTAACCCATTTTTTTTTTACCACCATAATGTTAAATAGCCACAAACATGCACTGCCCCTTACTTTTCAATAAATGTAGTGCAAGTAAGGGCATTTTGCCATTTCCGCCATTTTCAGTAAAAATGGTCAATTTACTCCTACCCCACTGCTTGCTATTAAGTCTTGACCCATAAAATAAGTTTCTCTTATCCTTTAACTGCTAAAATTTTTATTGCAAATAAGCTAGTTATTCATGCAAATAAGCTAGTAAAATGTGGGCTAGTCAATGCAACTGTTAGGTGGATTTGTAATTAGTTGACCAGTCAAATCCAAAGAGTGTTCAGCAATGGCTCCTCTTCATCCTGGAGAGAAGTGACTAGTGGAGTGCCACAAGGTTCTGTCCTGGGCCCCGTGCTATTCAACATCTTTATCAATGACTTGGGTGAAAGAATAGAGGGCATGGTTATCAAATTTACAGATGACATCTAATTAGGAGGAGGAGCTAATACCCCAGAGGACAGGATCAAAATTTAAAATGACCTTAATAAATTAGAAAGCTGGGCCAAAACTAACAAAATGAACTTCAACAGGGAGAAATGTACGATACTGCACTTAGGCAGAAAAAAATAAATGCAGTGATATAGGATGGGGGACACCTGGCTTAACAAGACATGTGAAAGGGATCTAGGAGTGCTAGTAGGCCACAAGTTGAACATGAGTCAACAGTGTGATGCAGCAGCTAAAAAGGCCAATATGATTCTAGCCTGCATCAATAGAAGCATAGCGTCTAGATCAGTGATGGTGAACCTTTTACAGACCGAGTGCCCAAGTTGCAACCCAGAACCCACTTCTTTATTGCAAAGTGCCACATCTCTCTGGCTTTCTACTAAGAAACTCTGGCAAACTCTGTGCTAGGGTGACAGCATGTGTGTCCACAGAGAGAGCTCTGAGTGCCACCTCTGGCACGCATGCCATAGGTTCGCCATCACTGGTCTAGATCAAGAGAAGTAATAGTGCCAGTCTATTCTGCTTTGGTCAGGCCTCACCTGAAATACTGTGTCCCATTCTATGCACCACAATTCAAAAAAGATGTGGACAAGCTGGAGTGTGTCCAGAGTAGGGCAACTAAAATGGTGAAGGGGCTGGAAACCATGCCATATGAGGAGACACTTAGGGAGCTGGGTATGTTTATCCTGGAGAAGAGATGGTTAAAAGATATGATAGCCCTGTTTAAGTATTTGAAGGGATGTCATATTGAGGATTGAGAAAGCTTGTTTTCTGATGCTCCGGAGAACAGGACACAAAACAATGGTTGCAAACTACAGGAAAAGGGATTCCACCTAGGCATTAAGAGGTACTTCCTGACAGTAAGAGCTGTTCAGCCATAGAACACACTCCCTCAGAGTGGTAGCAGCCTCCTTTAGAGGTCTTTAAACAGAGGCAGGATGGCACTTTGACGGGAGCACTTTGATTGAGAGTTCTTGCATGGCAGAAGGTTGGACTGGAGAGCCCTTGAGGTCTCTTCCAACTCTATGATTCCATGATTCCTCAAATGCCTTTTTTTAGACTAGCTTTTAGCACAGAGTTGCCAGATCCTTGTCTCAACTTGTGCCATGTATTTGCATGCTACAGCAAGACTCCACATTTTCCTTGGGGAAAGTGCTGCATTGTCTTTCAGTGTAGGATAGATGCAGATGATCTACCACACAGAATAATCTGATGCCCTGGTGGCACAGTGGTTACCGTAAATGCCTGTACTGCAGCCACTCACTTACAAACCATAAGGTTGCGAGTTCTATACTAGCCAAGGGCTCAGGCTTGACTCAGGCCTCCAACCTTCTGAGGTCGCTTAAATAAGTACCCAGCTTGTTGGGGGCAATTAGCTTACAATCGTAACCTGCTTAGAGACTGCTTAGGTGGTATGAAGCAGTATATAAATGAAGCTGCTATTGCTATCTTGTAATACTCCTACCCAAAATGAACAATTTAACTATAAAAATGCTAAAAATCCAGAAAATTATTCATGACCTACGTTAGGAATTGAACTGTCCATTCAAGCATGAAGTATACCCCTCCCCCAGCCAGTAATATTTTCAGTTTTCTGAAAGAGTACAAAACTCATGGCTACCATTCAGGGACAAACTATAAGGCACAGATGCACCATTTAAAGGCTGTTTAGTCATTTGTAAGATGTGATGCTTCAACAGACTGTGTCCATGTGTGTTAGCTATGCTGTCTCCATAGGCAGAGTCAAAAGCCTGAACCGAAAAGCTTTTGTTTTGTAGGAAGCCTCTTTACCCAACTGCAAGCCCATTTTAAAGCAAAATACAACAAAATCCACAATCTACAATACAGTGATACACTTATTGGTCCATCTCCAAAAGCATAAATTATTGCCCTTTGTCCCTAGGGTTCAAGAGGAGTAATCTTTGTCTGCAGAGATCCCTCAGTATCATTTTATCTGACAACAAAGTAACATCTGAAACAAAATGTAGGTCTGTAACATCATTACTTTTCTTCTCCCATATGATTTTTAAAATTTTTGCTTGATGAAGAGGCCAGTGAAGCTTTGAATGTTTGTATGATTTATTTTATATTTTGGAGTTGGCCCAATAAAGTTATTGCTGTGTGGTGGATTTTGCTGCATGGCCAACATGGCCAAATGCACGAAGAGCATTTGTATGTTTGCAGAGTTCTGCTGAAACCTGCCATTATCTGTGCAAATGTGAGGGAACTAAAAAAGGTATGGAGTAAGTTTTCCCCTGCACATATTATTCAACATGTTTTGTAAATGGCTAAATAGGACTATACAATATTGACTAAAGCATTTACAGTAGATTAAAAAGAAACTGACAATTTTATCTGAAGGGAAGCCATCTATTGAATCCTTTAAAGTGGATAACTGTGGTGAATCTGGGGCCCAGTTTTGGCCCTCTGAATGGCATTGCAGGCTTCATTTCATCCTACCACCAAATTTTGGTGGCTCATGACAATCAAAAAGTCTTTTGGGTTTTGTTTGTTTGGGGGGGGAAGTATTTTTGTGCTAGAACAAAGTATATAATCTTCTGAGGGCAACTGAATTTCCTCAAGTTTTATGAGAGTGCAGTTGTTTTATAAAGACATGAAAATGCTCTTTTTTGGAGCTATGCCTACGCACAACATGGGCAACTTGCAGTCCTGGGCTCAATTTTAAAGGCCCTCTGCAGGTGATCTGTCCATTTGCTGAGGGTCATTGGGCTGTTTAGTTTTGGTTCTGTCCCAACCAACTGCTCATATGTAGGCCTGAACAGATTTACCCTGAGGGAGTGCAACATTTGCAGGAAAGTGTTTCTCCATCCCAGTGCAGTCACATGTGTATCACTGCTCCCAAAAATCTAACCAGAGGATTCTTAATAGTGCTCCATTCATAGTCCTTTAGCTCAGTCTAGTACAATCGAGCCCTTAGTATCTGTTGTGGTTTGGTTCCAGGACCCTGCTGTGGATAACAAAATCCATGGATGCTTGAGTCCCATTAAATACAATGGCATATTAAAATGGTGTCTCTTATATAAAATGGCAAAAATCAAGGTTTGCCTTTTGGTATTTATATTTTTTAAAAAAATTCAAGCTGTGGATGCTTGAAGCCATGGATAAGGAGGGCCAACTGTATGCTACTGTAAAGTAATTACCAAATTATTCAGTGTACAATAGAACCATTTCTGATTTTTTTGACTCAGCAGTTGAATCTGCTTTTCATAAGGTAGACAAGGTTTCATTATGTCTGTTGGAATTTTCTAAGCAAGAGCTCTCTAAATCACATCCTTTTGTACTCCTGTCTCATAAAAATCCACTAAGTCACTTACTAGACAAAATTTGTTCTTCAAATGTAGCAAAAAAGGATCTTACTCTCTTTATTAGTAGATGTGACCTTTGAGTACAGTGTAGTCTGCCTCTGGTCTTTCCACCAGATGTTTTTAAAAGATCTGCATTAGAACCCTTATGTAAACCACTTTTCTACAGTCACTGTAGGCTATAAAGTGAAGGGGTAGCATTTCTTATTGAAGGTATTTCCACAGGAAATGTTCAGGTTATAATTTTGAAATCATTCACCAACTGGTTACATAAGGCTACATTAATTAAAAACTAACCACACAGGTATTTTTGTATATTGCACGTTGAGAGCTGTGGGTCGGCCACAGCTGTTGAAGCAGGCTTCAGAGTCATCACAAGAAAATTATAGTTGCATCCCAAGAGGATGAGCAAGTCCTGATTTAAAGGTGATCAAAATGCACATTGCTAGAGAAATTATTTCTGGAAAAGAAAAAAAAAAGCTACACTGAAACCAAGTCTAAAGAAGAACCAGCTGGTCCTGCTGAAGCCACTGAAATCCTCACCACAGGAAACATGGTAGAGATCAGTTCACAAATCCAAAGTCATGGTTTTTGTTCAGGATGATGTGCTGAGTCCCGTGAGCTAGCTGGGGAGGGAGGACAGGGAAGACCTCCTTGGTGGTCACTGGGTCCTGGAGGTGGCAAGTCTTTGACGGAGGAAGGGGGATAGTCCCTTAATCCTTGTGGAGGTAGCCGTGGACCTGGAAGAAAATCTCTTGGAGGAGGAGGCCGGAAAGGAGGTGGGCCACGGAGATATCCCCTGTGTTCAGGAGGAGGAACTGGACCATGTGGGAAGTCTCTCATTCCAAATGGAGGACCAGGTGGATAGTCTCTTGGAAGGGGTGGTGGAGGGCCACCACGTACTGGATGAAAAAGCAAGAAGAACAGTGAACTTTGTACTCATTAAAAGCAAGTTATCCTAGATTACCCTTTTGGCAGAAAAACAACAAGAGGTATGAAATCACATGGTTTTCAACAAGCTTTTATATGTACAGATAAGCGTTCAAAACTAGGCAATAACAATTCACTAGCAGAGAATGTAATGAATGTGTTCTCTTGTCACTTCCCAGCTATAAATAGTGCATTCCTATTCTTGAAAAGCTATCCTATTTATTCAAGTTATATTTAGCTGGGATAATTCAACAAACTAAACAAAATCCCATGTTTCTTCATTATCCAACCCTTAAAATTTCTTCAGGAGGCAGAAATACTAAAAACCAGAGACTTTTATGCATTAAAAGGGAAGGGGGGGGGATCTAGCAGCATCTTTGAGACTGATTGACCTGTTTTAGCATGAACTTATTTGGATATCAATCTATTTCTTCAGATGCTCTAATAAGAGTTCTCCCTCCTTTTTCTCTTTTATGTTGTAACAGACTAACACAGCTATTTCTCTGAAAAATGGCCTTTAATGGGCAACTTAAGGATGAAAAAAAGATTTTGGAGCTGGCACTGCCATCAAAATTATTCACCAATTGTTTTCAGCACAATGTAATATACAGCAATCCTACCTAGAGGAAGGGGAGGAGGTCGAGGTCCATAGGGTGCCCGAGGTGGGGGTCCAAATCGAACTGGAGGTGGCAAAGGTCCTGCAGATGTCATCATGGGACCCCCCCGGGAAGGGTGGTGGGCCTTTAGGACCTATGTTAACCTGTACAAGATTGCAGTGTTAGCTTTATAGACACATCTGTGGAATTTCTGACTTAAAAGTACTTTGAAATGCAATGCTTGTTAGCTGTTGGATTTCCAAATTAAATTTCACTGCACACATTTTTCTTCTCCTTAATGTTATGGCTTCAAGCATTAAACAGGTCCCATCCTAAAAAGATCTTTCAGTTGTATTACAAACCTGAGCAACCTCAACTGTTAAAAATCTGAAATATTTCTACAAAAGAAATATTTGTATATTCCTTTAAAATAGTAAGAAACCCAAACAGATAAGTAGCTTCACCACACAGAAAACAAGTACCCAAGGGATTATAAAAATTTCAAGAGTTAGAAACCACCATAGAGTTATTTTTTCGCAAAGCAACTCAATTATGTTGTTCTGAAGGCTACTGGCTTTTCCAAAGGCAGTTATGAGATATTAGCTGTCCCAACAGTGCATGTTACAAATTAAGAAGCCAGAGAATGAGGGGTGCAATTTCAAATAAGCTTTGTAACAGACATTTTGTGCAGAGACAGGAAGCACCATGCTCCTAACTTACACTCTCTCTCAAACCAGGGAGAAGCAAAAGCACCACTCCCAGCCTTTTCGTACTCACTGCAGTTGCTTCAGCAGATGAAGGCGGGGCATCAGAAACACAAGGGGCCTCATGTTCTTTGGGAGGGTTTTGCTTTTATTTTCCCCCCAGGAACATAAGGAAAATGACATGACAGACAAAACAAAACATGAGACATAAGTAAAATATAATATGGCATACACAATGGAGGTAATAAAGCAAAGATGCTGCCCAGTGTCATCTTCACAGAAGAAATTGAGCTCTGTACTCCTTACTTACCATTCCATCCAGGCCAGTAGAAGGAGAGGATGTTCTTGGCCCACAGTTAACTAGGGCTGCTACAGAAGGGCCAAGATCTAGAAAGAAGAGAGGGAAACAGTTTATTTTACACTGTTTTTGGAAGTGTTCGTACATTCTTTCAGTTGCACAGCTGCAACCTTTGGTCTCTCACCTGGAGCAGACATTCTTCCAGATAGCTCAGGATGCCTTCTTGGGACTGGAGGGCCATCAACCATAGCAGCATCTAAAGAAGATTGAACGTAAACTTTGGTAAATAATTTTTGCAGCACAGTTTAGAGACTAGGATCATACTCTCTGTTTATTTATACACACACACACACACACAAAGAAATATATATCCTCTTTAAAAAGAGTTGCTCAAAGTGGCTCACAAAATGGAAAAACAATCCATCAGTAAAAATTCAGTTACTAGATTAAAACCAGCACTGAAAATCAAGAGCACACAGCCAAAACAACTGACCAATACATTTTAATCAAGCAACAGACTCAAAACAAGAATTAAAAGCTTATTTAAAGCCAAATGCCTTCAATTGCTTGTGGAACATCGAAGGACAGGTTGCATACCTGTAACGGTATTTCTTCGAGTGGTCATCTGCGAATACATACAAATGGGTTGTACTGCGCCTGTGCAGTGCTGCTTGGAAAACTTCGAGAATCACTGGGCAAAGTTAACTTTGCAACTTTTTGGCGGTAGCTCTGCCCATCCCTTATAAGTCCCCTGCGTTCCCACTCTTTCCCCAGTTCCAAATTTACGCCATGTGAGCGACATGAGAATGAGCCAATGAAGAGCAGGACACTGAGGGGAGGACGGGCGGGATTTGTATGTACTCGCAGATGACCACTCAAAGAAATACCGTTACAGGTATGCAACCTGTCCTTCTTCTTCGTGGTCTCTGCGAATCATATAAATGGGTTGAGACTGACAAGCTTAGGTCAGTGGCGGAGGGAGTGTCATGACACCAAAGTAAGGTTCAAATAAAGCTGTGTTTATTACACAATAAAATCACTGAACCCAAGAACTGTGTCAATTGTATTCTGTACTTCAACAAATAGTACTTTAACCTGTTCAAGTAAAAGGCACATAATAACATATTAGGTCATGCAAGACCTATGTAAACCATGAGAATGCTGTAAACAAGCCAATTTGGGCCAAAAACATCAATTTCAAGAACATGTAAACAATGGAAATGCAGTACAATCCATGTAAACCTGAAACCAACACTGCCCTCCCAAAGGCTGCGTCCCGTTTGGCCCTGGTGTCCAGCCTGTAATGTTTGATGAAAGTCAAAGGCTAGGGCCAAACAGCAGCTTTACAGACATCCTCCAAGTGGACCCCAGTCAAGAATGCAGAGGATGCCGCTACCGCCCTAGTTGCATGAGACTGAACCCTGGCCGGGAGAGGCCTGCCCAATAGTTCATAGCAGAGATGGATGGTACCAGCCACCCACTTCGAAAGTCTCTGCGTTGACACAGGCAGTCCCTTCTTCGGTTCCAAGTAGCATTGAAAAAGTCTCTTGGAACGGCTTGAACCCACATTCCTGTCCAAATAGGCTAAGGCCCTCCGAACATCCAAGGTATGCAGGCTATGTTCAGCATCAGTGGTAGGGTTTGAGGCCAGGGTTGGCAAAATAATGTCCTGGCACATGTGAAATGCAGACACCACCTTAGGCAAAAAGGTAATGTCGGTACGGAGAACAACCTTATCCCTATGGAACCTTAGGAAAGGCTGGTCCCTCCACAAGGCACAGAGTTCGCCCACACGGCGGGCAGAGGTGATGGCCAAAAGGAAGGTAGTCTTCCAAGACAAGAGTCTCAAGTCAGTCGTGGCCATGGGTTCAAAAGGCTTGGATTGCAAGGCAGGCAGCACAGCGTCCAAGCTCCAAGCCGGTGTCGGTATCGAAGCCGGAGGATGAAGGTTGTTGCAACCTTTCAGGAAACTCTTTACAAAAGGGTCCCTGAAAAAAACGGTTTGCAATCAAAATGGGAATAGATGGCAAAGAGGTAGCACTTGATGGAAATGAGGCACAGACCCGGATCCAAAAGTGCCATCAGAAACTCTAGCACCACAGGTGTCGTCACTTGGGATGGAAAGAGGCCTCTCGCAGAGAGGAAAACCAAAAACTTCTTCCATTTGGAAGCATAGGATTTCTTGGTGGCCGGTTTCTGGGCAGCCAAAATCATTGTCCGTACCGAGGGAGGTAACGAGTCTAGAGATGGATCCTCCACTCCACCAATGGCAGGTTGTTGACATCTGGGTGTCGAACCCGACCGTCCTGGAGAGTGAAGAGGTCCGGATAGAACTCGAGGCGGAGAAGGTCCCTCCTGGATAGGTGGATCAGGGACGGAAACCATGGCTGTCTGGGCCACCAGGGAGTGATCAGGATGGCATCTGAGCAGTCCCTCGTCATTTTGGAGACCACTCTTGTGATCAGTGGAAACGGAGAGAAGGCGTAGAGCATCTCTCCTGACCAAGCAAAGTCGAACGGGTCTCAGAGGGAGTTCTCGTTGCGCACCCGGGAGCAGAACTAGGGACAGTGGCTGTTGCGAGCGGTCGTGAAGAGGTCGATACAGGGGCCTCCCCACCGACTTCAGAGGTTGCAGACCATCTCGGGATGGAGCCTCCACTCGTGACAGATGGTGGAAGACCATCGTTCTCTTCCCCTGGCAAGTGGATCGCTTGGAGAAGAATCCCTCTCAGGAGGCACCATTCCCAGATCTGGAGTGTGATGTCCAGCAGGGTCTGTGATCTGATGCCTCCTTGTTTGTTGAGGTAATACATGACAGTGGTGTTGTCCGTCAACAATAGCACTACCTTGCCAGAGAGGCCCACCTCGAAGGCCCTCAAGGCTTTCTCCACAGCCAACATTTCAAGGGCATTGATGTGGAGAGAGCGTTCGTGGAGGGACCACTTGTCCTTGATGAAGAGGTCTGACATGTGGGCGCCCCACCCTTCCATGGAAGTGTCCGTGGTCTGCGTGACTTGAGGCTGAGGAGGAGAAAAAGGCATGCCAACGCAGACTTCCGGGAATCAAGCCACCATTGAAGGGAGCGGGCGACTGGCCTCAGGACAGTGAGCCACTTGGATGGCGAGTCCAATAGTGGGTCGAAGGCCAACAGGAACCATGAATGGAAGGGCCGAAACCGAAGTCTCACCCACGGAGTCACGAACGTCATCGAAGCCATGTGTCCTAGGGCTACCTGGACATCCCTGATCCTCACTCATCTGTGAGCGAGGCGGCCTTGACCGAAGAGCAGAGAGCAAGGAAGCGGTCCTGAGGGAGATAGGTGATGTAATCTTCGGAGTCGAGGATGGTGCCTATGAACTTGATCCGACTGGAAGGAATGAGATGAGACTTGTTCAAGTTCACTACAAATCCAAGAGATGCCAGGAGCGACAGGGTGAACTCGACATCTCTCTGGAGCTCATCCACAGAAGGGGCTGCGAGGAGCCAGTCGTCCAGGTACAGGAAAACTCTGGAGTCATGCTGGTGGAGAAGCACCACAATCGGGGCCATGCACTTGGTGAAGACCCTCGGAGCTGTGGAGAGGCCGAAGGGAAGGAAGTTGTAGTGGTGCTTGTCAGGACTGACAGCAAAGGTCAGGAACCTCCGGTGACTCTCTCGAATCCCCACGTAGAAATAGGCATCCTTCAAGTCGATCGTCGCAAACCATAGTCCCTGGTGCAGCAAGGGCAAGATAGAGGCAAGGGTTACCATATGGAATTGACGGTAGGCCAAATAGGAGTTGAGGGATCTCAAGTCTAGAATTGGTCTAATGCTCCCGCTGGTCTTGGGAACAGTGAAGTACCTAGAAAAGAAACATCTAGGGGCTTCAGCAGGGTCAATGGGCAAGATTACACCCTTAGTCAAAAGAGTGCGTACTTCGACGAGAAGGGTGTCCGAGAGGGGTGGTAGAAACAATAGCTCCAGTTGGTGGGAGCTCTTCAAACTCGAGGGCATAACCACTACAGACAATGTCAAGGACCCAAGAGTCGGAAGTCACTGGCCTATGGATATCACAAAAGGAGGTGGGGGGGGGGCGTGACAGAGCACGCAGGTACCCTTCAAGACCTCTTCTTCCCCTGGTCGGTATCCTGACGGCTGTTTTTCCGGTACCGAGCAGGAGCCTGGCACTTGCCAGAAGAAGAGGAAGACTGGGAAGGGTAGCGCTGTCTCTGGTGTTCCTGCTGCTGGTAAGTGCAATCCTGCTGGAAAGACCGCTGTCATTGGCCCTACCACTGCCACTTTTTAAAGTGAGCCTGAGAGGGAGCAGACATACCATGCTTCGTGGCCGCCACCTTCATTCTGTATTTGAAATTGAGGCGCTCATCTGTCTCCTTGTTGAAAAGGCCAGCATCATCAAAGGCCATGTCCTCAATGGTGGACCGCCCCCGGATTCAAGTCTGATGACCGGAGCCAGGCATGTCTTCTGAGCGCAAAGGCAGCCGCCATAGATTTCGCTGAGCAATCTGTGGAGTGGCAAGCACAGGTGATAAGCCAGCCCCCAATGGAGTGCCCATCTGCATCCTCTCCTAATTTCGGAGAGGACTTGCTGGCAGTCATCAGGGACATCAAGGATGATGGGAGAAATCTTCTCCATGAAGCACTGGATGTAGGCTCCCATGCACGCGTTATAATTGGCCACCTTGAGCCCCAGCACCAACACAGAATAGGCTTTCTTGGCCAGGCCGTCTACTTTCTTGGCCTCACGGTCGGCAGGCGATGTTGACATCTTCGGGGTGAGGGATTGCTGGGAGCCTTCAACAATTGCCGAGTTCTGTTTCAGGTGTGACAACAGCCAGGAACACTGGGAAGGCGAGATCCTATAGAGAGACTCGATCTTCCTAGAAGAAACAGACAGCGAGGCAGAGGTGTCCCAGGAGTGCTTAGCAATCCTCTCCAGTGACAGCAAGAGTGGAACGAATGGAGGTGTTGGAACCTTGCCATGGATCCGCTTCTCCACTGGGTTCGCGGCATCATCCTCAATGTGTGACAGCTGGAGATCAAGGGTGTTTGCCATCTTGATGACATGCTCCGAAAATGAACGCACATCATCTGTAGACAAAGAAGTACCTGGATGGAAAAGTTCCTGGGGGGATTGAGGAGCGACCTCATCGGTGGAGCAAAGATCAACCTGGGACACATGAGAACCTTCGACATCGGATCTGGAATCGGTGTCGAGGATGGCCTGAGTTGAAGAATGATGAGTCTGGGTAGCAGCCGCTACAGAAGGGAGAGGCCTGGAAACCAGTGCGGGTGCCGGTACTGTAGGTGGGGGAGTGGCCTTGCGCGTTGGTGGAGGAGTGGTTGCGTGCGTTGGTGACACGGTGGAATGCATTGGCAGTACCGTGGAAGAAGTAGACTTCGCCGTTGATGGCAAAGTGGGCCTAGGCATTGGAGGCACAGTGGTTCTCGGTCCCAGCTGACTGTGGACCACTTCACGACTGACAGCAAGGAAGTACCTGTCAGTCTCACTGTTGTAGAAGTAGTCCGAATCCTCATGGTGATGGACATCGGCCTCATGAACTTGAACCCGAGGAACCGGGGTTGGGGAATGGTGAGGAGGTGACCAAGAGGTAGAACGGCAATGAGGTGACCGAGAGGTGGAGACGTCTTCATCATCAGAAGGCTGATGAAAGGCCACCATGGCTGGCAGGGAAGAGGCCAGGACTGACGCTGGCATTGAATGAGCCCGGGAAGAGTCGTGTCCCAACAGTACTGACTCAGTCTGTATAGGTACCAAGGGAGTTTTGAGATGCTTTAAGGAAGGCCGAGAGCCGTCTGGAGTCTTGGTGCGAGACTTTTTATGAGAGGAGCTGTAATGCGTCTTGGAATGGGCCTTCTTATGGGACGAGCCTTGAGCGGAGGAGTCTTCCAAATCCAGCACCTTCTTCGGGGAGCCCAAAGGAGAACCATCTCCCGCATCTGAGGGCTGGTGTCTCTTTTTCAACGAGGATTTCAAGCTTGGATCCACTAGGGAGCTCTTATCCTTGCCATAATCCGAGTCTTTGGTGGAGTTCGAGTCCTTAGACTTGGTCTTGTCCTTTTTGGAAAACTTAGACCTCGAACTCATCTTGCGAGCTCCCTCGGTCCCATCACCCTTCCCAGGGGCTGTGATGGTGGCACTCGGCTCAGTGGTGGAGCTCTGGGCCACAGGGCCAGCAGCAGCCAGTATCGACTCCAAGGCAGCAGGTGCCGAAGCGGAGTGCAGAGGCCTTCTGGTAGAGGGCGGCCAACAGGCAGAATCGCGGTTCTTCCTGGCCTGAGGAGTCAGCGACTTACACAAGGTACAAGCCTTGGTGTTGTCGGCTTCCCTGAGGGACAGAAAACTAGATGAATGGGGGTCTTGATCGGGAATCTTAACCCTGCAGATGTCACACTTTTTAAACGGTGCTGGTGACATCGTGAGCCGAATCAAAATCCAGAGGCGAGGTCGGTAAAGATGCGCAGAATGGTCAACAATACATGGGGGGGGGGTGTCAGATCAAGAGTGGTCAAACGGTCCGATAGTAAAAAGTCCAGTAAAACAAGCAAGAGAAGCAGAAGCGAAGTTCCAGAGCAGCTAACGCGGCAGAAAGAAGGAACTGGGGAAAGAGCAGGAACGCAGGGGACTTATAAGGGATGGGCGGAGCTACCATCAGAAAGTTGCAAAGTTAACTTTGCCCAGTGATTCCAGAAGTTTTCCGAGCAGCACTGCGCAGGCGCAGTACAACCCATTTGTATGATTCGCAGAGACCACAAAGAAGAAAGAAAAATATACTGATTTCCTGAAAAAGGGAATTCCACACGCAGGTCACAGACACAAAGAAAAATCTTTTTCCACTTAATTTAGTAACAACATTTTCAATGTTGGACTGAGGCCAGAGAGACCGAGATTCAAGTACACATTGTGCAATGATATCTTTATGCGACCAATTAACAGTAAAAAATAAAACCCTGTAGCTTCTTCATCAGGCAAAATCATCTAGGGGCAGTGTGGAGGCAGGTGAGTGAGTCAGTATCAGAAGGACTGCATTTTGTCTGAGGTTGTTTAAGGTGTTTGGGGGAGGGCTGATCCAGATAGAATGTTAGGCCACATACATTTATGGCTCTGAAGGGAGTGGAAACTAAGGCAATAAAATAAAATAAAAATGTCTTTCTCAATTGGTGGCAACAAAGCACCTCCTTTTAAAAGCTGAAAATGAGAGACTCAGGACAGAGACAGAATGCAGAGAGTCTGTTAATAAGCCTCTGCACTGTCAAATCTGGAGATCCATTTAGGCACTAACAAAGGCCTAAATCCTGTTGTTAGCCCTCACTACAGGCAACCCACTGAATCAATGGGATTTACCTATGTGTTGACTCACCATTCAACAATTGATTCAGGGAGTCTACTTTAGTTGTGATTAACCAAGTAGATGCCAGCCAAAACCTATCAAAGGGAACCAAATTAAGAATGCTTTGCCTTGCACTGGAAGGAAGAATCCACAGAAAAGTCCTAGCATTCAGTCCATTTCTTCTAGGACTCATCTTTGTTTCTGCATCAACCTTCCCTCAAGGCTGTTGTATACAAAGCTACTCTGATAGCCTTTAGGGCTGAAGGGCAGGGTACAAATACCATAAATAAATAAATAACATGCAGACTCTCATACCATTACATTTCCTCCTCTACATAATTTTTTACCATCTTTGCTTGACAAATATTTATTTATTTCATTTGTATGCCACTTTTCTCCCAGAAGGGACCCAAGGCCAGTATGTATCAAATTATGAAGAAGGCAGTAGGTATCAAACGCAATGTGGTATATTTTATGCCTTTTGGTTGGTTTACTAAAAATATAACCACAGCGTACTTTGGATTTTGTTTTATGGTGAACACAATTACATACAGCCAGAAGGCTGCTCGGTAAGTTTAGGCCAATTACTCATTTTCTGATTAAACTGCCTCCTATGTTTGTTAAGTGGATAATATGGGGAGGATGAGAGACCATGCATCACACTCTGAACTCTACTTAGAATACCATATATACTCGACTATAAGTCGAGAAATTTTTGCCCAAAAAGTGACCCCCCAAAACCCTGGGTGGACTTATATATGGGGCAATATAGTAATAGGCTTGCCCCTCAAGCTTCTTCCGCAGCCCGGCTGTTTTCTGAAGGGACAGCTGGGCTGGGGAAAGTCCAGGATGCAAACGCTTGCTCCCTCCTTTTCCCCAGTCCCTGTGTCTTGCAGAGGCTGGAGGACACTGGGATCGGAGGGAATCCTGGGAGCAAACGCTTGCTTCCTCCGTTTCTCCAGTCCCTGTGTCCTCTGAAGGGATTGTCGAGCTGCAGAAGAGGAGGAAGAGTGAGCGCTAGGCTCTGAAATTTCCTCCCCAGCTCAACTGTCTCCCAAAGGGCCAGCCAGGCTGCAGAGGGGAAGGAAGGGTACTGAGACCCAAATTATACCCTTGATATATCTGGGGATCATATCAAAAGCCCTGATTTTGGCCCCAAAACCTGTCCTCAAGTTATACATGGCGTTGACTTATACACAAGTGTATATGGTAATAATGAAATATATGTCTAGGCTTATAGACTTAAAAATTATCTCAATAATTTTAGCAAGGAAATAACAGCATATTATAACATTTGGGGTTACTGACTTACAGCATATAGATAAAAGTCAGTCAAAGATCAAAATTACCAAAATCAATGGAACAGAAAAAGGTGTATCACCTCTTAGGCTGTAAACCAATGGCTTAAGACACAGTATTAAATAAGATGGCTACCTTCATTTTCTTTTTAAATTCTTCATCCATAAAAGGAAAATAATGGATGCAGATAGGCATATTTAACCATCAAATTTAAATGACACATGCATAACTGAAAGAACACTTTGAAAGTTTAATACATATGCAATTCTTTACTTTAAATTCCTACATTTCCAACAATTTTCTTGGCTGCTTTACAACGTAAGAGCACACACAGTACAGTATTCAAATGGCAATAGTCTTTGTAGGGTATGAGCTGCATTTTTCTTAACTAGTAGCTGTTTGTATTACTTCTGGTCAGGAACAAAGTAATAATGATTTACTTCATCACTGAATGATCAATCTACTGCTAAGTGATAATACAAATTAATGCCAAATAACTCATTACAGCCACTTCCAACATACACAAAGAGGTGATAGCAGGTACAAATCAAAGCAATATTAATTTGTGAATAAACCAATAAAATGTACCAACTGTGTCTCTTCATCAAACAAATTTACACCACAGGTGGAACTGATTTTGCTTTTCCCTACAGCTTACTCCCACTCCCCTCCTAACTTTCTAAAGCAATAGTTTCCAAACTTTGGTCCTCCTGATGTTTTGGACTTAAGCTCCCAGAATTATTGACAGCCACTCTGCCTGGGGCTTTTGGGAGTTAAAGTCCAAAACACCCGGAGGACAAAGTTTGGAAACCACTGCTCTCAAGAACTGGAAGACCCAATGGAGTAGATGGGAGGGAGAGCAGAAAGAAAAAAAGAAGGAGAGTCCTGTTGTCCAATTATAAATGCACTCTTGGGATGTGGATGTTGCCAGTGATTTAGATGAGTTTTCTTGTAGCAATGTAACTTCAGGAGGGAGAAAAATTAGTTTCTTACTAAATTCACCTCTTGACCCATCCCTTGGATTGGCAGAAAGGGGTCGTCCAGGGGTTTCCATCATCAGCGGGGGTGAAGGAGCTCCACCACTTACGGGTGAAGGCCCGAAAGATCCATCTCGACTTAATGGACCTGTAATTTAGTAGGAATAATGCACAGTCAATTATGTAACACTTATTTCCTCTTCAAAAAGATCAGCCTGGTACTCCAATGCACTAGTAAAGGATTAGCATATTTACCTCTGCGAGGGGGGACTTGATGGTCTGGCCAGCCTGCAGTTGGCTTCACGATTACTGGTCTCTGAAGTGCAGCTATTTTTTGATTCACTTCAATTAGCCTAGTTAAAAAATTTTTTCGTAATGTTAAGCTCAAAATGCTATAATATTTGTACTATACAGTGCTGAAGGAACTTGTCTCACAAAAAGGACATATTCATAAACTATATGTCTCTAAATATTGCCTGATACTGATATTTAAAATACTTCTTCTTCTAATTACACAGAGGAAACATGCTTACTTTTGCCTCAGGTTGACACCTTCCCTTTTTTCTTCAACTAGTGCCCTCTCTGCAGAACGTGCTATGAGCTATAAGAGGAAAAATTGTATACGTTAGGTACTATTAGGAAAATATACATTCATTTATAAGATTGACTACTACTGCTTTGATAACAATATTCTATTCTACTCCAGTATATAAGGAGAGCTTACACAAAAATAAATGCAATGATGCAATATACTTGAAATCTAGAATGTAGTAAAACAAGCCGACAAACAAACAAAACCCCCTAGAACCTTACCCAATTGTCATGAGCCTTCTTTTCATGTGCAGCAATCTTCAAGCATTGAGGGGAGAGAGAGAAAAAAAGAATTTTAATTTCCATACTAGCTCCTATTTCCCATCTACCTTTCTTGGAATAATCTCTTGGGATAGCAGCACACCTGATTTTTGTAAGACCGCTCTGTTTTTTGCAATTCTTCTTCCATTTCCTGAATTCTCTGTCTGTCAAAGAGGTTGAGAGATTAATTCTGCTCATAATCCAAAAACAAAAATCATAATTTTTCACATGTTATAATTACTTGTAAACTTTCACTTCTTCAACAGCAAGGATTGCTTTTTCGTCTGCAGCAGTCAGTTTCTGCTCCTTCTCTTGCCGCTCATACTCTTCTTGTGTCAACTTCCTAGGAGAGAACAGGAGGATATATAATTAATAAAAGAAAGAGAAGCTCAATAGGGAACAGTCAATAGTCAATCACAAATTAGAAAGCATATCAAAGGGGTGGGATAAAAGAATTGGCTAGGGAAGAGTCAAGGGGTCCTCAGAAAAAGGTATGACAGGGTTGTCCTTCAACATGTTAACGTAAGCAGGAGTGGCCAAAGTGAAGCCTGTTGACAGCATGGGACAACCTCAAAATTTTCAAAGCATAAGCCCTGAAAGCCCACAGGGGCAAATTTTCAGGCAAATTTTTGCCCCCCAAACCAACCTAAATCTTTCAAAACCAACTAAAAATGGAGCAATTTGATTTCCCTAGTCCACCAAACCTCCCAAAAACACATCTAAAAAGGAAAAAAATATATACTGCAAACCAGTCAAAGTGGCAGCTGAAAGTGATGCTGCATCACTTCAGGTGCATCAAAACATGCCAGTGAGGCTCCATCAGGTGGTCACAGGGAAGAAAAATGGCCCCCACCCCATGCACAGTTCCCCAGCTCTGATACAAGAGGTGGGGGTACATCACTTTTATCAGTACATAGAACACTTCTACCCCTAGAGAAGCGTACAGAATCCTAGGGAAAAGCTAACTTAAAACAAACTAAATGGAACGTGATGTGTATGACTCAGCTCACTGGCAGAAAGTGTAAACATCCAAAAAAACCAAAAAAACTGAATTACCATTTCAAGCCCATTACATGCTTGATATCACATTCAACCCAGATTTTAGCTCTGTTAGCATATTTACTGCTTAAACAAACTTGGGGACAAATTGAGAAACATTTCTTCACTATGTCACCCTTTTATTGATACTACTACTTTTTCTTCTCAAGTTATAATGTGTTTGGAAACTGTACAGAAGCAACAGTATTTCTGGAAACCTTTCGAACAAACTTATATGATGTAATCCAACATGAAAACACATGGAGTACACCAAAACAGTGATCTGCAATACAATCAAACTAAAGGAATCTCAAGTGCATTTTTAAAACTATCTTTCAAATGTGTTTCTAAAGTTTTTTCTAACTTGCCTGACTAGCCCTGTAGTTTTATTTCATTGGTCCTGTGAGATTTTAAGGATGTTTTGTTATGTTTTATAATGTTTATTATTATTTAGTACATGTCTCCAAAAATATGGTTCAAGGAAAAAGAAATCATATGTTAAAAAAAAATTATTTTCCCCCCTCTAAGGAGCAACTAAGAAAACTGGGACATTATTCCACTTCTGCCTCCCTCAACTATTCATATAAAGATCACTCTCACTCTTAGAGCCAGAACAACGACTACTATTACTATTACCCAGCAACATCGAGGACTGCCTGAAGGAAGAGGCCCCTCCCTCTTCAACTGTCATCTCGGCCTCAGAGGGAGCCATCAGGCAGACCCAGCAACATCGGGGACTGCCTGAGAGCTGGTGGAGGACTACTTCTGCCGCTGCCCCCCCCCCATGTCACCTGGGAAGAAGCTCCCCAGAACTGCGGAGGACTGTCTTGCCGCTGTGGTGGCTTTTTACCAGGGGGGGAGGGGTCAGTGAGAGAGGGGTGTTTTATGTATTCTTAATTGTTTTATTGATATTTGCTGTGAACCGCCCTGATCTATGGAAGGGCGGTATAAAAATAATAAATTTATTATTATTATTATTACTACTATTGGCGGGCCTATTTCCAGGAAACAATCTGAACCCTGTATAGAATAGAGACTAGTACAGTGCGCTCTTTTTTTTACGCGGGGACCTGTTCCAGACTCCCCCATGTAAAATAAAAAATGCCTATGTTCGAACCCCATTTAAATGAATGGGGCTCATGCACGTGGCTGTGGGACAGTGTGCATGCGCCACGGATGCGCACCCCATTCGTCCCAATGGGAAACGCCACCCCTTCCTCCCCACGCAGCTTACAGCATATACTGAAAGCTGGGAAAAGTGCACCCGCGTATAACGTGGGCACACTGTACAGAGAGGAGATGCAGGCATACACATAAATACAACTCCTCAAATCCTCACATGCTCACTAATTAGTGAAGGACTTTGTAAGTACATTTGGCTGAATATGCCTACAGAGCTCTCCCAGTCAGGAACCTTTATGAAGCTGAGCACATTCAGTCATGCGAAACTAGATGGCAGTAAGACATGGCTTCCGTATGTGCCCAGATCTCCTCCTTACTACAGGAATACCAATAGTTCCACAATCAAGATGTCATAAGCGCATAGGCTTAACATATAAAGTTTACAATACTGCTGCAATGCTATTTGATATTTCAAAATAAATGCATAACTGACCAATTTTATTTCTTGATCAGGAAGCAGGTTTTAATAGTTATTACAGTTATTACTGTAATTATACACTGCTACTGATAAAACATATGATGAAGAGAGTGCAGAAGATCAAGGAAACTTCTACCTCTGCAACTAATTATAGATAATATTCAGCAAAAGTAACAAAATAAATTATTGATTGAAAATTTATTTCTTACTGATTTCTAATGTTCCTTCATGTGGTAGTGGTTTAAGTATGAGTCTAGAGACCATGGTTCAAATCCTCGCTCAGCCATGGAAATTTATTACATGATCTTGGGCAAGTCACACTCTCTCCGCCTCAGAAGGTGGCAAAGGCAGACCTCCTCTGAACAAATCTTGCCAAGAGAACCCCATGATAGGTTCACCTTAGGGTCGCCATAAGTTGGAAACAGCCCGAAGATACAGAACAACAATATTCTTTCAGTTACTGGCACAATAATAAAGTATCAAAGGCCAGTTGCTGAAATTGAAGAAAGTGGTGCCTTTCAATTACAGAAGTACTCAAATTGACCTTGTGTTCGATGTAATATGGCTGAAATAAAGGTTTCTTAATTAGGAACAGTGATACTTTAATGAGGAAGCCTTCCTAAGATACCAAACACCTAACCTGAGACTAAATGTAACTCCACTGCTAAGCAGAGCTAGGATTTGGACCATATCTACATGAAGGATCAGACAGTAGCTGATATTATCTGTGAGCCTTTTACAGGAAGCCTTTTAGGGGTAGCCTTTCACAAGATTAGAATGGCTGTGGTAATCTTGTACCATCCCTTAGGGTGCTGGCTCTTTAAAAAAAACTTCAGTACTTACTTTTGAAGTGCCATCTCTTTCTGCTGATAAAGCTCATTGAGAATCTCTACTTTTTGTTGCAGAGTTTTACATTCACTTTCTAGCTGTGATTTTGCAGTCTGTAAGGAACAGGACTCATGCTCCAGCTTCTTGATTTGCTCTGCAATAAAACAAATCCATATGGAATCCCATCTGTGACAACAAAGCTCTGATATTTCTGAGCTGAACTGGATGGTGACAAAGACAGTGAATTACTTAAGGAACAGGGTAATTTGCAGACCAGCTTCTGCGACAGAAGGGAGTTTTAAAATTTTCTGGCATTAAACATCAGATGGAGCAGGCCAGTGACTGGGAAGAAGTTTCAAGAGTAATGGATCTTCTGGGACATGGAACCCGGAGGGATAAAATGATAAAAAGATGGGGAAAAATAAGGAAAGAATCAGAGAAAGACTCTAAACTGAAGAAATAAGGAGTTTAATGCAAATTTAACAAAAATTTGTCCAACTTAAGACCAGGAGATGCTGTAAGCTTCAGAATGAAGGGAAAAGAAATACAAGAGATGCTAATTAGGAGATAAAGTGGCTTGAAGAAACAGGGCTCAATAGGCAAAGACTTAACAAAAAAGAGAATGACCTGAAAGTACAATATAATATGAAGTATAATGTGGTGTAGAAGATGAGTCACTAAAAAAGTAGAATTGGAAAACTGTACACAGCATCGCTTTTGGGGGTCTTATGCACAATTGACAATATGGAAATGAACAGCCAAATGACGATTTCAGAACTGAGATGTGGAAGTCAGAGGACACAGGAGAGTCTAGAGTCAAGATAATGTCACTTACAGAGTAACAGACTTATCTAGAGTCAAGGTAATGTCACTTACAGCTTTGACTGCCACTGAAGCACTATGAACTGGTAAGGGAGAAAAAGGGGCCAAAAAGCAGGGTGGAAAGGATACATTTCACATATTGATGTGAAATAGCCAGTCAATCCTTTGTCTCAGGCTTCTAACTATTATTAATTTATTGAATTTATATTGTGCCTTTCTCCTGGCAGTTTACAATACTTTAAAACCAAAATTCAGCTAATATCTTATTCTAAAAAATTAAAAACAAATAACAATTCTATTTAAAAAGCAGAACATTACAAATTTAAAACACATTTGAAACGCAAGTGAAAAGATAAAAGTACAGCACAAAACTTTCAAACACCCTTTTGCAAAATCAAAGGCTTACCTAAATAAAAAGGTCTTTGTCTGCTGGCACGAAAAGAACATGGACATCCAACCAGACCTCTCATGACAAGGAGTCCCATAGCCTGGGAGCAACCACTGAGAAGACTCCTTCCCATATTGTCATCCAATGTGACTGTGGTGGGACTGAGAGACAGCCCCTCACATAGATCTTAAAGCTTGGGCTGGCTCATATAGGCAGATAGTCTTTTAGTCTTGGCACAAGCCACATAGGGCCTTTAAGGTCATAACCAGCACCTTGAATTCTGACAAGAAAGGGACCAGTAGCCAGGTAATCTGTTTCAAATGGAGAGTTACATGATACCTGAAACTAGCTACAATGAGCAGCCTGGCTGCAGCATTCTCAATACACTGATGTTTCCAGACAGTTTTCAAAGGCAGCCCCACATATAGTGTTGCAGTAATCCAAACTGGATGCAATCAAGGCAAGCGTCACCATAGCCAGATCTGACATTTCCAGGAACAGGCACAGCCAGCACACTACTTTTTTCTTGAAAAATGCCACCTCCAAAACCTGGGCATCTAGGTTTAAATCTGAGATTAGGAGTACACCCAAGCTGCAAACCTGAAATTTCAGTGAGTGTATAAGTCAGTGGTTCTAGATAACACAGGGGAAGCTGAATCCCTATCTTTTGATTGACCAGGAACACTTCTGTTTTGTCTGAATTATGTTTTAATTTGTTCACCCTTGCCCACTCCATTATTGACAGCAGACACCAATTTATTCCAGAAACAACTTCCGTGGAGTTAGATAGGAAGAGGAGGCAGACTTGGGTGTCATCTAAAACCGATGACGCTGAACCCCAAAACTCCAGATAAACTCTCCTAGCAATTTCACATGGATATTAAACAGAATTGGGGATAAAAGACCCCACAGGCCAATGGCCCGAGTGTCAAAGAGGCACCCCCAGCACCACCTTCTCAGTCTGTCCCTCCAAGAATTGGAATCACTGTAGAACAGTGCTCCCAAGTCCCAGAAAGACAGCCCAGGACACCATAGTTGGTGGTACCAAAAGCCACGGATAGATCCAAGAGAACCAACAAGGACAAATCCCCCAGTCTAGTTCCTCGTGTAAGGCATCCATTAAGCAAACCAAAGCTTTCTCTATGCCATAGTTATGCCTAATGCCAGTCTGAAATGGGTGTCTAGATAATCACTCTTATCCAGGAACTGCTAGAGCTAGGAGCTCACCATACACTCTAGTGTCTTGTCCAAGAAAGGTATATGTACTGTATTTGGGACAAGCTGATAATTCTCCATATGGTGGAGGTCCATCCCAAGAACAACTTCACCACAGCCTTTTTAGGCAGGATCAACACATTTAGGAAAGATATGAACCCAGTATGCCTATGGCGGCCCCATATCTCCAAGGACCCTGTCCACATCCTGAAGTTACATGGACTGAAATGCATCCAATAATACAGGACAAACAGGAGCCAAGCTTACATTTACCAAACCAGTATGAACTACAGTATCCAAGTTAGAGTAGATCCAATCAATTCTGTCCACAATGTGTTGTGTAAATTCTTCGCAATGAGCTGTGCAATGGTTTATGTGCTGCTCTTCTGGGGCACAGCATAAAATGTCCCTGACCACTCGAGACAGCACTGTGCACATTCTATGGTAGCAAAGAAGAAATAATTCTTTACTGCCACTGCTGACACAGCACAGGCCTTCCAACAGTTATAGCCTGTGTTCAGTTGGACCAGCTCCAAGTCTTCTAACAACATTATAAGGAATGGAAACAGGAACCAGATTAATTGCTAAACCACTGCAGTGGTTCCTTTACAGAACATTTCATTCCCAATGTATTTCTTTGCCACACACCTTCTAATTCATGCCTTGATGCTACTTCATCATTTAGCTTGGAACGTAAATTATCTCTTTCTTCTTCAATGATAGATAATGTTGTTTTTACCTGCAAAAGGGAAACAAAATGCAAGTGAAACACAAATAGGCCAAACTTGTTCCATGGGTAAAAACAACGTGCCAGAAGCACCACTTCTGAAATAATGGGGAAATGGGGTATATTGTGCATCCAGCTTACAGATGCTATATTTCTCCATTTTAAAGGTGAGAGGGCGGGGGGGGGGGGGAGTGGAACTTCTTTTAGTCAACAAATAGCTGGGGGGGGGAAGCCTTTTTTTGGTCTGGAAAGAAATAGGTGATCCACGGGGGGGGGGGGACTGAGATATAGCCTCTGAACGCTCCATAGCTGCACTCAGATTCATGTTAGATAAATTGAAGTCTATACCCTTGAAACATCCATCATCTGCTTAATTTGATTCTTCATCTTTTCATTCCTGGTATCTAGAAGAATGAAAAAATGTTGTTGTTTTTAATATTCAAACATTTTTAAAATATTGACAGTATCAAGGCTTCATGGTTTATTTCTTAGACTTGCACAAATCAAAGGATTTTCAACATTTTTTTAAAAAAAAATAAATATTCATTAGAAACTGCTAATGAATACATGACTAATCCAAGAAAGCAAGTCTCACTACAACAATCCAAACTAGTTATTTATCTTATAAATTATTTACATTATGGATAATTCCCTACCCACAACTCAAGAAATTTATCTAGCATAAGGTAAGATGCACTCCTTAAATTGTGACACTTATGACTAGGCCTTGTGTTATGAATATCTATTCCATTCAAATTCCCTTTTGCTTCTTGAGTGATGTAACACACCCTACCAAAGACAGTATAACCCACTATCATTTATTTCCATAACTGTTCTAAAAAGATTCTCTGTTTTTGCTTCCTCAAAATTGAGTATTTAGATAGTTATCACACTCACAGATCTGTTCTGTTATCCAGTATTTTAGTACCTGATATCTCTCCATTGGCCAGATCATTTCCTTCATCCCTCTTGCCTTCTGACTCAGAATCTGCATCAAGCTGCTTCAGTTGCATAATGCAGTTAGTTAAAACCTAAAACAGTAGTGAAAAACAAACTGAAATCAAGATACCTGCCAAGGCATACTAATATTTTGTGCAATAGTTCAGTCACAGAATATAGATGAAAATACTTAGAAGTGAACTTACTTCAATTTCATTTTCCTTGTAGGCAAGTGCTTCTTCAATGTCTTTCTGAGACTTGTGATACATCTTTATCTGTTCACTGAGCTCAGCATGCCTCTCACTCCAGCCTTCTGCTTCTTGTAACAACTGAAAAATAAGTACATATCACTATTACTAACATGACATACATCCAGATAAAACTTCAGGTTTAAACTACACTTTAGTGGCTAGATGGACAATATGCTTAAAAGGATATGACTTAAGTTAGTCTTCTTGTCCCTTAAATACTAACTGTAGACTCTCTCCACTTCCCCAACAAAAAGTTGCCATTCTATCTTTTTAAAAGGCATCCATTTGCTCGCTCAAATAATGGAGGTGAGAAAGGAGAGCAGACAATAAATGGAACAACCATCTATTTGTGCATAAGGCTTAAACTGAAATCACAACTCTAATAGTACTCATTTATCAATAAATTGATAGTATTTGCATACCAGCTGATAACAGTAACACCACTAAGCTGCTGTTTTAAATATATACCTAGCCAAGGAAGGGCTGAACCAAAGGTTCTATCTTCTATATCATGCCAACATAATACTAACATTGTTAGGAAGCCACAGAAACATTTCTCAAAAACTGTAGTCATTTCTTCACTATCATCAAATTACCAAATTCAACCCAGACATCTCATAAATAAACCAATTTTTTTCCACTGCAGCAAGCGTTAGGCCAAGACTTCTCCCAATATCTTTGGATCTGGCACTTTTCCTATGTACTTGTTAGTAAGCTATCCTGGGCAAAACTGACCTCCCAGATGTTATGCTGTACATAGGAAGAAAGTTAATTGTTGCTGAAAGGTAGGTGGGAGGGGACTGCTCCTCTTGCTGATCATGGAGTCATGATATTATCAAGTTTCATTCTTGCAAAAGACCTGGAACTGGATCTTTTTGAGCTGGTCAGCATATTAGCATTTGTTTTGGACTGGGTTTCCAATAACTAGATTTAAACATGATAAAAGCAGGCAACTTTATATAAAGATAATGTCTGAAAAGGTCAAACACATGTGAAGTAGTACTAAAATACAAGTTCTTGCTCCCTGTGAGTAAAGCTATGTAAAGGTAGGAGGTACAAACCAATTACCAACTTAGCTCCAAATGATATATTTACTATCCCTGTTTGTACGTTTCCTTTAACCTTTGGACCCACCATTACCCCTGAACTTCACCTAGGCTTTGTCACAGCTAAGTGCTCATCTCAACCACTGGACTTCTTCAGCAATGCCCATCTGCTGTCCAGTTCTCCTTACAGCTTGTGCCTCCCATCTTTATTTGTAGAAAGGTAGAGTCAGAACTTTCTACAAATACAAATGGGAGGGACAAGCTGCAGGGATAATTGGATAGCATATGGGCAGATATTAAGAACACTTGAGGTAATGTTTGTGATGACTTAACTTGTGATGGTCTTCAACACACCTAACATGGTGACTAATATATTTTAAAGGCAAAGGTTAATTTAAGAACAGTAAGTTATTCACTCAACACAGAACTCACTTGCTCCTTACTCTTCTTGAGCCTTGCATTCTCTTCTTGCACACGACGGAGGTCAGATTTCATTTTGTCTTCACTTAATTTAGCCTCATTAAGTGCTATCTGCACCTACAAATATCAGTGATTTGCATCTTAAACTTCAAATCATGTTAGTCAAAACTATATAAAAACATACAAGAATTTTATTTGCTAGCATTTTTAATGTTTAGATTGGGATGAGCAATTGCAGTGGGTGGGGGCAATTTTCCCTGCATGAGCTAGAAAACATAAGGAAGGGAAGGAGGGAAAAGAGAAAGTAACTGGAAATTCAGTTTTCAAAGATAGGGGCTTTTGAGTATGAAACAGCGTATGGTGAACTGTGACCTGAAGGCTCCAGAAGTGGAAATTCACTTCTTTTGTCACATAAAATCAAGAATCCAAAGGAGCCTGGGAAGGTCAGGGCCAGAAAGAAACCCTTGGGGACTGCAGGAAGCTTCTAGGCCTCATTTTGCACACCCTGATTTAGATCTGGATTTCCATTATCTTTATAGCTCAGACTAAAAATACTTTTGTATTCAAGATTCAAATACTTTACCTCAGAGAGCTCTACCGAATGCAATGTGATGGTTTCTTGGAACTTCTCCAAAGATTTCTGTGCTTCTATGATCTGTGAAATAGAAAGGAAAATGTATGCTGTCTTCAAAATGTGATCAATCTGAGTTACTCTAACCAATCCTGAGTCCTCCAGATGACTTGTACTACAACCTCAATCAGCTCCAGCCATCATAACCAATGGTTGGACATGATGGGAGATATGGTTCAAGATTGCCTATGCTGATTTAACACCTGCTCTGCCAAGATGTGTATGTCAAAAAACCACTGGATAGTTCAGCCATCCTTGAGGTTACTAGCAACCCACACAACTTGAACAATTCATAACAAGAAGTTAAAACTGAACTACAGATTGCTAAAAGTAGCTTATTTCATAAATAGATTCCTTAGCTTCTTGAAGAAAGGAGGAGCTCAGCAGTGATACCAGAACAAGTGGTGTGGTGGGGTGACAGGAATACGAAGAGTGCAACAATGGTGGCAGGAAGGCAAAAGAAGTTTTTCCCATTAGTCTCTGGATAGAAAGGCAGTCTTCCCAGAGCACTTACCCAGAAGCTAGGCATTAAAGAAATAGGCTGTTTGGGAGCCAGCAGTTTCCTCTCTGGATAGTGATAAGAGCGTATAACTGTGCAACACCTCTCAAAAAGTGCACTGTGCTGGCATACTGGGCCATAATGCACCACCATGTCACCATGCTGTACCAACAGGGTTTAAGCCTACACATTTACTGTACTATGAACTATCTTTCCCAGCCAGGTAAAATCTGGAGCTATACATTTGTTCTTAGAACCAGGACCCTTAGCAGATAAACATTTTCTTGCAATAAAGACCAACGAGCTCCTCAAAATCATGAGCAAATAGGACAAAATACTTACTTGTTCCTGTTTTCTTGAGCTGTGCTCTCTCTCCATTTCTAGCATGGTGTTTAAGTTTTTCACTCTGTCATCTAGAAGATTATTTGTTTCTTTAAGCCCCTTGACTGTGTCCTACAACAGGTAATAACAAGAAGTTAATTTTGTCTAAATATCTTAGTCTCTTTGGGGAAGTGGTAGTCTATATTTCATACCTTAAGCCCTGCAGCTTCATCTGAGAGATGTGTGTTTTGTTTCTGAGCCTCTTTTACAGACTCCTTTTCCTCTTTTATCTGGTTAAAAAAGAAACACAGAAAAGAAGTAAAAACGTTAGGAGCTATTTTCAATGTTCCAAAATGTAATCTCCCCCTTCAAAGCTCTAATAGAAATGAGAGGCAATACATGCATTTTCGATTATATAAACAGTGATTTAAATGTTTATTTTCAGAAGGCAAGGATATACAGACAGTACAATACCTTTTGATCATATTCCGACATCTTTTCCAACATTTCAGTCTTTTCCTTGAGAAGGGTCTTAATTTTTTCTACAAGTTGTTTTTCTGTCACTTGAAAAAAGAACATCAATGACAAATATGAAACCATTTCTTATAGAGTTGGGCTACTTTGCCCTTATGTATTACAAGTACATCCACAACTACAAATGAAGAATTTTTAGTAAAGTTACCCAGCAGTGACATCCACTACTGAATGGTAGTGAGCTTGAAATCAAGGTATCACTAAACTCAAGTTGTTAACTATGACATGTATGTCGCAGTAACAAAGTGTGCAGCAGAGAAGGCTCTTCCTGCTCTGGAGTATAGAAAGGTGCTCCTCATGATGAAAGGTGCCACATCAACATTTCAGTGGAAAGGTGAAGATATCAAAGACACAGTTGTGTTAAGTCTGGAAATGTATGCTCTCTTCAAAATTTGATCAATGCAAAGGAATCTTGTAGCACCTTTGAGACTAACTGACATAAAGAAGCTGGTAGCATGAGCTTTCATAGACATCTGAGGAAGTAGGCTCAAGTCAATGAGAGCTCATGCTGCAATCTTCTTTCTTTCAATTTCTCTCAAAGGTGCTACAAGATCCCTTTAGAAGGTTAAGATGTGACACTCAGAATATGCCTTGGAAAGTGTGAGGCAAAGAGCCAACTTAAAAGTTTGCATGTCAGCTAGGACTCATCAGGCTTCCTCTTCACAGTGCAGCCACCCAATCACTGGAAAGCCTTTGCTAAGACTTGGAATCCTCCCAAGTGACATGAAACACAGCAAAACAACAAGCAGTCAGACATTAAAGTCCTTGTGTGAGCAGGGAAAGGCCTGAGAGAATTGCACAGGGGTCTTTGGATTCCAACATACATGAAATATAGTGTTCCAAGAAGAGCAAGGTGCCCAAGTGATTTCTTACACAGATATCAACCTATGTTATTAACTGCTCTAAAAACATTAGGCAAACACTTCTCCCAAAATTATTCAAAGGACATAGACCAAAAAAAATTAAAATCATACCTTGATACATTCTACTTTTTACCTATAAACAGAAAGAGAAAGAGATGTTGTTGTTATAAGATGGTTATAAGTAAACCATTTATTTGGCTTTACTTTATAGGACTATCACAACATGTATTACTTCCAATGCAGGTATCAAGTGACATTACACAAGCAAGCTTAAAGCAAATTCTAATAAAAGCTTCTGAGGTCATTGTCCTACTTCAAAAGCAGGCCAAAGGTTTGTTTACTCCGCCTCTATGTATGTAGAATTAATTCAACTACACTTCAAAACAGAAATAAAAGATTATATCTATCAAAATACATGAGATTAATAGTTCTTCTCAGCACAACTAATTTCAATTAACTATCTACCCTGAATCTGGAGAGGTTAAGTAAACACCCATAATTTTACTCAGACAATTTGAAGATTAGTTGCCTGTCATGATATTTTCTTATTAGCTTGTTGTACAACCAAGGGCTTTCAATGATAAAATATAAATGTGTTTTTAGCACATCATGGCATTCCCAGACCCTTTTTGTGACATTAATTTACTTTATAAATAGTAGATGGATCATTTCAGTTATATGTTTATGGTGATGCCAATTTTTGTTCTCTAATAAGATATAAAAGTTTCCTAAATTTTCATTAAAAGGACCTAGAAAGGAATCCGCAAGCTAATGAACAAAGCAGTCCCATGAGTGTCCACTGAGAAGTCTTACTGAGGAAATGAAGCTCAATGAAGCTTGTACTCAGGTAAACAGGTATAGGACTGTAATAATAAATAAACAAACAAATAAATAAATAAATAATTTTTTAAAAATTTATACCTCACTTTTTGTAATAAAACAATCAAAGCAGCTTACAGCATTAAAACATTCTACTTTGCATTACAATATCCCCCCCTAAAAAGAATTAAAGAAGTGCATTAAAATAAACCATTAATATTATTACATAAATGCTGGATAGAATAGTAAGATGATGCCTAGTATATGGGAGTACAGTAATCATTTTATGGTTGAGTACTTATCCAGGGAAGGCCTGTTTACCATAAGCCTTAAAAACCTGAAGAGCTTACTTATTAGTAGACACATAGAGGATTGCTCTCCAAAAGATCTAAAATGCAGTATGCAGGTTTGCACTATGCAAAAAAATAAAAATTAAATTAAATATTTTACTTATTTGATTTATACCCCACTTTTTCCACCAGGGACTTACAATAAGTTATATCAAAACATAACTGAAACAATTATCCAGTTTACAATATTACAACATAAATTCAAATTTTAAACATTTAAAAATACATCAATAAAAGTACACCAACTCATATTTATTCAACTAAATACAGGAAGAGTACAGCATGTGATAAGGAACATACGAAGCTGTGAGACTCTCACCAACCAACAACATATCTGTATTGAAAGCTTACTTACAGATAGGCAAGTTCTCCATAAGAAAATGGCGAATGTAGCAATTCCCACAAAAGCCGTGATGATAATGGGCTCCCAGGGAAGTCCATGGAAGTCAGGGCCAGGTTGCATGTCTTCAGGTAATGTTGATATCAGCTATAACAAAGGTAGAATACTTTTTTTCTCTTTTCTTTAGAAGTTGAGCATACATTTTACAAAACTATGGCCTAATTTCTTAAACATTTCTTAATAAGTTTCTTGACATGTTGTCTAAGAATTGTTAAAGCCAAACACACACACACATACACACACAGATGCATCTGAACTGGATGCATTTGATGTAGGCTAAAGTCTACAAAAGCTCATGCTATCAACTTCTTTCTTTCAGTTGTCTCAATGGTGCTGCAAGATCCTTTTGCATACTGCTTTACCAGACTAACACAGCTATGCCTTTGAATTCTATTTCTAGTTTGTCATTTCAAGAGACTTTTGGAAAGAAAATGTGAATTGAGGCCTATAAACATTTCAGAAGAGACAGATGGTGCTCAATACACGAACCTGCAATTTCAGCACAACATATATTACAATTCATAAGCAACTCACAAAAACATTTGAGAGTAGCTATTATGCTTCATCTTTAAAGCCGATCAAAATCACTTTTAAAAAAATGGCCTGACCTCCTCTGCACTTCCTCACTTCCGCAAAAGCAAACACAATCTGCCAAATCAGATCTAGGCTTGTTATCGCCTCTGAACTCTGTACTCCAGGCAACCTACTAAGGGCACAATCTTCTTTTTGTTCAGTCATTTTGTTTTTTTCAGCAGATCGCCTTGAACATTTGCTAAATCAGGCAAGTGGAATGATCTGATGTGGGGGGGAAGCAAAAAAAATGCCAAGAGACTAAAGAAATCCTCTTTAGACCTTCCGCAGCTGCATCTACACTTTAGAATGAATGCAGTTTGAGACTGCTTTAACTGCCATGGCTCCATACTATGGAATCCCTGGATTTGTAGCTTTGTGGGCATTTAGCCTTCTCTGTCAGAGAGCTCTGGTGCCACAACAAACTGCAAATCCCAGTGTTCCATAGGATGGATCCACAACAGTGTCAAACTGCATTAACTCTGCAATGTGGCAGCAGCCATGCAAGGTCAGTCAAGGAATATCCGATTTCTCCCCTTGCCAGCTACATCCGCATAGCAGAAATAATCCACTATGACTCCACCTTAACTGCCAGGGCTCAACACTATGGGATCCAGGGTATTATCATTTGTTGTGGCACCAGAGATCTCTGACAGAAAAGGTGCAATATCTCACAAAGTTTCAATTCCAAGAATACCATAGCACTGAGCCATGGTAACTAAAGCGGTGACAAACTGGGTTATTTCTGCCATGCAGATACAGCTAGCTTCCCCCAAGGAATGCTCCTAGACAAAATGAATTGGGTCTGTGAGGCATTTTGTGAGACATTTAGCCTTCTCTGTCAGAAAGTGTTGGTGCCACAGCAAACTACAACTCCCAAGGTTCCAGAATGAGCCACGGCAGTTAAAAGTGGTGTCAAACTGGGTTATTTTTGTGGTGCATTCCTTTTGTCTCCCACTTTGCTGACTTTTACCTCTTTACCCCACTCAGACCAGGGATGCTACATTAGCTTTAGGGCAGAAGAAATTGCAAACACGCAAAACTGGAGTGTCACCTTTTGTGACTCACAAGCTTGTTTGCTTCAGTCAGCCTCCTCCTCGGCCTCTGCATTAATTCTGCAAAGCAGGGTCCAAAACACAGTGCGGAAACAATCCAGTTTGACACCACTTTAACCACCACGGCTCAAAGGGATTCCATGGCTGGGTAGGGATTCAAACCCTGGTCTCCAAAGCCATAGACCAACACACCAACCACTACACCAATGGTTTAAGGCAGCCTCTTCTTAATCCCAGTCCTCTTTATGGGATGCATTTCTCCACAAAAAACGCCACTGCTTTTAAATACGTCCTTAAATGGCGCTAGAGATGCTTTATATGGGCTGCATCTGCTTTCCAGAACAAAACAGTCTGACACCAATATGTTGGCTATTTGCAATAACTAAATGGGGGGGGGGGGGGGGTTTGACACCAACAGTATGGGACATGTAGTCCAACAGTACAGGACATGCAGTCGAAAGGTATGGGACATGTAGGGCATGGGGCATATAGTCCCTCAGTAAGGGACATGTAGTCCATTAGTAAGGGACACGTAGTCCAAAGATATGGGGCATGTAGTCAATCAATAAGGGACGTGTAGTCCCTCAGTATGGGACATATAGTCCAAGGATATGGGACATGTAGTCCATCAGTAAGGGACATGTAGTCTAAGGATATGGGACATGTAGTCCATCAGTAAGGGACATGTAGTCTAAGGATATGGGACATGTAGTCCAT
>NC_056522.1:42583448-42621602 GCF_019175285.1 Sceloporus undulatus | reverse complement strand
GGGCCCCACAACCAATTCCAACTCCCAGAATTCCATAGCCCTGAGCCAGAAAAGTGTCAAAGCGGTGCCAAACTGGGTTATTCCTCCAGTCTGGATGCCTAACGGGGAGAGAAGGGGGGAAGCTTGTATTTCCCTCTCTCCGTTTCCTCCCCCTCCAGAGAAAGCCAAAGAGGCGCGGGAAGGGCGAACCGAGGCTCCTGGAGAAATCTCAGCCTGGCTCAGTGCCTCCTCCGTCCTCCTCCTCTCACCTGCAGAAGGCGGCCGGTGAGGGAAGCGTAGCCCCGGGAGAGCGGCCCCAGGAGCAAAGTGGTGGTGGCGGTGGCAGCGCCGCCCCCGGGGGCTCCGGAGGGTTCCATAAGGGGAAGGAGGGACGGAGGAGGAGGAGGAGGGCTTTGCCTGGCGTCTTTTGGCCGTTGGCCCCTTGGCGCTGCTGCTGCTGCTGCTGCTCCAACCGTCCCTCAGGGACACGTCAACTCGCTCTGGCCCCGCCCCCTGCTCCTCCTCCTCTTCCCGCGACCCCGACGAGGAGGAGGAGGATGACGTCATCAACCCGGGCCGCTCTGATCCTGAGGAGGAGGCGGTTGGAGAGAGAAGCCGGAAGGAGGAAGCGCAGCGCAGGGTTCCGACCGGAAGTGGGGGTCAACCCTTCGCCTTAGGCTTTTAACAACAACAACTTGAAAGCAACCGCTTCCGGGTCCCATTTTTTGGGGAAAACAAGAGATTCATAAATAATAATAATATTTCAAATATTACATATATTAAAAATATTTAAAATAAACTAGTAATTTATTTACGTTCTCAATTAATAATTTTATTTAATTGATTTAAAATAAAGAAATACTTTTAAAACAAATAAAATGTTTCAAATATTCCAAATAAGCTAATAATAATTTATATTAGTAATAATTTAATTTATTTAAAATAATGAAAAAACGTAAAGTAAATAAAATATTTCAAATACTTAAGATAAGCTAATAATTTATTGATGTTATTTATTAATCATGTCGTTTATTAATTATTTATTAATTGGGACTCAAAAGTGGCTACAAGGAGCTGTTATGTCCCTCCAAGATGATGATGATGATGATGATGATAATAATAATATATTTAATTGATTTAAAATACTTACAACATTTTAAATAAATAGAATATTTAGAAGGGACCCAAGGCGGTTCATGTTTTATATCCTGCTTTTCCCCAAACATTTGGGACTCAAAAGGGGCTACAAGGATGTGATGCGTTGTGTGTGCCTTCAAGATGATGATGATGATGATGATGATGACATCAATTAATAATTTATTTATTTAATTTATTTAAAACAATTACACTATCTAAAATAAATAAATAAATTTTTAAAATAAAGGTGGCTCATACCATTTTATATTTATTTATTTATTTTATTTATGGTATTTATACCCCGTCCTTCAGCCTTAATAGCTGTCAGAGCGGCTTACAATTATTATTTTTAATCAAATTTTAATTTAATTAATTATATCCTGCTTTTCCCCAAAAAACTGAGATTCAAAAGTGCCTGTAAGAGCCTGATGGATGGCCTTCAAGTTAATAATAATAATAACAACCTGAAGGCACAGAACACACATATCTGGTTATTGTAGGCACTTCGAGTCTCAATTTTGAAAAAAAAGGATAATTAATAATAATAATAATAATAATAATAATAATAAATTTTATTTATATCATTTGCATGCTGCCTTTCTTCCTGGATGGACCCAAAGTGGCTCATATCGTTTCATATCCTGCTTTTTTAACTTGAAGGCAAACACCACACATCAGGTTCTTCTAGCCCCTTTAAGTCCCAGTTTTGGGGGGAAAGCAGGCTTCATTATTATTATTATTATTATTATTATTATTATTATTATTATAATTCTGTTTCCCCCCCAAAACTGGGACTACAAGAACCTGATGTGTATTGTGTGCCTTCAAGTAATTTCCAGTTTATGGCAATCCAGAGCCGAACTTTGGAGGTGTTTCATCCACAGGGTCGCCATAGGTCAGGGAAGACTCAAAGGCAGTTAACAACAACAAGAGGCAACAAAAGTGGGTTTCATGGCTGAGAATTCAACCCTGGTCTCCAGAATCGTAGTCCAACATTCAAACCACTATGCCACTGGTTTAAGGCAGCCCCTTCTTAATACCAATCCTACACAAGTCAAGAAACCATGTTGAGATTGTTAAACAGAATTAAAGCAGCTCAAGATCTTTTGAAATCAATGGTGGCTCCAAATTAAAAGATATTGCCATGTTAATCTGGATAAGTTTGCAAAATGATCTTGCAGCACCTTTGAGATTAAAAGAAATTGGTAGGATAAACCTTCATAGACTCAAGCTTACTTCATCAGATGTAGACTTAAGTCTATGGAAGCTTATGCTACCAACGTTTTTCTCAGTCTCAAGGGTGCTCTAAGATCCCATGACTACAAATTATTATCCATATAAGTTACATACACATAGTACACTATATACAAAAGTAGGTAAAATACTTACAATATCTGTGAATGGTCGCATGTTTTCCTTTGCTAATAGCACTGCACCATCCAAGGAGCCAAAAATATATGGAGCAGGAGAATCTCCTTCAGATGGACTGCTTCCCTCCTCTATTACATTATCCTTCACCTCAAGTGGACCTTCTGTTAAAAACAAAGTTTCATGAATGATTTTGACTAAACTATATTTTTGTTTCTCACATGTTCTTGTGGGATCTAAAGGACCTAACAAATTATCTGACATTGGTAACCATTTTAGTTAGACTAGTGCTTCTCAGGCTATCTGATATGGGAGACTAGGAATTATTTTTTTCTTATGTGCTAGGAACTGCCACTAAAATTTGTTCCCATTGGATACAATTGTTTTTTCCCCTTGGGAACTTGCCAGGGACCAGCACTGGTCCAGGGTCACCACTTTCAGTAGCATTGGTTTAGACTTTTTTGAATTTTTTGACCCCAGATGATCCCTAGAGGACACTGGAGACAATTTTGACATGATTTTGGTCCTCTGAGCATTTCAAGTCCAGGAAAGTCTTGGTTCAAAAGGATGTCAACTGGGAAACCAATTTGATTTCCGATTGCAAAACAGGCCTTTCCAAAAATGGCCTTAGGGACAGAAGAGAGGAGAAATGAAGTTTGGGAGCATTTTTTGCAACACAAAATTGGGAGGGATGCTGGAATTCAGAAATGGGTGTGGAAATCACATGCAGCCTGCAGAAGGCAATTTCCCCACCGCTCCACTATGGGTAGGTGTGTATATATTTGCATTATGTATTTTATTTATTTATTATTCCATTTCATTTCTATGCCTCCTCTCTCCCAGTAGGAACCCAAGGCAGTTCACATTTTAAAACATTAGTAAAATTCAAAACAAATACAATCATCTATACACAATATAAAATCACATAAAAATATACAAAAGTTAAAAGCATAACTAAAACTCGCCTTCTCCATTAAAAAAACCACCCTTATGTGAATTATATATCAAATGCCTGCTTAAATAAAATTGTCTTGGCTTGCCAATGAAAGGCAAGCAGGGAGGGGGCCAGCCTAGCTTCCCATGGAAGGGCATTCCAGAGGGTGGGAGCAGCCACTGAAAAGGCTCTCTCCTGTGCTCTCACCAAGTGAACCTGTGATCTTGGCAGGATCCAGAGAAAGCCTTCATGGAGGGGTGCAGGAAAACATAACAGTCCTTTAATTCCAAAAAGAACTCCATGAATGAATTAACATAGATCAATTAAATAAAAATGTAAGCTGTGAGAACTGCTTTTTTCATATTTCCACATTTCCCAACCCCACAGGACACATTCTAGAGAGTGGGAGGCAGCACAATGAAGAGGACCATCCCCATCCTGCCACTGCCAGGAGCTTCCACTACAGACGTACACCATCAGATACTTCTTTGATTCCCCCGGCCCCCAAGGAAACCATTTAAGAACAAAGCTATCAAGAAACTTACCAGTCATGAAGTCTTTCTCAGTTCCTGAATCAACTAGTTGTAAGGGTCTATCCATATCTGGCTCTTTTTTGTCACTGTCAAAGACATCCTTAGTTATTGTTTCATCCAAAGTTCCTGTTCCTTCCAAAATGTTTTCATCTGCCTTTGGTTGATCCAGATGAAGAATTTCTTTTTTTGATGTCTGCTCTGCATCGTATGGATGGTTATGATCTATGCTCTCATCTGGGCTTTCTACATGTTGTCTGTCACTGTCAATTTGTTTTCCATTAACTAAGGTGAACAGAAGTATATATTTTAGTTAGGATATAATTACCAAGACCGTGTCTACTTTTTGAATTAAATTATGCATCTTCAGATCCATCTTTCTTTGTCTGAAAAATACTTCAGTTTAATTTCAGTTATTCTGAATCAGATACTTATGGAATACATGCACCACATTTGTCTGCAAGAAGGTTAATTATGCACTCCAATTATTTGTGAGTACTTGTTAAAATTACTTTTTTATTCCTCCTTTCTTCAGTCAGGGAAGTCAAGGTGACATGGTCTTAGATCTCATCACGGCCCTACTTCACTTCAGCAAACATACATGTACTTTCAGACTTTCCAAGTTGAAATAGTATACGGCAATTTCCATTTTAAAGAAAAGTCTGAAAGTACAGTACATGCATGTTTGCTGGAGTGAAGTAGGACAGTGATGAGATTTAAGACCATGTCATCTTGACAGAGCCTGGAAGAATTACTATTTTGAACTGCACGTAACTGATGAAATCTAGAACCCTATGAAATCAGGGCTCAGAACCATCTAATGAGGCTCTTCACTCCAGGCATGACATTTTATAAGACAGCAAAGTGATGATTAAGGGAATATGACTTGTACATTTCCCTCTTTGTGTTTCTAGTGAGCCCTTCTAGAGATTACAGCTTCAGATGTTCTTACTGATGTGATAAACCTGTGTCTAGGATGTACCACTTCATGCTATATGTGGTAGCTCAAATGATGTACTGTATATACTCATGTATAAGTCTAGAAATTTTAGTCAAAATAATTGACCCAAAAACCTGGGTCAGCTTATCCATAGGTCAATGTAAATACTGTACATTAACTCCTATAAAGGGAACCATTCCCTGGTGAAAGGCAAGAGTGTGATGTGTCCTGGAAATATTGACACCCCCCCCCCCCCCACCCTCTTATCCATCCAACCTTTAGGGTAAGCCCAAACCATTATGTCTGCCAGAATTTTGTAAGTTCTTTGGCATAGTTTTCCATTTGCTTCATCATTTAGATCCTTTGTTGTATGCCCCTAAGTTTTACCATTGACTTATCCACGGGTCATATCTAAATCCATAATTTTGGCCCCAAAACCTTCCCTCGACTTGTTTGTGAGGTTGACTTATACTCAAGTATATACGGAAAGTAATTTCTTTTACATAGGAAACTACAGGTTGGGCAGAATATCTTCTACTTTAACCCCCATTCTGTTATCCTAGTTTCTTACGTGGAGAATATTTTTAGTGGAATGTTACAGTATGCATTCTGAAACCAATTAGGTGAAGGTTTACCATCTTAAGATTTAGTCAGAAAGCTTAGTTGACAACCAGGTCTGAGAGTGCGACTGGGATAGAGATGGGTTATGAAGCCAAGCTTTTTCTACAAAATTGTCACTGTTAAGCTTTCTTGGATACACTATTCTAACTTTGGTAATGTTTTTAGAATTGGGATAAAAAACGTGAACATTTATTTATTTATTTTATACCCTGCCTATCTCCTGAGATGGGACCAAACAATCAGTTTTCCATAAGTCCAAATATCTGACATTAAGAAGTTTGCCCCAAAGCTTCCTGACAAATTAACCTGGAGTCCACAAAGGCCTGTGCCAAATTCAACTGTTTGGTCCTAGATGTTTCATAAGAGTCTGTGCTGTTGTTTTTGTAACAGTGCCCCTGAGGAAGTGACTGAGGTATCTGGCATTTATTTATTCTTGAGGCCTGTCACCAACTCTATGGAGTTTATCACCCTGGGGTTAATTTCGGCATTAAAGCACATTTAAAGCATCCTGCAAAAAAGCAAAAATGGCAAGTAATTGCATGAATGATTATCACATGAAATTGCGCAAATAAAGTGATATCAGGAATGCATTGTCGCTGAAATCCCAAAAGTAAAAAAGACGTGGGTTAATGCCTATTTGTGACCACTTTATTGGCAGGTTTTGTGCGATGTCGTGTGAAATCGTTTCATGTAATTACATAATTTTTCTGGGATATTCACGTGATAAACTCCTGACCTCCTTCGTGTGATAAACTCCTGAGTCTGCACAGCAATTAAGTCCCTCGTGGGCTTTACTTTCAAGTAAGTTTGTACAGGATTACAACCTGAAAATCTTACCTGTAATGGATTCACCAGGGTCCATCTCAGATTCTAAAACAGATGCAAGTGGAGTACTGTCACTAATTGGAGAGTATTTTTGCCTTAATGAATACATCAGCTCTTGAATATCATCCATCAAGGCAGCTTCCTCATCAAACAAGTCAATTTCCTTGATCACCTCTTCTTTATTTTCTGCCTCTCTTGAATCTAAAGCTTTGTTCAAAATATCCAAAATGTTAGACTCTGAAGATTCAAGGATCTGGTCCAAAGCTTTTTCAGTGTCCTCATAGCTGTCACTATGTTTCTGAGCAAGCAGAAGCTCCAGCTGCATATCACGAAATAAAGATTCTATCTTGAAAACATGTTGTTGCCCAACATACTTTTCTAAACGTGCAATATGTTTTTCATCAAGGAATTCTTTCATTATAATGAGCTGCCTAACATCCTCACTGTAGTCTGACTCTGTGTCTTCATCTGTGTTTTCCAACACACTTTTAGGAGCATGGGAATGCTGGTGTTTATCTTCTGTCTCCTCTGTTGAAGTCTGTAGCTCTTTAAGGCCCTCCTGTGAAAAATCTTTAGGGAGATGCTCCTTGGTTTGATTAAAGTCATCTTTGCCTTCCAATTCAGATATACTTAAACTGATTGGTGTTATTTCATCATGTATCTTTTTTATTTGTTTATTCTTCCCAGCCAGAGAATTTTCCATTTCAGATAATACTGTTGTATCCACTTCCTTTTGTCTTTCCTCTTTACTTTCCTTCAGTTGAGAATCTTCACTTACTTGCATTCCTCTATACTCCTCATTAAAATCTCCCATGCCAACTTCTTTTTTGGCTTGCTCAAATGTTGTACTTGCATCTCCCATTTCGTCAACAGGATTAGCAGCTCTTGAAATAGCATCATTTGGCATTTGCAGCAGAGGATCTGCACTTTCAACATCTAATGTGAAACCTTGTTCATCTGTATGCCCTTCTTTCGACAACTTTGCACTAACTGCATTTTCATCTTGTAATAACCCCTCTTCTAGTTCTTCTGTAAACTCATCTTCTGCTTCTAGCTCCAGAGACAGAAGTTCTTCTGTGGGTGATTTTTCTCTTCCCATATCTGCTCTAGTAACTTGATCTAAGTGTTCAGCTTCATTGTTAACAATACTTTTCTGAGTAATGTTTTTATGTTGTATTGCTCTCTTGGATTCTTCAAAAATATACTTTTTCTCTATTGTTTTTTCGCTACTTGTATGGTCATCTTCCTCTTCATCCTCTTTATGGTCTTCTGAATCTGGCTCAGTTTCTTGCTGAGACTCTTTGGTAGGCATGTCAGGACCTTTCTCAGAAGAAATATTTTCCATAGTAGAATCATTTGATTGCTTCTTACTGCCAAATATCTTTTTTAGTTCAAAATCTTCTCCATCTTGCTTTGTATTATAGTTTGTTTTGCCTTCCAGGACATCATCATTGTCTAGATCATTCTGAGAGCCATTTGTCAATTCCTCCAATAAGTCTGGTACAACAAGATCCTCCTCATCATTTTTTACCGTTTTCCCCCATAAGGTTTTGTATTTTGTGTCATTTTCCAAGCTATCATCCACATTTCTCTCTTCTGTTTCCTTCTCTTTTCTTACCTTATGAAGGGAAAAGCCATCGGAGTCATCTTTGATGTGACCTAGGGATGGATTTAATCTATTTCCATTTGTTTCTGAAAAGGCTTTTGGTTGCTGATCATCTCCATAATTGGGAAATGCACCAAAATTATGTGTAGAAGTGCTGTGCACTTGTTCTGTGACAGGTTTCTCCTCAGTTTGTGCATCCTTTTCCTCATAGTCCTGAGTTTTATACTTCTTTTCCTTAGGGTTTTCAGTGTCTGCATTATGTATCTGCTTTCTCAAAAGATCATGTTCTGATGTAAAGGGATCATCTTCTGATGAAAATTCTGAATTAGCTACCATGTCTTCTGCATTTTCTTGCTTGTTGATTAGGGCCTCCTCCTCCTCCTCCTCCTCTTCTTCATCCTCATCCTCCTCCTCTTCTTCTTCCTCTTCCTCTTCCTCCTCATTTTGTTCTTTGAAATCAACCTTGTTACCACCAGTTTTATCTGCTGTTCTTTCACCACCACTGACAATTGCAAAAAATTTGTCCCCTAAATGTGTTAATAAACCAGAGTTGTCCTTTTTTTCATGAATTAATTTGGCAGCAGCTTTCTTAGTGTTGTCATGATCAAACTCAAGTGTTTCTGAGTTAGATGATATCCTTTTAGACTCTATATCATCTGAAGATTTGGCTTCTTCTGTAAAAGGCAGTAAAGGAATTTCTTCTGACTGCTGCTTTGGTTCTTCTAGCTTCTCAGTTTCATAAGAATCAGTATCCAGATTTTCCTCCAGATCACCGTCAAGTGATGTAACAAGGCTGGTTGTCTCATCATCAGATACAATGGCATCTGCAGTTGAGCCAAATGTTGTTTTCAGGTCCGCTGATACATCTTGATGTAGAAGCGTGTAAGCTCCATCATCTTTGCCTCCATAATTGGATTGGTTTGCTTTTCCCTGAGATATATTAGAGTTTCTGGCACTTTCATGGTTTGGCACTTTTAATGTTTCTTGCAGCATTTCTTCAAGAGGCTGGTGTGCACTTTGGTCTCCCTGAGAAGTATCCGTGTCACTATTTACAATGAGGTCTTCACTCTTGGAATCAAGAGTTTCCTCTACATTCTCTTTATTATCAAGTAGAACATTGGTTTTTTCACCCATTTTGGCATAGTCTCCATTTTCTTCCTCCAGGCCTACTTCAGAACTATCACTCTCCATATCAGCAGACTCTACAGAGCCCATAGCATTAGACTCTTCAGTCTCTTCTTCCTTTTCAGTTGCCAGCTCAGTTTTGTCATCACTGGCTACTATATCCTCTGATACTTTTAAAAGCTCATCCACATTATAATTATCAAAATCATCTTTGCCTCCATCAAAGCAAACAAAATCTGTTTCCTGAAAGGAGATGAAAACAATTTTAGTAACTTAAGGAAAACAACTTTTTCACATGAAATTTACCACATCTTAATTTCTCTTTGGTTTAGGTGAAAGGTAGCTTTATTTGCCTATTAGAATTCACAAGTGAGTTATCTGATTAAAAGTGACAGCAAGGATGTTCCTAGATTATTATCACAATTTACACTGCAAATCTATGCCTTCTTATGTGGGACAAAGCACATTTAATATAATCAGATATACCTACAAGTATACCTCAATGAAGTAGATGTGTTCCTAGACATTACTTCTTTAACAGCAACAAGTATGAGAAGCATAAATAACATGGAAAGAATGGGAATAGGTTCCTACACTACAAAAGAGAAGATCACTTCAGCATGTTTCAGCAAACTTTTAATTCAAAACTAACAGCAATGGATGTGTGAAATTAACAGGCAGGTCAGCCTTATGTGACTAAACAAAAATATTTTGAATTTTCTACAGCAAGGCATTTTGCAAAATGCATGCAGGAATCACTTTTTCTTTTCTTAACCAGCTCATTTTCTTATGATTTCCATTTTGGTGGTGAAACTTATAGATATATGGGTCTTTTAGTTTTTTAACATGTTAGCGGTAGCAGGTGAGGCAGGTGTATCTGGTCTCCCTTTTCCTCTTTCTTTTGCTCATTAATGGATTCTGGGGGCAGCTGCTGTTTATCTTTCCTGTTTTAGGCAAGCACGAAGCTACTGTAAGATCAGCTAGAATCCTGCTCTTTCCCAGCTCAAACTAAATTGCATTGTTTACAGCAGACACATTGCTACAATCTGAAAATGAATGTCTGTGTTTCTCTAGACCTCTTTCACTATCCTCCTCTTGTTGATGTTGTTAAAAAAACTTACAGCTAATAGGATGAGGAAAGGGGGACTTTATGAAAAGGAGCTTCACTGTTAGAGGCTTTGTTAAGTTGCATATCACATGCAGCCTTACTGTGGGCAAAAGGTTCCTGGAGTATTTCTGAAGTGTGAAGATTTAGTTTGTCACGCTTCTAAAACATCATTGAGGTATCTCACTTCTGTTGACAAAGTGTTCGCGGAACAGCCATTTTTTTAAATAACGGGATCTTCCATTATTCAAAAATGGTTGCTCTGCGAACGTTTCAGCGATGGTAGAGAAGCAGGACGCCTCAATGACATTTTAGAAACGTGATGCGTTATCACACCTTCGTGCTTCAGGAACGCTCCAAGAACCTTTTGTGCATGGTCAGTGCCTCTGTGTGATAATCCCCTTAGTGAAGTATGCCTGTATTATCATGATCATCATTTTATGTGACCTATTCCTCAAAACCAGGATTCAAGGCTAAATATGCACAGGATTAAGCTGCATAAAGCATAAAAATGCTAGACTGGAGCCTATAAACATTTACCTATTACTACTGCTACTACTACTATTATTACTGACATTTAGCAAGGAGGAGGACAGGGCTATAATCACATGTACCTTTAAGAAGTTGCTTAAGAGTAGGTCCAATTATTGGTCTGTCTAGACCTCTGTGGTCTAAACTTTCAGGGCCTCTACACCGGGGAAAGGCTGTTCCTTTCTTTTGCTTCTGTGCCTGCTCCAATGAGCATATGTTTCTTTTCTGGCTTTCTTTCTTTTCTTTTTTACATAATCTGGTACAACTCCAGAATAAACCAAGAGATGTTGCAGATTGGACGTATGACCTTCTGTGTAGAGAGCTTGTGCTCTTCCACAGAGCGACAGACCTTCCACTTTCTAGGAAGTTAGCCTTCTTGAACACAAGTGAGGCTTACTTCTGAGTAAATGTACAAAGTACTGTCCTTTAAGCAGACAGATACTGTTCAGTATATGCCTGTATAATATGACTCACAAAGTCTGGTACAGGTATTGTGGCCTACAAGGTGTTTGACCAGCTTGGCAGGTCACGAGGGGCATGAGCCTGATCAGCTATGAGTTGGCTTTCTTGCAACCTCATTCCAAATAGTCAGAGAAATGAAGGCCCATTACAGACCGCCCAAAAGGGGTGGTCTCGGGCCGCTGCCAGTTGCAGTGCGGAGGAGTCGCAGCAGCCAAACCGCGCGACTCCTTTGCGTTGCAAAGAAGGAGCGCGAAAATTGCGCTCCTTGCGGCAACCCAGAAGAGATGCCGCAAGTGCCAAAGCGCACACTCATGGCGTCACTTCCGCCACGCGATGTGCAGACGCAGAGCGTCCGTTACGTAAAAATGGCAGTGGCCGTGTGGAATGACCACCGCCATTTCTTACGGACTCTGTCCATAACAGGGTAAGAGGCGTCTAGAAGAGACGCCCCTTTTTCAAACTGGGATGTCCTGAGGACGTCCGAAATGGTGGTCTGTAACCCGCCTAAGTGTTCTCAATCCATTGGTCAGAAACATGTGTCGTATTTTATGGTGTTTGTCTCCCTCTTCTCTTCAGACCTTTTTTCTCTCCATTTATATTGTCTGGTTGTTTTTTTAAAAAAATTGTGGTCCCTTTAGAAGACATAGGCTTATCTATAATATTTCTAGGCTCTCAGAAAGAATGGTACGTATATAGATCAAAATAAATGTACAAATAACTTACATCTGTTAGCAGTTCTAGCTCATCATGGGTATAAATATGATTTATTTCAAGTAAGTCCTTTGGAAAATATCCAAATTCATTTCCAACCTGACAGGGAGGAAAAAAATGGGAGAGAAAGATCAACATAAGAAAAACTATTTTATTTTTAAAAATAAAACCATTATTTCTGCTCCTTTTTAGAGCCAATTGTCTTTACAGAAATGGTATTGTCTCTTCCCAGGGGATTGGCCAAGTGGGATCCAGTTCCAATGTGTTCTCAGTAAGATTCATTTCTGCCACAGGACTTTAGCTTTTTAAAAAAATTGAACTGCAAATACTTGTTTGACAATCGGCACTTCAACTGCTGATTTCATCCCAATCCCCCTTACGTAAATCAGAACCATCGATTTAAACAAGTAATGTATTGGAATGAGTGGACAGCTACTGTTAAAATGATATTATTGTAAATATGTCTAAACATTACCTAAGACACAGTAAAAGGCTATATGCTCTAAAGAAATGAGTGTAAAATATATAAAGGATAAAGCATATAAGCCTGAATCTTGTTTCTATTGTGGATCATTAACAGCGATCAGAAACTAGCAGCTGTTGTTGTTTGCTTTCAAGTCATTTCTGACCTATGGTGACTCTATATCATGGAGTTTTCTTGGCAGAATTTGCTCAGAGAGCATTTGCCCTTGCTTTCCTCTGAGGCTGAGAGTGTGTAATTTGCCCAAGATCATCCACTGAGTTCTATGGGTAAGCAGGAATTCAAACCCTGGTCTCCCAGTGTCAAACTACTACATCATGCTGGTACTGCTAACAGAAGGAAAACATCCAATAGTTCAGAGCAGCCACTCTGGGGCCTGAGGGAGGAGATATTTTTGACAATTCCTACTGACTTTGTCCCAAAAGTAGCAAATGTTTTTTTCTCTCCCAGAAATGAAGACTATACAACAGTCATTTCAGAATTAAAACAACATTTTTCATGGCTCAGAATTGTATGACAGGTACAGTGACTATGATGTTGCTGTGGAAAGGGGGCTGCCATACCCCATATGATGCTTGAGCCCCACTTACACTATCTAATTGTTATCTGTGTTAACAACTTCTAGAAAATGATTCGTGCTATATTCTTACCTGCAAGTTCTTATTACTGTTGTCAGGAAGCCAATATTAATAGTGGAGAATTGTGATAGAGATAAGATAACTTGGGCAATTTGTTAAAAGTAAACATACTCTCTAGATAACTGCACTCAGAATATGTACCATGAGCATTAACCCCTTCCTAAATATCCCGAAACTTTCACTATAGAAGAAGAAACAAGATAGGTAATTTCATGGAAAAAATTCCTTGAGGCTTACAAATAAACAGACAAACCAAATGCCAGTATCAGTGAATTTATTAAAATTTGCAACCATTTTTTTCAATATTTAGAGGTCTCTTTCTAGGTCTTAAAATAAATTGCAAAATCCTAGGTTCTGGATTAATTTCTTTTTAAAAAGAACAAGCATTATATTCTTAGAGGCTAGCCCTGTGCAGGATGAAAAAATAATAGCACACGTTTCTTGGATGAGGGTGATTGAACCAGAAATTTTCTGCTTGAATTGTTTACATGGCATAACAAGACAATAAAAACCTCTCTAATCAGATATTTTGCAAGCATAAACAAACAGAATTCATGGCAGGTGGATGCTTTATTCCTTTTGTTCAATATTTGCTGTTAAACATTAGTGCAGACTAGTTAAATCCAAAGTCATGTTTGTACTGCAGATGTCATCTGCCTTAGCAATTACCATATTAAAAGCCGCCAAATTTAGCTATCATTGTTATAAGCTGGAAAACATATTGCTAATAAAGCTGAATTAGTCTGATAAACCTTCTATTTGTTTGCCCATTACACTAAAATCCTTGAGCACAGGAGTTCGTAACTTTAGGTTCCTATATGACACTGGATTTCAACTCCCAGAAGCCCCAGTTAGCATATCCTCTATGGTGAGGGAATGTAGGAGTTGTAAACCAGCATCTGGATACCCACAGGTTGGAAATGATTGCTCTAGGAATACAATATAGCTACCTAAAGGGTTTTAGCTCAGTGACAGAGCACATGATTTATAAGCAGAAGGTCCTGGAATTTTCAGTTGGGGCTGTGGAAGACTTGTTAAATGACCCCTGTCAAACCAAAGACTATTGTGTTCAGCAAATACTAGGATCAACCAGGATGGGTGACAGTGGTAGAAATGTTTGGCTCCATGTAACCTTTGCCTTAAAGGGACACTGTATATGTGTCACCTTGGCTGGTAAGAGGAAGACAGCATCCAGTATGTCAGTGCCTCTCAGCATTCAGTCCTCCACATTTTTTTGGACATCAGTTCCTAGAAGTTTGTGCCAACATGGCCAGTGATCAGAAATTCAGGGAGATGGAAGTCCCAAACATTTGGAGGACCATAGTTTGGGAACTGCTGCAGTAGATGACCAAACCATAGCAAAGCTGGGACAGATGCTATTTGATTGTGAAGCAAATGTTATAACTTATGTTTTCCCCTTAGAAAATGAGTACGCAGAGTCCACATGGCCTCTTGAAAGTCTCCATGGCCTCTTATGTTGATCAAAAATAGAGGAAGAATATTTCCTCTATCTCTGATCAATATAAGAGGATACAAGTACTTTTGAAATTCACTAATTTCTCATTCTTTCCTTGTAAATCTCAGTCATGACTTATCTTTTGTTTTGTTTTCCCTCCCCATCCTTCTCTTTTTTCTCATGATAGAAAAGAAAAGACCTTTAGGTTCAGCTGACTGGTAACTGTGAATTGCTTTTGTTATTTAGAACACTTTATAACCTAAAATGCTTTCAAAATTTATACCTTCCACACACTTGCAATTTGTTGATGCCCCTTTGAAAGCCATGGCTCATATTATGAAATTCTGGAATTATTAATTATTAATTCTGTGGAGTATCTAGAATTCTCTTGCAGAGGGTTCTAATGCTAAACTTCGGTTTAGTAGAATACAGAAGTCAAATTACCTCAACAAAGAAAATATCAGGGTTTAAAACCATGGCAATTAGAAGTGGTATAAAACTGCTATAATGTGATGGTGAGGATATACCCCAGCTGGAATGATTTAAAATGCATTAGTAGGTTTTTAAATGTATGGCCTGGAGGGAGTCACTAGTTTTTCATACTGGTTTATCCTTATCAAACAAAGTGTATTTTGAAATCTAGATTTACAACTCATATCTAAAACCCTAGAGAGCCATGGCCAGTTAGTGTAAAAATGTTTGATAGACCTATGCCTTGACTTAGTAATAATGCTTCTTATGTGTGCAATAACAAGAACCTTCTTAGTGAGAAAAGCCACAGTATTTTCTTATGGATTATTCTTAGTGACCAGCATTATAATTTACAAAGACACTGTGAGAAAGTCTCTACCAAGTACACAACTTTAAATTATATTTTATAGTCTAGTCCCAGTCTGTGTGTTAGTACAGCAATTTCTATAGATGGGTTTTCTCTAATCCAACTACAGACATAAAACCTCTGGAAAGACCTTGTTTGCAACTGAAACACTATTAGTGAGTAGCTTTTATATTACCTTTGCTTGTGCAAGCAGAAGCATTTCAGACTTAGTCCATCTTTACTGTTTAACATATCTACTGACAATCTAAACAAAAATGCAAAAATATGCACTGCTTTTTCTTCCCTATAATTTGAAGGCTACAGATCCTGGTGAACTGGCTCTTTCTATCACAAAGGGTATGTGTTCAAACACATAGTAAGCCAAACCTTGGCTTTAAACTGCTATGAAATATTGCAACCCATCAACCACTTAAGAAACTTATGATTCACTAACTACTTTTTTCAAATTTGAGATAACAGCACATGCTATTCATGCTGGCAAGAGATAGACTGCCAGATGTTTTTTCTAGATTGCTCCACACACTCCATATACCCTGTCTGGATGTAGTTTCACTGCTGATGGATCACAGCTAGAAAAAAAGCAACAATTCTTTCTTAAAACACCTTTCCTTCCACTCATCCCTGCTCAAAGTAGCTACAAAATTAAGTAAACTCAAATCTGTGTGGTTCAAGACATTTTCCCATAATAATGTTGCACCAGGCAATATATCCTTGAGATTTACTTCAGTGTGGGATTCTTCAGTTAAACAGACCACATTTTACTAAGGCCGAACACAGTATTGATATCATTTAAATTTTGCGCCAACAGTTATATAGTCAAGAAAGTACACAGAAAGTGAAGCTGTTTTGTTATTTTTTTATATGAGCTAAAATTTTAAAGCATTCAAGGCCAAACGTTCAAGCACATATAATGGATTACCTATAATAAATCTTTCAGGTACCACAAAGCTCTTTGTTGTTTTTGCTGCAAGAGATTGACATGGCTATTCCACTGGAAACTGGCAGTCTTTTGTTTACGTATTTCATATAAGAGGGGCCAACACAGTACAATGGTTGGAATATTGGGTTTGGTCCTTCAAAGACAGCAACTCACCATCTCTTAACAATGGTGGAAATGCTGAATCTGACTAGAATTACCTAGTACTTCAAACAGTAAAAGTACTATAAAAACAGCCTAGATCTACAAATCCCCATACGTGTCAATATACTCTGTTCTGAGATCTGCAGATGCACACCTTCATGGACATGTCCAGGGAGTAAATAAAAACTGGATTAAGAATCCCAACCACCTGATTAATAGATTAATAGGGCTTGTGCATGACCATGATCCAGTACAGAATATCACAAGTGTATGCCAAGGAGCAGAGGATTGAACCTGGAGGACCAAGACAATCCAAATGTTTTCTGCATCTTCTCTGAACCAGGGTGAGTCCATGATCTTACCATTGGCCCTTCACATTTGCACCTTTGACTTTTGAGGATTTGATTATCTGCAGTTTTGATTAATATGTTCTCTATAGGAATCTCTAGGACTTCCAGTGCAACTCTGCCGGAGGTTGACCACAGAGTTGTGCTGGAGAACCTAGACGTTCCAAGAGGCATTTGTATGTCCTCCAGCATGATTCTATGATTCAATGTCTGGCAGATGTTAACCATAGAGTTGCACTGGAAAACCTGGAGCTTCCTAGAGAGGTGATCTCTTAGGTTAAAAAAAAGGGGGGGGTATTTGCATTTTTCCCACATTCACAAGCGTCCTTCAGCCCAATCCCAGCGAATGTGGACAGACCACTGTAATTGGCAATACTGTATGTTTTTATATTTCTTCTAAATTGTTTGCATCAGACAACTCTAGTAACTGAACAACAACGGAGATCCAAAGCATGAAATACTGTGATCCAAGCAAGTAGTCTAATACAATGTTTTTCAAGCTATCTGATGTGGCAGACATTTTTTCACCAAAGATACCAGGAACTGGTACCATATTTTGCCTTACTATTTTTATTGTATTTATATAGTTTCCTGGAAACTTGCGGCAGATTGGTAGCTGCTGGACCAACATCAGTTTCCTGACTACTTTGAGTAGCACTGGACTAGAAGACTCGCTATCAGTTCAGAGCATACAGTGCTACCTGGAGAACACAGATATTAGAACACTGTTATTTAAAAAATTTAAAAATTCAAAGGAGATATTTATAGCCCAGTCAAACAATGGCACCAGGGATTTCATATGTGCTGTATTTTTAACTTTGTTAGCTGCCCCGATTGTTCTCAGAGGGGCGGGATACAAATACAATTTTATTTATTATTATTATTATTATCATTATTATTATTATTATTATTTATAAAACTCATTTTTGTCATGGAGAAAGCCAATTCTTTTGTACTTCCTTAAAATACTTTGATAATCTGGCCTCACTAGTGGATTTAGATTGCAAAGTAATGAAGATTCTGAAGATTCTGGTATACTCAGCTTGAACTGTTTAATCAGTTATCTCAAACTTATTATTGACTGTGCACAAAATAATTTCCCTAATGTGGACATTGACTGTTTAACCTCTTGTTTAAAACCCTGTGTGTCTAATTATCTAGCCCCACATTTCAGAACTGGCTTTAATGATTCTTCATGTTTTGTGTTTATAAAGAACTTGCAGCCCTGGAAACAGATGCCTCCTAATTATCCAGCTTATTTGTAGAACAGTACAGTAGATGTCAGAAGGGAATCACCAGCAGGATACAATGATTCCATTCTGCCACTTTCACTGCAGGCAGTGCTCTTCCCATTTCACTTTAATTGGACTCTGTTGCTGCTGAGAGGCTACTGTGTCATAACCTCAGTCGCATATTCTAATGAAAGCAGCACCTCTTGGCAGCCCATAGTTTTAAAATGGTTTGCATGAGCAAATATTTCTCCTTTTGGGGGGTGCAAGGGGAGGGGATACCTGCTCAGTAGGAAGACTTGACAACCAGAACACCCATCATTAAGTGTCTGTTGCCATGTAACCTAGAGAAACTGCAGACTTTTGATATCCTTTTTGATATCTTGTTACAGCAAGGAAGTAACATTTGATATAAGATGTTACCAGTGAACTGAGAGTAGCATTTCCTTGACAGAGAAAGCGAGTTCTACTTAAGTTCCAATGATTTCACAGTTAGTTGCAACTAAGTAGTCCCATTAATTTCATTTGTACAGTATTTCAGTTGTCTGTACCTGAATCTGAATCTGGCAGTATAACAGTGTCTTTTGCACACTTTGTAGAATTCTTTCATAGAATCATAGAGTTGGAAGAGACCGCAAGGGTCATCCAGTCCAACCCCCTGCCATGCTGGAAATCTCAATCAAAGCATCCCTGACAGATGGCCATCCAGCCTCTGTTTAAAGACCTCGAAAGAAAGAGACTCCGCCACACTCCAAGGGAGTGCATTCCACTGTCAGACAGCTATTACTGTCTGGAGGTTCTTCTAATGTTGAGGTGGAATCGCACCTTTCCACTACACGGAGCTGGAGGGATTTTTGAGTTGGCAAGTGAGAGCCTGCATGGTGTTGTGGTTTGAGTGTTTGGATTTTAACTCTGGAGACCAGGGTTCAAATCCCCGCTTGGCCGTGGAAACCGACAGGGTGATCTTGGGCAAGTCACAGTCTCTTAGGCTCAGAGGAAGGCAAAGGCAAACCCCTTCTGAGCAAATCTTGCCAAGAAAATACCATGATAGGTTTGCCTTACGGTTGCTGTAAATTGCAAATGACTTCATGACACACAACAGCAGCAGCAATGGCAAGAAAGGGAAAGTTTAAGGTCTCGTCATCTCACATTGTTTTGAGCCTCAAAGGGTGATTATTCTTTTCAGTAAAAAAAAACCCCCAGAAATTGTCAAGGGGGGGGGGGGGGGAAACCATAGACCTATGGGTAATATATTGTCAAGTCCTCAAACAGCATTTGAAAGAAATGCCAAGAACATTTCTGGAAATATGGTTAATATTGTGTGCAATACAGGTGCAGAACTTTAAAAAAAATAAAAATATTAACTCCTAGGAATATAGTATTTTCATTTGGGTGATTAATCTTAATTAGGTGTGGTCTTAAGATGGAAATAGAAACTATAATCATCACTTGTTATTTCCCCAGCAAAGAGAAAAGCAGCACGAAAGCCTTCTGCCTCAAGACATAACCTCCTCATCAACATATGCTGAGAATGCTGTTTATTTATTTTATTTACATGCCACCTTTCTACCTGAGGGACCCAGGGCAATTCACAAAAGGAATCCAATAGTAGTAGTTTCTAGTAATAGTAGTAATACACAAATATATACTGTCAGAGTAGCTCGGTTAACAGCCTTTATTAAAAGCTGATATGCTGATATTTTCTCAAAGGGGGCTGAATGACAGGAGATATTCTCTTGGAAGGGAAAATTACCCACAGGAAAAATTATCCAAGATCACTATCTGTATGAAAGTGGGATGAAGCAGGCAGATATTAATTACAGAAAAAGAACAAAATAGAGGCTAGATGTTTGGATGAATAATAGTTCAGCTGAATAATCCAAGATATAAACAAGCCTTTTGTACATACAGGCATGCAGTCGCTCCTCCTTTCATGAAATAATCATTCAAGGTAAACTTAATAATACAATCTTACTGAACTAGAATAGGAAATTCTAAAACCCATATGTATTGTGGGTAAAAGCAGCCATAGAGAAGAAATATTAATTAAAATGCTATTAGAAGAGAGATATTAGTTTTCCTAATGTATATAAAACCAAATAAAGTATTTAAAAACTCACGCTTCCAGCCCATAGCTCATTTGTTCTTCCGGTTAATTTATAATATACATATATCGATTCACCTTCTTTAAAATCTAAAAAACGGCAATCTGGAGCTTTAAAGTCCTTTACTGCCTTCCCTCGACACATTAACACTGTTGGAAGAAAGTAAGAAAAAACACTGTGAATAAAAGAACATCATCAAAATGGCAAAAGAAACCTTCTGGTGATATGCATGTCACCCAAGAATAAGGAATTATAACTAGTACATAGACAGTATTAAAATTATTTTATGCCTTAATTGTTTTTCAAGACAATGCAATCACATAAGAAGTTACCATCAACATTTCATTACAGCTTCGCTTCCTAGTCTGGGAATGCATCCTAACATCCCAATACTAAATATATTCAAAATGTCAAATTCAAAGGAACATTTATGCAAAGAGGCACAAGATTGTAAGCAATATTCCTGAACACTGTCAGTCTGAATTGTTCTGAAGTCAAACCATTTCCAAACGAAATTGTCTTTAGAACGGAGGTGCCAGAAAATGATCTCATGTTTTCCAATGTTTTCCTCCATGCAATCCAATGATATTTGTAGTTCTTCTTTAGAATATGCTCAACCTGTTTGCTTCTGACTTGGATTGGTATTTGTTTTAAAAAAGAAAAGTGATAGTATATATTTGTCTTATGTTAGCCATTTTTGATATATTTTTGAAAGAAAGGCTAGACAAATATATTTTAATAAATAAAAAAACATAAATACAGTTCAAGCAACCCCTAATATTACAGTATTTTAAATTCAACTAAAGCTACTCCTCAATAGCCCATGTACATAAGATGTAAAGTTTTTAAAACAGGCATATCTCAGATACATTTAGCTGAACTATATATCAAAGTCTGCAAGACTTGAGCAGGGCTGTTGATTTATGGGTGACTTAGAGGTCTCTCATTCATAAGGTTGCCATAAGTTGAAGTTGACCTGACAACAGTTAACAACTACAACAACTATATCCAAGTCTTTTTTATATTCCAGACATTTCAAACACTGCACATAATTGCATTCCTACTTGGAACTAGGTCCAAATGAGTGCAATAGGCTTAGCTTCCAAGTATGTCTGGCTAGGATCACAACCTAAGGTTCCATTCTCATACCCACTTATCCACAGAAAACCTTACTGAACTTAATGAGATCCTCTATGGATCTATGCATTGTATTGGATAGCATAGCTGCAGTTCTATACACATTTACAAGGAAGTATCAAACTCTTTGAGAGCCAGTGTGGTCTAATGCTCTTTGAATAAAGGACTGTGACTCTGGTTTTGAATCCCTACTTGGCCATGGAAACCTACTGGGTGACCTTGGGCCAGTCACACTTTCTAAGCCTCAGAGGGGGGCAAAGGCAAACCCCACTCTGAACAAATCTTACCAAGGAAACCTCTGTGATAAGACCATCTTAGGGTCACCATAAGTTGGAAAGAACCTGAAGGCACACAACAACAACACTTTATTTCAAATCAGGGCCTTAAGAGTGGGTTGCCAGTCACACAAAGTAGACACACTGAACCTTAATCTATAAATCTGAAATACCTGAGACCTTCCCCCCTTCCACCACTGTTAACCATGCATCAGAAGGATAAATCTAAAACAAACAGATGCAGCTAGAGGGGTAATAAAAACAACAACAACTGCCCACTTATCTGTTTCCAACAAGATAACAAATCTGACAGATTAAGTGAGAGAAATTTAAACCCAGAAAGAGAAAGTAGGATAGGAGAATGAGGCCAAACATTTGCTGCTCATTAAAACCACTTTCTAAATTCTAGAACTCAACTGATGCAATTTGTTGACAAGCAGAAAGACAGGGTACAAATGCTTTATGCTTATTAGAACAACAACATCCTGTGGAGAACAATGCTAGTTCAAGCATTAACACATGCAAGTCCATTCCCTGGTGCATTTGCATTCAGACCCTGTCCAAGGTATGGCAAAAACAACCCTAAGCGGCATTAGTATTTTTGGGTTCTATTACTAAAATAAGGGGTGAATCAAAAGATGCTTATGATGCTTAGCAACACAGAACAGCCTTTCAGATTTTGTGGTGCAGCTGCTTGAAGTGACAAAATATCCAGGAGAATCCCTGATCCTCCAGTCCACATGAATGATACATAACAAAACATATTTTCCACCACTAATTGAGGAAGGGAAGGGCAGGGAATAAAAATGTGTGTGTAAGTATACATACGTACTAGGGATAGATTTTGAACACCATCTGAAGTGCATTAAAAACAAGAGGACAGTATCCTGCCCACAGAGCTTACAAACAGACATGCAACAGGGAAGACAGTGCAAGGAAACAGAGGCAACATTTCTGAGATTTAACCCCAATCGTAAACAACTTTGGGTACACCTTGTTGTTGTGTGCCTTCAAGTTGTTTCTGGCTTATGGTGACCTGTTTATGGAGTTTTCTTGCCACGTTCAGTGGGTGTTTGCCATTGCCATCCACTGAGGCTGAGAGAGTATGACTTGCCCAAGGCCACCCACCAGTGGGTTGACATGGCTGAACCAGGATTCGAACCCTGGTCTCCTGGTGTCTTAGTCCAAAACTCAAGCCACTAAGCCACACTGACTCTCCTGGGTAAAAATAAAAAGATGATTTTAAGTAAAAAAAATAATAATGCACTTTGACAGCACCTCCACCTTCACCAGAGATGGCCTCCCAGCCTCTGTTTAAAAAGGAGGGGAGGCCTCTGTAACAATTGGATTCTGTTTTAATGTAACCTTCTTCTGTGTTTGTTGTAAAGCCACCCCGAGTCCCAGTTTTGGGGGGAAAGGGAGGGATATGAATATAAAAATGATGATGATGATGATGATGATGATGATGGACAACCTGCAATAGCATCTCTACTTCTGGTTAAAAACTGGGGAGGAATGGATGCTTCCCCTGTCCACTCTCCAACCTTGGTGGGAACCAAAGTGTGTATCCGCACTGGGGAAATAACCTGGTTTGATACCACTTTGGATTACCATGGCTTAATGCTATGAAATTCTGGGCATGGGTGTTTGTGGTGGCACCAGAGCGCTCTGGTGCCACCACAAACACCCATGCCCAGAATTCCATAGCATGGAGCCATGGCAGTCCAAAGCAATATCAAACCGGGTTATTTCCCCAGTGTGGATGCCTCCCAAGGCCTTCCTTTCCTTCAGGTCTCTCCTCTTCCTCCTCCTCCAGCCCCTTGCTCAGGGCTTCCTCCTCTCTGCCTGGCCTTTTGGAGAGGGTGCCAACAAGAGTGGTACAGCCTTGCTGCCAGGCATTGCCAGCAGCAGCAGCAGGGCTTGCCCTCCTGCCCTGCCCTCCCTTTGCCCCCCTCCTTACTGCTGCATTCAGGGTCGGCGCAGCGCTTGTATTCGGCGAAGCGTCGGTCCAGCTGCCGGCCTTGGCCAGAGGAGGGCTGGAGCTGGGCGCCCAGGAAGGCCACCAGGAGGGCCAGCAAGGGAGGCCATGGCGCAGGAGCCATGTTGAGGGAAGGAAGGCTGAGAAGAGCAGGGAGGGAGGGGGTGTAAAGCAGACACGTCAGCAGCAGAAAGCCGGGCTGGAGAAGGATATGGGAAGGAGGAGGAGACTCCCCAGGCTGCCCCAAAGGAGGGGGAATGGAGGAGGAACACACCCCAGCTCTGAGGGCAAGAGGGATGGCTGCCTGCCTTTTTGGGTCGAATGCAAAGCTATGGCCCTGTCAGTCTTTACAATCAGTCTGTGGAGAGACCTTGCAGCCCCTTTGAGACTCACTGAAGGAAAGAAGTTGGCAGCAGGAGCTTTCCTAGGCTTCAGCCTACTCCCTCAGATGCATTTGGATAATATCACCATCATCATCATCTTGTAGTCCCTTTGAGACTACAAGGAAGAAGGTGGCAGCATGAGCTTTCCTAGGTTTCCGTTTACTCCCTCAGATGTATTTGGATATACTGTAATAATAATAATAATAATAATAATATTGTAGAGAGATCTTGTAGCCCCTGTGAGACTCACTGAAAGAAAGAAGTTGGTAGCATGAGCTTTCCTAGGCTTCAATCTATTCCTCAGATACTTTTGGATATAATAATAATAATAATAATAATAATAATAATAATAGAGATCTTGTAGCCTCTTTGAGACTAACGGAGAGAACGAAATTGGCAGCATGAATTCTCCTAGACTTCCGTCTACTCCCTCAGATGCATGGCAAAACCTTGTACAATGTTTCAAACAGCATCTAAAAGGGATTTTCTACAGAGGACCAGGCATCCTTCTGTTCTAAGCCCTGGTCCTCCATTTCATCCTTCTGTGCAGGAGGAAATTTCAAAACCTCTATTCTGAGCATGACTAAGAAGCAAGATTACATTTCTAGAAGTGTTTTGAGATTTATTTGGTCATGGCCTGCATTTTTTTTTCCTTGAAGGTTCTAAATTTTACAGTGCCTTGTCTTCATTTACGGTTATCACATTGGGTCACCCAGCCTCATCCATCCCTTGGGAGGAGACATCTCTTCACTGGGTGATCAGATGGCCCCACTGCAAAGGAGGAGAAGGCACCACAAAAGAAGTAGGCCATTCAAAAATAAAAATAAAAATGGAGTACTTTACCTAATAAAATGTTAAAAACATTAATTCATGCCTTTTTTTTTTACATACTCATAGTGGAAGATGTTTTGAAATTCCTCCTGGACAGAAGGTTGAAATGTAAGACATGCCCTGTAGAAAGACAATGTCTGGTCACTCTGCCTCAGAGACTCTTGTTTGGCCAAGAAAGGTTCACTTCTGCACCATTCCTGAATTCTGATCCTTCGCTCCTGCTCCATAGTTCTTTTTTTCCTTTTCTACTTAAGGACGTCTTCTCCCCCCACTCTTTCTTTTAAAATCTTCCAAGACTTGCTCTTGTCCTTACCAGCTGCCTGACAACCCAAGGAAAGCAATAGGTTAAAGCTCCTATCCACCCTCACTTGTAAATTTTGTTTACAGTTGTATCATCTATCCTGATGGCCTGTTTTGGAACACATTCCAAAAACTGGCGCACATGAAAGCATGCAGATTCCTGCAACATTTGGACAGGCTCAGGGATCACATTGGCTACTTCTACTTTTTTCATTTTTTGCAGTGATGTATTCCAGTGTTTTACTCCACATCTCAAGTCTCTACCTTCAAGTCTCAAGTTGAGTCTCATCCTTGCAAGATACTTTGAAGTCAAGTCTCAAGTTCAGTCATAAGTCTGGGAGCCAACTTTAACAGAAAAAAAGGAGGTGGTGGTGGTGTCCCCCCCCCCTTTCTTTCAATAACTAGAAAATCAAGAAGATCATGAGTACAAAGCTGGGTAAAAAATTTATTGCAAGGGAACAGCAAATGTGCTAGGCATTGAGGTTGAGGCAGAAGTGTAGATCTCAACCCCTGCCTCTAGTTCATTGCTCAACACATTTGCTGTTTCTGGAGAAGTTAGGCTAACAAGTCAGTTGCTAAAAATATACAAGTTTTGAGTTGAGTCAAGTCAGTGCATCATTTATTGTGAAGTCAAGTCACTGAAACAAGCTGAATCTGACTTGAATCCGAGTCAATCAACTTGAGTCTGATTCATTGGCTTTTTTTTTTACTTTCTTTACTTCTCCTGCAGTTTTGTACTTAAGGCTGTGATCCCACTGAGTATATTTAGGAAACAGACCGATAGAACTCTTTGGGATTTATGGCACTGGGCCAAGAACAAGATGATAATAATAATAATAATAATAATAATAATAATAATAATAATAATTTTATTTGTATACCGCTTTTCCTTAGATTTGTTTTACAGACCAATAAAACCATTATAACATCTCATAAAATAGATAAAATGCAAAATACAAATTATATAAAATCTAAAAAACAATCATTCAAGAGAGTAAGGCAGAGAGTCAATGGGACTGGGAGTGCACAACTTCATTTTTCAGCAGGGAAGGCTAGACAGAAGAGGAAGGTTTTAAGATGGCATCTTGTCTGTTCCCTCTACAACAGTTGAGTGGACTGGAAATAGACTTCCCCATTTGTAGTGATGAAACAACCTCTACAACGCCCTGAAGGAAGGGAGCTCATTTAAGGGCTAAACGGCAGCCTGCCTGGTACTCACACAGATCCTTTATTGAACAATTTGCTGCCACCTCCATGTATTTGCTGCCTGAGGCAACTTTGCCTAACGGTGAAACCAGACCTTCTGTGTGGTTAGGTCATTAGGTTTGCAACCTTAAAGACAGAGAAACTGTCTGAAAATAAGTGAGTGGTGGTGGTACAAAAAATGGCAACAATCCTGTTGGGTGTGGGTCTACCCTTGCTGCAGAATTAAGTGGCAGAGCCCTGAGGTGTTAGAATAGCAAGTGTTGCTTTTGGCTGTAAGTGCAGTCAGCTCTGCATGGATTCTTTCATCCACAGTTTGAAAATATTAAAAAAAAAACCTTCCAAAAACAAATCTTGATTTTTGTCATTTTATATAAGGGACATCATTTCACTATGCCATTGTAGTTAATGGGACTTGAGCATTCACGGATTTTAGTATCCACAAGGTGTCCGGGAACTGAACACCAGTGGATACCAAGGGCCCACTGTATTAGACTGCGTAAATGGGATTGCATTTTAAAACCTTTCTTTATTAAGGGCGATAAAAGTACTAGTCAGAAAGAAAATTCTATGGATACCATGGACCATCAGAAATACCAATAAATGGGCCCTTGAGCAAATTAAGCCTAGAAGTCAAAATGACTAAACAGACTAATGTATTTTGGATGTATCATAAGATGACTTCAGTCATTGGAAAAGATTATAATGCTTGATAAAGTGGAGTGCAAGAGGAATAGAGGTAGACCACATTACATATGGGTTGATTCAATAATGGAAGCCATGACCCTGCGTTCTGAAGTATTTGAAGTGGTACAGCTTTTTATTTGTTTCTGTTAAGCAAACTTCACAATTGTACTGTGAATTTAAATTATTTTTTTGAATATATGGAGAGTGGAGAGAGAACATTGGTTTTCCAAAGACATTCAAGTCTTGTCAACTGACTGTATAAAGAAACACTTCTGACATCTTTTTTTCTTTTTGTATTGTGGCTGTATAAATGAATTAAAAAGGTATTTTGCTTTAAGGGGCAGGGAGCAGGGGAAGAAATCAGGGATGCTGTTACAGTATAAAATCAATAATTTTTTAAAAAACGTTATCTATAGAAAACTGATTCAAAAGCAGTAGCCCTCCTAAATTGATAACACGTCTTTCATGTTCTTGCGCAACTATAAAAGGCTGGCAGAAGATTCAAAAGCCCCTTCCCACCATGTGTTTAGCTGATCTGGGTTGAGCATCAACACCTATGTCTGATCTCAGACCTAGCCCAGGTTACATCTTTGATCTTACATTCCAGTGGTTACTATAGTTCATAGATGCAATGCAAAACAAATTACAATTACTGCTTTACAGAAAAGGATATGTTCATGCAGGATATTGGCAAAAGAAAAGCCAAGGCTTATTGGATTTTGGTTCCTAACATGAAAAAGAAACAAGTAGAACAAGATAATGATTAAGATTCAGATGCTTTCCTCTTTGCACATTTGGCAGAAGAACCCATTTAAAAATCATTAAAATATGTCAGGCACACAGAGTTCCTTGTACCAAATGCACAAAGAATAATAACCATCATATTGAACTAGCTGGACTCACAGTATGGCTGCACAAGTAGGAATCTGCTGTGCTCTTCCAGTTATAGCAACGTTCTTCTCTGAAACTGTTAACAGTAATTTCCACTAATAATTGCAGCAGAGGTCAGGCCGATATACTTACAATTATTTTTTGTTGTATATTAGTCTCCTGTGTACTCTCTGAATGTGGAGACTTCGAACAAAAAATAAAATAAAAACTAATTCAGTACACTATTGGAAACTGAAATGTTAATCTCTCTGTACTCTGCAACCCCTTCTCCCATATTCTTTAAACAAATGATAGGAAGCCTTTTCAACAGCTATAGTATCAAAATATTCTGGGACAAAATGTTCATGGTGGGTGGGTGGCAACAAAACAATATCTACCCTGAACAACACTGAAGGTGCACACATGCTCATGGAGCTCTCCCACTCTTGAATAGCAGTTAGGCTTTTAAAAGGTTTCCACTGCGATCTTTTAGTGCCAACCCCCCCCCCCTTTGTGCAGGGGACGAACTGAGGAGCCAATAGGCCATGAGAGTGGGAGTTTACATATGACTTTTCCAAGTGCAACCCCTCAAAAGTTGTGTACAAACACACAGATAAACTAGGGTTGCTAGAATGAAAATTGGAGAGGGCTCCTGTATCTTTAATGGTAGTAGCAGGAATTTCAACAGGTGTTACTTGATTGCATGACAAGGAAAAGGTGCTGAAGATCTTACTTCAGCACAAACATTAAAAGTACGGGAGACTTCATTAATTTTTAGTGTGGCAACTTTAATACAGAGGGCGAGCAAATGATCTTAGGGTTGGGGGAAACACCATATGGTTCCAGTGGGAGGCTTTTAAGATCCAAACTGTTAGGGAGTGGGAGATTGAAGGGGCAGGTTAGGGAGAGTCCACTTGCCATGTTCAGTCTATGAACCACAACTATCCTATCCCCTGCTGTAAATCCATGGCGGGTTACAGACGGGCAGGGGAAGACGTCTTGGAGGTGTATTCTGCTGAATACGGAGCCTCCAGACCTCCCGCCCCGGTGGCGTGGCTCAGGTGTTGGGGCTTCCACATGGGGGGCAGTGAAGACGCCTCACTTGGGGCCGTTTCTGACCCGCAGTTTCCAAACCACCGCCTTGGAGGACGCTGCAAAGAGAGAGGCAGCTTCTGCATGGGCGGCCAAAAACGGGGCTTTTTTTCTTTTGCCGGCTGGTGGATGCGCAGCTGTGCAGCTGCGGGGCTCAGCAGCGGCGGCAGAAAGCCTATGTGCACATTTAAAGCACCCAAGCCCCTTTAAAACTTTTCCCCCCGCCCTGGCCAAGAACAATGATGGTCTCCTGCCAGCTGGTGATCAGCTGGTGTTGGCATCCTTGTCCGCTTGCACGTTGCCAGTGTCACCAGCATCATGGATGCCTCCTCTCCTTTGGTCCCCGCACTCTTGCTGAATCTGCAATGCACAGCCACAGCTGTCGCCACTGCCACCTCTGTCCCCCTGCCATCCCCCATCACCTCCCTTGTACATATGTAAATATTTAAAGTTTTAGCGTTTTTTTATTGTTAGGTGAAAATGGCGCAGGAATGTGTGTAGGGGTGCACTTTAAATTCCAAACTTTCCACAATTCTAGCAGCGCATGCGTACATGTTGCTCTAGGGTTAGGGTTAGGAGTCTTAAAATGCGCTGCAGCTGTGCTGCAGCTTCCACACCTGCATGGCATCTGACGCTGCAATGAAAGCCTGACTGCAAACTGCGCATGTTCCAGGACCCCAACTCATTATGCGACGCAGCAGACATGGAGCTTTTAAATGGGCAACTTAAATTAGAAAAGAAGCGGAAAAAAGCAGCACCTTTTTAATGCTGCTTCTTCCCGCTTGGGGCGTGCGGGCGGCACGTTCATGACGGCATTCAGATAAGGGACGTCTGAAGGCTCTACCTTCATGAAGTCATGAACACACCCCTTTTTGCCCGTCTGTAACCCGCCCATGACATGCTAATTTCCTAAATTTGACATATTGCCTATTTTTTCTGTTTCTTTCTCAATGCTGTCTATCAACAAAGCTGTTTCAGCCTTTTTTTCATTTCCTCTCGTAATTTCTCTTAGCTATATATTTTCTGTAACAATATATTTTATATATACTGTACCTCAGTGCCCTTGAATGGCTGAAGATTTTGTTGATGTTAACTGCTGCCAAATCAACTTTGACCTATAGCAATCCCATGCATGAGAGATCTCCAAGTCACCCTGTCACCCTGTATCCTGGCTTCCTTGATTCAGTCTATCCACCTGGAATGTGGTCTTCCTCTTTTCCTTCTGCCTTCTACCTTACCAGTAAAAAATACATAAAATAAAAACCAAGCATTGTTGTCTTTTCTAGTTGTGTCTTTTCATGATAGGTCCAAAGTGTGACAGTATCCTCTGGTGCTGGAGAAGAGTGCTGAGGATGGCCAATTGGGCCCTAGAACAGATCAAGCCTGAACTCTCTCTGGAAGCCAGGATGATGAAACTGTGGTTGTTGTACTTTGGACACACCATTAGAAGAAAAGACTAATTAGAGAAGGCAATGATGCTAAGAAAGGTGGAGGTCAACAGAAAGAGAGAAAGACCGCAAGCCAGATGGCTGGACTTAATTAGGGAGGTCAGAGGCCTGAGCCTGCAGGACCTGAGCAGAGAGGTAGAGTGCAGTGAGTCTTGGCGATGTCTCATTCACAGGGTCACTGAGTCGAGATCAACTTGAAGGCAGCTAAGAACACGACAGTATCAGTTTACTTATCTTGGTTTCTAGGGAGAGTTCAAATTTGAATTCTTCTAGGACCCATTTATTTGTCTTTTTAGCAGTCCATACTATTTGTAGACCTCTTCTCAAGTACAGTACTAAATTTCAAAGGTGTGTGTGTGTGTGTATATATATATATGTAATTTGAGCCTGCCTGGGATAGCGGTTGGAGTGTTGGATCACATCTCTGTAGACTAGAGTTGGATTACCCATTCAGCCATGGAAATCCACTGGGTTATCTTGGGCAAGTCACATACTCTCAGCTCCACAAAATCACTGTGATAGATTCACTTTAGGGTTGCCATAACTGGGAACCAACATGAAGGCACACAACAACGTACAATTGAAGGCTTTGCTATAATTTATAAAGCACAGGCTGATTTTCTTCTGACATTCGTTGCCTTTCACATGTACTGTTGTCAAGCCAAGTGTCTTCCATCCTATATCTGTGTAACTGATTTGTTTCTTCCTAAGTATAGTGCTTTACTTTTCTCCCTCTTGAAATCAATTTTGGTGGGGGGTTGGCCCAGCTTTCTAATCTATTCAGGTCATTCTGAATTTTGATTTTGTCCTCTGAGGTATTAGCTGCTCCTAATTTGGTATCATCTGCAAATTTCATAAGTGTGCCCTCTGTTCATTCATCCAAATCCTGGGAGATTTTCAGACAGGGAAAAAAATGTCAGGAGTAAAAGGCATACTCTTGGCATAATCGTGCAATCATACTGAAGATTTTCAGGCACATTGCACTCATCCAGGACTTATCCGGTGAAGATCCAGGAATACTCCAGCAACCATTCATGGAGAAGTCCCGTGAATGGTTTGTTGCTGGAGCATTGCTGTATTTTCACCAGATAAGTCTTGGATGAGTGTGACATCATCTGAAAATCTTCAGCACAATAGTTTGATTATGCCAGAAGTATGCCTTTTACCCCTGGCTTTTCCTCCTGTCTGAAAATCTCTCTGCTCTTGTTTTTGCATTGGAAGCATATCTGCTTCCAGTTATGTATTCTGATTTCTATACTGGTCATCAGGTGATGTCCATGTATACAGTTGCCTCTTGAGTTGCTTGAAGAATGTGTTAGTGAAGAAATGGTTGGTTTTGCAAAGTTCAATCAGTTGCTTTCCTGCTTCATTTCTTGATCCAAGTCCAAATATTCCTACAGTTTTTGACTCTGTTTTGTTTCTGACTTTTGCATCCCAGTTGCCTATGATTAGGAACAAACCCTGTTTTGGTGTGAGATCAATTTCCTCTTGAACTCCACACAGAATATTTCAATTTCTTCTTCTTCTGTAGTTGGAGCATAAACTTGGATTATGGTTATATTGATGGGCTTTCCCTGAAGTCTTATTGATATGTTTTGGTCAGACTTTGTATTACATACTTTAACTGCTTTTGCTACATCTCTCATTACTATTAATGCCATCCCATTTCTTCTTAGATATGAGCACAGTTGGCACTCCATATCATGGATTCATTATCCATGGATTCAACCATCCATGGCTTGGAAATATTCCGAAAAAGAATTCCAAAAAGCAAACCTTGATTTTTGCCATTTTATACAAGAGACACATTTTGCTACCCATTGCATATAATGGGACTTGAGCATTCATGGATTTTGGTTTTCAAAAGGTTTCATAGAACCAAACTCCAGTGGATGCCAAGAGCCCACTGTCAAACACTGAAATTATCTGATTGGAAATGCCTCATTCCTGTTGACTTAGGCTGCTCATTCTAAGAATTCCAATATTTATTTGCTTGTCCCTCCCCATTTGCTGCTTTGACTTTTGTGGATTTGATTATTCATGGATTTTATTAATATGGTCTCTCTAGGAATATGTAGGTCCTCCAGAGCAACTCTATGGTCAACTTTAACCAAAAGTCGCACTGAAGGACCTAGAAATTCCTAGAGAGAACGCTCCACTAGGCATTTGTAGCTCCTCCAGCACAATTCTATGGTCAATGTCTGGCAGGTGTTGACCATAGAGTTGCACTGGAGGACCTAGCGATTCCTAAAGAGGTGTTCTCTCAGATAAAAACATAAGTGTTTTTGTGTGAAGTCTAAGGCTTTCATGGCCGGCATCCATAGTTTTTTGTGGGTTTTTCGGGCTATGCGGCCATGTTCTAGAAGAGTTTACTCCTGATGTTTCGCCAGCATCTGTGGCTATGGGCATCTTCAGAGAATAAGTGCTTTTGTTGTTTGTGGTTCTTCCACATTCCTGGGGGTCCGGTGCCCCTAACCCCAGCGAACGCGGAGGGAGGAGTGTGTACCCCGTTTCTTTTAAAAGGTCAGCAAACCCCTAGGGCCCTGTTTCAAGTAGATTTGTTTATGGATGCAAGCGTCATGAAGGAGCAAGCTTGAAACAATGTGGTACTCTAATGTTCTAATTCATACCCAGCCTTCCTCCATTCAACTGGCTATGCTGGGTCTAGGGATTCTGGGAACTGTAGTCCAAACGCTCCTTGCACTATTGTCTTCTTCAATGAGTCATGCCTTCTCATGATGTGAATGGTCATCTTGGCTAGTTCCAGGGAGATTTCAGGCTTGGCCAGTTCAAGGACCCATTTGTTTGTTGTCTGGCTGTCCATGGGATCCTCAATACTCTTTTCTAGCGCCACATCTCAATTTAGAAGCACACGAAACCGTTCTCCTCAGCCATTGAGGTCCAAAAGGAGAAAGGAAACAAAGAGATTGAAGCTTCAGGCCATAACATTCTGACTGTCCAGTTCTGGATCCCACCCATTTAGCCACTGCATCGACGTTTACGCATGCGCAAGCGACCCGCCATTTTCTCTTTTAAAAGCCTTGCATGGTCACGTGGTGTGCGGAAGGAGACTGTCCCTAGGATGCCCGGAAGAAAGATGGCGCCCGAGTTTACAGTCTGTGGGCGTTGTGGCAGCCACTGCGCATGCGCGCGCTCATTAGGAAACACCAGGGAGTGGAAGGAAAAGGAAGACGGTCGCAGTTTGGAGAGCCGAGAGGAGAGGATGGTCGGATGCGATCTTGTAAGGCAACAAATTCCCCGGATGTGGGCGCGCGAGGCGTCGTTTTACTCATAGAGGTAGGAAACGTGTAGAGTGACGCTTTAACTCTGTGTTTAGCTCTTTGCTATGGAATTCTGGGAGCTGGAGTTTGTTGTGGGGTCCAGAGCTTGGGCATGAAAGCCACTTGGGCAAGTCACACTCTCTCAGCCTCCTCAGGGGAAGGCAGTGGCAAACCCCTCTGAAGAAACCGGCCAAGAAAACTCCATGATAGATGTAGAATGCAAAGCTATAGCTGTGTGAGTCTTAGAATCAGTCTGTAGACAGAGAGATCTTGCAGCACCTTGTGAGACTCACTGAAAGAAAGAAGTTGGCAGCATGAGCTTTGGAAGGCTTCAGTCTCCTTCCACCAAGTGCATTTGGATATAATAATAATAATAATAATAATAATGTAGAGAGATCTTGTAGCCCCTTTGAGATTGAATGAAAGAAAGAAGTTGGCATCATCAAATGCATCTGAGGAAGTCGGCTTAAGTCTACGAAAGCCCATGCTGCCAACTTCTTTCTTTCAGTTAGTCTCAAAGGTGTTACAAGATCTCTCTACCATGATAGGTGGTTTGCCTTATGGTCACTGTAACTTGGAAACGACATGAAGGCACACAACAACAACAACAACAACAACAACAACAAAATATGACGGAGTGATCATGCTCGTTGCTGCTATGAGGTGAACAACTGTGTTTCCTGGCTTGTTCCAACACTAAATTTCCTCAACTCTTGTGGTTGGGTGGGGGGCAACATGACCACTATGCTCCATGCTGAATTACAGCACTGAGTTGTACACAAGTCTGCCTCTGAGGACTGTAAACAAGCCTTTGTTACTGGATTGTGTGCAGGGTGACCAGAGGACAAGGCACTGCAAAATGTACGACATTCAAGAACATGTAGGACATCACCAAATTAAAGCTTAGACAACCACTCATACAAATATAAATCCATGTTTCTTACTTGTGCTCAAAATGGAGGATATCTTGGAATTCCTCCAGGACAGAGGGCTGAAATGGAGGACATGCCCTGGAAAAGGAGGATAGCTGGTCGCCCTAATTGGTTGTCAGGACTTTAATTGGTTTGCCCATGTCACAACACTTTTAAATGACCTCCCTTAGACCTGCTCACTTTGTGTTGATCTAATAGTTCTTTACTTTAAAATCACACACAACTTAGGATTTAAATATCTCTGCTGTTCTATCAACTTGCCCATTCTTGGAGATCTTTCACCTGCATCCTTCTCCATATATTTCCTGATTAGAGATATGAAGATCATCATCTACAAGGGATAAGATTTCTTGGTGGAGCATCCCAAAAGGTTTGCCTTTGGTACCGACACTGTTGTCATATGAAAAATAATTTTATATAAAGTGGGCCCTTGATATCTGTTGTGGTTTGGTTCCAGGACTCCCTGTGGATATCAAAATATGTGGATGCTCAGATCCCATTTTATACAATAACGTAGTAAAATGGTCTCCCTTATATAAAATGGCAAAATCCAGACTTGCCTTTTGGAATGTATATATGTTTAAAATATTTTCAAGCCATGGAGACTTAAATCCGTGGATAAAAATGTGTGGATAAGGAGGGCAGACTGTATCTCATTTTTATAAGTTTGCTGGTATATCTTTGCAAATTTAAGATTTTTAAAAAATCCACAAAACACAATACAGTGGGTCCTTGTTATACGCTGGGGTTTGGTTCCAAGATCCCCCGTGTATAACAAAATCCGTGTATGCTCAAGTCCCATTAAGTATAATGACATAGCAAAATGGTGTCCCTTATAAAAAATGGAAAATCAAGGTTTAATATTTGAAATGTATTCTTTTTTTTAACATTCTCAAACCGTGTATGCTTAAATCCGTGTATAAGAAGGGCCGACTGTATATTTATTGGACCAACCAAAATTGCACAAAGTTAAGTGTTATCAGCTATTCGCTTGTTCTGTGGCTAGTTTCATATTGCATTTAACTCCTGTTTTGCTTCCAGCATACATTTTTCTCCTTCCTTTCATTTTATCCCAAAATACCTGTAAAGTAGGTTTGTCTGAGAGATGTTGCCTGACCCAAAGGCCCAAAACAGATGGGCCGAAAGTGCCGTGTTGGCGCTGAAATTAGAGCTCCAGCGCACACGGCAGTTGCACACTCTGGAGCCCTAATACATATGGACGGTGCCTTCTTTATGTGGCATCATCCATACATGGCATGCATGCGTGACGCAAGTGCAGTGCAGCATCCGCACCGCTGGGTGCTGCACCTGCATCTTGGACGTGTCACAGTGCGCCAGTGGTGCACTGGTGATGTTGCCCTAGCGCACCAAAAAGAACCCGGAAAATGGTTCTTTTTTCCATTTTCTGGGTTCTTTTTGGTCTGGAGAGACACTGTGCAGTTTGGCTGCTGCGGCGTCCCTCCGGAGGGCGACTGGGCACCTCCAGCCTATCCCTTTGGGGCGGTCTGGATTGCCCCAAAGTCACACAGTAAGATTCATGGCTGAGTGTGAACCTAAACTTAAATACCACTTTTCATCCTGCATAAGCAGTTTGACAGATATGCTACACATTGCCAGCATATCTGATATGCTGAAGTGTGGCATAAAACTATTCTTAAAAACTTTTACCTTGGGGATGGGATCAGAGGCATATTTTTCTTTAATGTGCACAAGCACAGTATGCCTTGTTGCATGTTTGTTTCTTCCTCCATGTTTTTGATTATTCTTGTTAACCCAAAAAAACAAAAACCCCGAGTCAACTTATCCACAGGTCAATATAAGTACAGTACTGTACGTTAACTCTTATTTTAAAAAGCAACCATCCCTTGATGAAAGGCAAGAGTATAATCTGTTCTAAAAGCACTGACCTCCCTCTGTTCTCTCATCCATCCAGCCTTTAGTGTGAGCCTGTTGGGATTTTGTGAGTTCTTTTGGTATTGTTTCCTTTTGCTGCATCCTTCATATCCTTTGTGGCATGCCCCTAAGTTTTACCCCCAACCTGTCCATGGGTTATATCAAAATCCATAGTTTTGGCCATAAAACTTGCCCTCAACTTATATATGAGTTTGACTTCTAGTAGAGTATATACGGTAATTATACTGCCCCATTAGACAACTTTTTTGTGAAAATCACATATTCAGTTTCCAGGAGAAAGGTTGTGCTTCATTTATTTGCATGTAGATGCATTGTACTTTTAACGACTCATAAGAAAAAATATGTAACCCTACCAAAATACAGTCTAAATTAGGGCATGAGCACCATTGGCCTGTTACAGACAGCCAAAATAAAGCTGCTTCAAGTCACTTTGGAGGTATGGTATTTCAATGATGCATGAGTCCTAAGAGTCTGGAAGCTTCACCAAAGCTGCACTCCAGTCCTTAGGACTGGAGCGTGGCTTTGGTGTGGCCTGTGGACTCTTAGGACACATGTATCATTGAAAGACCTTACCTCCTAAGTGACTCGAAGCAGCTTTATTTTGGCTGTCTGTAACAGACCTTTGTTTACTGTGGCCTTTGGGAGGCCATTGTAGCATGCCAGAAAACATACCAATCACTGCTACATAAACACCCTGAATTTCTCTGTTGTTTTGTACTGAGTGCTCTCGCATCTGCTTAGAGCTTGGAAAAGTTATTTTTTTTGACTACCATAATCTGCTTCTGCTTCCAGACCCTCCAGCTAGTTCGCCCAGTGTGATCTGTAGTTCAAAAAGCTCCACCTTGTTGAAGCTCTGCTTTTGCTTAGAGAATGGACCAGATAATAGCATTCAAAATATATCTGGAAGATGAGTACTTCACATGAGTCTATTTATAAGTCTGTTTTATTACAGCCTCTCTACAGGTTGGGAAGTATTTGGGAAAAATCTGTTCTCTGATGCCATCTGGTGGTTTCATGGACAGATGATTTAAAAAAAATGCACAGCTGTAGGTACTCCAAACCACAATACAGGAGGCCAATCAAAAAGAGAGAAAAATTAAAGTTATCTATTTTCAAAGATACAGTATATATTTAAAATTTCTCCCTTTACAGAGATGAATAGCTTCGTTGAAGATCTGGAAGATGAGAGTAGGCAAGACTTCACAGAAGACGAATCAGAGGATATGTCTGCGCTAAATGCAATTAATGCTCCAGTTGCGGAAATTTATTTACCTTCCCTCCCAAGGCATTTTCGCCGCCCAAGTAAGTTCTTAAGTGATGTAATGGATTGGTGGCTGTGTGATTGTTGTTGCTTTACATAAAGTGCTAGATCTGGCTGGCAATAACAGAAATGAGAAGTGTCCCCCCCCACCATCATTCATTAGCCTACAGCAAGTGTCAGTGTCACCTTTTGTAGTAGAACTGCAGCCAATGTATATTTTCCTGAAAACTGCACAATTTACTTCTTCTCTCCCACTTTGAAAGGGAGTGACAGTGATTGAACCTCCCCAACATTCAAAACAAAGCAAAACCTTTCTGCCTGAGGAAAAGCTAGCCCAGGAAAAGAGAATAACAGAAAGTCCAGAGGCTGAAAAGGTTGTGTGTGGGGATACCAAAGAAATTAAAACCGGCAGTGGCTTCCTACCTACTTCTGGTTTCTCTTTTCCTTCCTTTCTTAGATGTAGGCTTGCCATAACCCGGCTGCACCCGTGTATTTCCCGTTTTGGGGCCCCCC
>NC_056522.1:42431552-42583048 GCF_019175285.1 Sceloporus undulatus | reverse complement strand
GGAATGGAGGTTGGGGGTGTTTTGCCAGAAAGGGAAGTCTATTTCTGACATCTGTCTAGAAATAATGCCCAAATGTCCTCCATTTTGATCATGCCTAAGAAACAGGTATTTAGATCAACATTTTTTTTAAAAAAATCAATTTTTTCGTGTGTCCTCCATTTTTTAAAAAAACGTGTCCTACATCTGAAAAATTTGTCCTACATTTGTCCCGGTTTGGAGGTCCTGACTTATGGCAACCCTACTTAGATGGGCATTTTGGAACTTGTGGGGGAGCAGGCTGGGCTTGGTCACTCCAAAAAGCACAAGGCCACTATTCCTGTTTCCTCCACAAATGTCAAAATAACTATTTTAGTTAATGAATTCAAAGATATAGCTGTGTTTGGCCCTCAAAAGACCAGCATAAAGAGCTGGCATGGGGGCATAGCATATGCACACCAGCCGCCCCCATGCCGGTATCATGCTGGGGGGCATCATGGCTCTCAGTTGGTGCAGTGTTTAAATGCGCTGCACCAAAGGAGCACTGAAAAGCCGTCGTAGCTAGGGTGCCCTTTCTGCAGTGCAAAAAGTAGCTGCTTTTTGTGACTTATTTTTGCTTCGTGGAAAGGCTAGATTGGGGTTGCGGCGTGATGCTTGTGTGTCTGTTTCATGATTGGCTAAATATCTCCAGTATTGTCCAATATTTTCCAACAGAGAATTTGCTATTTGTTGTTGTATGCTGTTTTTGGGTAGATTTTCCAAAATGGCTATAAATGTTAAGTTGAATGTTTGCTTCTATACTAGATTGCCCATATTGCATGCTGACAACTGGATTGTCACTGTGTTTTTAAATGGACAGCTGTCTTCAATTCACTTATGCCTCCAATCTTGAAAGCAAAATTGGGAAAGTAAATGCATTTGTTCAGTCCTTGCTGGCTCGTTCTTATGCAGTACAGCCCTAGCCTGGCAGTAGTGTACTTCTGAAAATACCGACTGACAATTCAAGGGTGCTGCTCCAGAATCTTGCAGCTGCCTGTTGTATGTCATTATCCAGAGAAAGGGCCTCATCATTCACAATACACTTGTAATCCAGCTACAGCAGTTGCTTCTTGTGTCCTGTTCCTCTGATTGTCCTTTTGCTGACTCTACCTCTGGCCTGATGTGGGGTAAAATGTGGGTCCTGCTGACAACCACAGGCAGAGAAAGGAGGGCATGCAGAAGAAGCATCAGAGGACAACAGTACTGTAATAACTATTTCTTTATTAGAGGAGTTACAAATAAAGGAGGATGCGGTGGCTTTAGTAATTAAGACACCGACTCTGACGACTGCAAGATTGGCAGTTTGAGACCACACACTCCACTATGTGATGGAGTGAGCTCCTGTCACTCGTCCTAACTTCTCCCAACCTAGCAGTTCGAAAGCATGTAAAAGTGCAAGTAGATAAATAGGTACAACTTTGGTGGAAAGGTAACAGTGTTCTGTGTGCCTCAGCATTTAGTTAAGCTGGCCACATGACCCCAGAGGCTTATGGAGATGAGTACTGCCTCCTACAGTCAGACATGACTAAACGGTCACATCAAAGGGGAAACCTTTACCTTTACAAACAAAGGGGCTGTGTTTCTGCTGTATAATCACTGTATGTAACAATGACATTGTATATGCAAGACACCAAAATGAAATTTATTTTTCATTTGTGCTTTTCATGCCTGTTTTAACATTTAACACAAAATTCTTTTATGAAGAAGGCCGCTTTGACTTAAGGCCTTGCATGCTCAAATTAGTTTGATTCTATTGGAGAAAAAGATAGTTCTTTTTAATGCTCATTCACTGATCAGAAATAAGACTGCTTTTCCTTTTCAGTTTACAGTACATGCAAAGCAAAGGAAAAGAAACTAACTTGGCAAATGAATGCTGCAGTATTTACAGTAGAAGAAATTATATATATAGTTAAGAGTGTTTTCCATTATGCTGTCAGAATTTACATTTGGAGCCAATGAAATGCAGATTTAATGTTGTCATTGACCTCCATGCTACATCTTGCCTTGAACTTATAGGCTTACAAGGTCTCTTCCAACTCTACGATTCTATGATTCTATAAGTTGTTATTTTTTTGTGTAGAAAGTCCATAATTGCATTATAATACACACTTTTGACGTGAAACCTATCTTTTTTTCATTGTAGTATATGTGACCTGTGAGCCCTCAGAACTATATAGGTCAAAAGAAGATTGTTTAAGGTGTATACAGAATGCCCTTTTACAGTCTCAGTGGCAGAGGGCTGCAGAATTAATGGAAAGCTATCTGGAAATGCTGGAAAGCACCAGTGTGTACAGACAACAGGAAGCTTCTGAGGTAAACAAACAAGCAAATAGTCTGACTCTCAAGTGGAGTGAGTGACTGAAGGGGGGCATTATTCAAACCTTCAGGCTGTACTATCATTGCTAATGTAATGGGAAGTGATCATATCATTTCCTGTTTTGTTTTCAGCCAATTTATAGTTTTTTTTAGTTGAAGACGTTTAAGATACCTGTATGTTTTACTGGGGGAGGGGTTGTCACGTTTTGCATTGGTTTTGAGTTGCTTTTGGTGTTAGGGTGAATAACTGCTTGTAATAAAAACTTTGGGGATCTAAAGGTATTGAGAGGCTTTTGGAGGGTTTGGGGGCAGCAAAACAGGGCCAGGGGGTGAACACATCCCTATTCTGTACTTTCCCTATCCCTGCTCTAGAGTTTTACACAAAGAGATGTTGCATTGACTACTCTGGTCTTAATTTCTACATAATGAGGTATGAATGTGTAACTCCCTGGGTGTTGTTCAGCTGCAATTTCCATTGTGCCTCACCATTGGCTGTGTTGGTTAGGTACATTCAATAACAATGCCTGCAAGACTACATTTTCCCTATTCCTGGTCTAAAATGTTTAGGAATGAGCTGAACACTTTTCTCTGGCACAGCAGAGCCCTTTACACTATCCAGTTAAAATGGCTCTTTTCTTGTTGCAAAAATTTTGAAGATGTGTTCATATTCACTTCAGCGGTCACATTTGTTTTTATTTTCTGTGACAGGTCATCTGGAGAATAGGAACAGAAATTGTACAGCAGCATCCACAGAGCAATATAGATGAGACCAATCACTTCGCAGAACGGATGAAAAATTTAGGAGTAAAAAAATATTTAAGGGTAAGGATAGTACTGAGCAACACCTTACGTGAATATGTTTTCTTTTTAAATCCGTGTTGAGATAGTGCTGTTAGTTCTTGATCTGTAGCTATAAATGGCTCACTTTCTCCATAAACAATATTTACTTTAAAAAATTATTTTAAAAATTTAGTGAAACACATAGTATAATTTTTTTTCCAGTTAAACATTTTTCAATGTTACCAGCTTGTTAGATGAAGGGGATGCTGTGGATATAGTATATCTTGATTTCAGTAAGGCCTTTGACAAAGTTCCCCATGATATTCTTGCAAACAAGCTTGTAAAATGTGGGCTAGACAAGGCAACTGTTACATGGATTTATAACTGGTTGACCGGCCGAACCCAGAGGGTGCTCAACAATGGCACCTTTTCATCCTGGAGAGAAGTGACCAGGGGGGTCCCACAGGTCTCTGTCCTGGGCCCAGTGTTATTCAACAGCGTTATCAATGACCTGGATGACAAAATTGGGAGCATATTTATCAAATTTGCAGATGACACCAAATTAGGAGGAATAGCTAATATTCCAGAGGACAGGATCATTCAAAATGATCTGAATAGACTTGAAAGCTGCGCCAAAGCTAACAAAATGAAATTCAACACAGAGAAATGTAAGGTACTGCACTTAGGGCAGAAAAATAAAATGCACAGATATAGGATAGGGGACACCTGGCTGAATGAAACTACGTGTGAAAGGGATCTAGGAGTCCAAGTAGACCACAAATTGAACATGAGTCAACAGTGCGATGCGGCAGCTAAAAAGGCCAATGCTATTTTAGGCTTCATCAATAAAAGTATAGTGTCTAGATCAAGAGAAGTAATAGTACCACTATATTCTGCTTTGGTCAGGCCCCACCTGGAATATTGTGTCCAGTTCTGGGCACCACAATTCAAAAAGGACATTGAGAAACTGGAGCGTGTCCAAAGGAGGGCGACTAAAATGGTGAAGGGTCTAGAAGTCATGCCCTATGAGGAACGACTTAGGGAGCTGGGGATGTTTAGCCTGGAGAAAAGAAGATTAAGAGGTGATATGATAGCCCTGTTTAAATATTTGAAGGGATGTCATATTGAAGAGGGAGCGAACTTGTTTTCTGCTGCTCTAGAGACTAGGACCTGGAGCAATGGATGCAAGCTCCAGGAAAAGAGATTCCACCTCAACATTAGGAGGAATTTCCTGACAGTGAGGGCTGTTCGACAGTGGAACAAACTCCCTCGGAGTGTAGTGGAGTCTCCCTCCTTGGAGGGCTTCAAATGGAGGCTAGATGGCCATCTGTTGGGGATGCTTTGATTTGGATTTCCTGCATGTCAGGGGGGTTGGACTGGATGGCCCTTGTGGTCTCTTCCAACTATGATTCTATGATTCAATGGCTCTATTGTTTTTTGAAGTAAGTAATGTTACAGTTCATCCTGAAGATACATTCCTCTGCTGCAGATAGAACTATCATTTGGCACTGAAATTAGCTGGGAGGTCTGATGTTACACTGCTGAGCACATTGAACTGTATTGTAGCATTGCTTTCAGAGTTGCTGCTGCTAATAAGGAATGTAAACCAGGTTTAAAATTATTATAGGGTTCTTTGGAACATGCCTTCCACCTTTTGTGCAATGGCTTTCTGGAGGAAGCCTATCAGAACTTATTTCTGGCAGAAAGCTGGCACTATGGAGAACTCACAGCTATCCAGGAAAAAGAACGGAAACTCATTCAAGGCTATAGGGGACTGCTGGATTATTATAAGTGGTTAAAAAAGAAAACAGACATGTTGGAGCTTGGTGAGTAGGTGTCTTCAGGTAAGCTGGTACTGTCCAGAACTCTTGCAGCCAACCATAGTTTTCACATCCAATTCTTGGAATCTGAAACTATGGTGAGAAACTTGTGCTACCATCTTAAGTACATTTTACTAGGAAATAAGTTGCACCAAGCTTGATGAGACTGACTAAACATCCTTAGGATTGTGGTATTAGCCTACCTTCCTGTGCAGCAGAAGAGAAGGTTAGCCTTTTTTATTATATTGTGGGAGTTCTGGGACAAGATCATAGTGAATCAGTATGCTACTGTAGTGATCTGCTATGTCAGTCATTTAACTTATTTTATGCTCATGAAGTGAAGTAGGCTAGGTGGTGATGGGAGGTGAAGCCTGCTACCACAAATACCTGGTTTCATGGAGTCTGGGAGGAATCCACTGAGCTAAAGCAATATGGGAGGAGTGGGTTGGGTAATCACTTGCCTTATGGTAGACATCCCTTCCCTACTTCTCAAGCTTGGTGGACTTTCCCTTCCCTGGAAATCAGGCATTCAGGAAACAGTCTTCTCCTGCCACTGTTCCTGCCAGGTTTTTCCTCCTTTCTCTGGTGTTTTCTTTTTACTTTTGACACCACCTTCAGTTATGCCACCAGTTGTGCCAACAGGATTTCAAACTTTCTCTTCATCATTACATCACTATTGGATCTTATACAAGGAATTGGGGAGTACATACCTCAAAACCTATTGGCTTTCTTGTGAGGGAAAAATGACTAATACTGTCATTTCACAGATGTTGCTGATAATCTTGATCAGGGTCATTATTACTGGGTAAACATAATCATGGTTTGTTGTCTTAACCCTCATTAAGATCTTCAAATTATAGTGGCATCCAAGCTAATCCTATTTGCTGTAAAGAATTCTAGAAAGAATTCTTGTGCCAAATGACCTATTTGTCACCTTGCACTCACATAGGTTGACATAGTGAAAAGCCATAGTTGCTATTGTTTAGGACAGGGGTTGGAATTATATTGGCCTCCAGATGTTATTGGACTGCTGGTCCCAGCATTCAGCAAATTTTCTACATTGACTATTGGTGATGAGTGTTGCAGTCCCACAACATTTGGAGTTCATCATGATTCTCAGCTCTGGTTTAGGTAGTCCAAAATAATGTTTAATTTTCCATTATGACTGCATAAGTCTTTTAAGTCTTATGAAGACAAAGCAATCGTGTGAGAAAGCAAATATCTCTTCTGGTTGAGCCAGAGTAATTTTCAACCAACTTGATATCATAAAAGCATAAAACAAGTCTAGTCAAAGTGAATCAGCCACGTCAGGCAACTGATTTTGAGTGTCATAAAAGGGGGACTGGTTGCAAATTAATTTATCCCTAAATTTTTATAAAGATGCATTTTAAAAAAATTTCTCCCTTGATTAGGGTTGCCATATCCCGGCGGCTCCTGGGACAATCCCGCTTTTGGAGGAACCGCCCCCCCAGCCCGGTTCGCCCCAAATCCCAGTTTTGTGCCCGGCCTCTGGACCGGGCCCACTCATGTGGCCATTGCTGCGGCTGCTAATGCGTACGGCCGGCCACCTACCTCCTCCTCCTCGGCAGCGCCGCCCGCGGCACTTGCCTGGGCAGGCAACAGTGCGCACTTGCCCCACAAGCGCGCCCGCGTGTGGGGCTAGAAAAGAGGAGCTCGTCCTCTTTGGCCAGCCAGCCATTGGCCAGCCAGCCAAAGAGGACGAGCTCCTCTTTTTTAGCCCCGCGTGGCTGCAACAGTGCGTGGGGCTGGAAAAGGGGAGCTTGTCTCCTTTGGCTGGTTGGTCAATAGCAGAAGGGGAGGAGTGGGGCTGTTTCCAGCCCCAGTGTGCCATTGGCCAGTGCCAAAGAGCAGGCGGAGCTTTGGAGGAGGAGGAGGAGGTGGAGGCAGAGGAGGACCAATGAGGGTAGGCCTCTGGGCCAGGGGGAGGGGAGAGCGCCATTTCCAAATGGCGCCGAGGAGGAGGAAGTGGAGAGGTGAGTGGCCATTTCGGCTCTGCCTTATTTCTTTTTTTTTAAATTAATTTTTATTATTAAAATAAACAACTCTGCCTTTTTATATTATTTTTATTTTATTTTTATGATTAAAAAAACAACCCTGCCTTTTTATTTTTATTATTAAAAATAAACAACCCTTCCTTTTTATTTTATTTTATTTTTATTATTAAGTAAAGCCATGTTTGATGCCCAAATGTGCTGTTTGGAATGGGGGAGGGGGGTTGGCCAGAAAGGGAAGTACATTTCTGCCATCTGTCTAGGAATAATGCCAAAATGTCCTCCATTTTGATCATTTATATTAACATTTTTAAAAAATCATCAATTTTTTTTGCGTGTCCTCCATTTAAAAAGTGTCCTACATTTGAAAATCTTGTCCTACATTTGTCCTGGTTTGGAGGTCCTGACGTATGGCAACCCTACCCTTGATGGAAACATAATTTGGCTGGCCTTGGATTGTATGCAACTGAATTTGAGTAGGAAAGAGATGCCATTTGCTGTTCAGCATCAGGCAGCAAAAATGGTCTAATTCTGGCATGAACTATCACTACATAATCTTATACATTAGTCAGTGGTTTGGTGTGGTTTGGACAGAAAGATTCTAGAACAGGGCTCTAGAACAGTTCCAAGGTCTAATTTTGGACCCCCAGGGACCTTATGGGAGCCATGTGCTGCTAAAAATGTGCATTCCCCCCCCCAAGTTCCAATGTTCAAAATCAGTCATCTAGTTTTAAAAAGTGTTTATTTTTTGATGTTGAATAGTGGAGGGGGTTGTTGTCAGCCATGGAGGCTTCCAGGAGAGGCAGTTTACCCTTTTGGGGCAGAAAAAGGTGGTCTACGAAGTCTGGAGGAACAAAGGTGACAAAAACCGCCTTGCGCATTGTCTTAGAGTTGCACTTTAACTCTGGTTTAAAAGTCTAAAATGAAGACTATAGGTGCTATATTACACATGAGATATTTCCTCTTACATTTTGAATTAGAATTTACCATCCCCTCTTTGCTTCTTCTCTCTTTCTAATATTTTTTTGAGGTTGCTTGAAACATTCTTTTAAAAACTGAGGCTAGTGACTAGCTCATGATTAGCCCAGTGTCATATCACTGAATTTATTTAATATAAAAATTAATATCTTTTGTTTCACAGCTGAAGACAGCTATGCTGGAACTTCCGTTCAACAGGAAATGCAAAGATTGTACCAGCAGGCTAAGGGCAGTCTTAAAGAGCTAATTAAAATCCCTGGAGTTTGGGATCCTTTTGTGATCTGTTATGTAGATGTAAGTGCACACTCTAATAATTAACTTACCGTTTTTTGATTTAAGTAGTGCTGGCAATTTATGATTTTGTGGCTTGGTGAAAATTTTTGACATCACAGTAGGTTGTTAAATAGGTCTTTCAAAAAAACGCTTAACAAGCTTGGGTAGTTTTGCATTTTTTTAAATATAGTGTTGTGATGTCTCCTAGGTTTGATTTCAAAAAGTATACAATAATGTCAAGTGTAATTAATTTTCAACCTACTTAGACCATGAAATTTCATAGGCAAATAGGCAAGCCACCCTGGGAACCTCAATAATATGAATGCCATGGACTATGGCTAATCACAACATTGGTGTTGGGAGGACCAGAAGGACTGGTGTATCACAAAGGACATAATGTGTGCAAGAAATGAGCACAAAGCAAAAATTGGAAATGAACCCTAAATGCCAAGCCATATATTTGACTCCACATACCACAACCAAGTATTGGAAGCAGAGCACCAATTAATTCCAACCCAACTCTTAGAATATTGACAAAATTAACAAAATATCTAACAAACTCAAATGTATATTTCAAAACACATTTTGTGTGTGTGTGTACTGTGATATTATAATAACACCATTCACTATTACAATTCCTTGAAAAAGTCCTTCACATATATTGTTAGTATCAGATGTGCAGAGGAGATCATATGGAGAAATGTAGAAAAGGTCATGCAGAGATGGCAAGTCCAGAATTATTGTACTGTTTCATTTCTTCTTCAGTCCCAGTTTTCCCATAGATCTCAATACAAACAGAAAAAAACGTTTCCCTTTTTAATGCTATTCTTTGGTCACAACTTTTGAGCCCTCAAGTATTTTAACTTTTTTCACAAATGCATATTACCTATATTTTGTTCTGGTCAAAATACAGGAAATATGCATCTGTTTATGCTGTTTGTATGATCAAATCATATTTGGTCACTTTTATTTAAACCATCCTATACACACATATACTTCACTAACTTATCCATTTGTTTGTTCTGGCCAGGTTTTATTTTATATATAACCCAAAGCTAATGTTTTTGGCCCACTGTCTCAGTCTCCTTCAACTGTAACTTTTATTCTGAAGTGTTCATTCTATAGACAAAATAAAGTACTTATAGGTGACAATGTGGTCGATAGCTTTAAATAATGTGTTATGCATTTGTATTTCCTTCAGCTGCTGGAACATTATGAGGAGAATGGAGAAGCAAGAGAAATATTATATGAGTATGCATATAATTCCAAATTTCCTTCTAACCCTAATGCTCACATCTTCCTCTATCAGTTCCTTAAGAGAAGGGGTGAATCAAGGAAGACACAGATCTCTGTTCTCCAGGTATGAGCTCTAAGTCTTATTTAATGACTGTTCTGATTAATAAAGAACACAAACCTGAAAAACAATATTTCTGTTGAAATAAATCTGGAAATATGCTTGAGTTGTCTATTGAAATAAAAAGGATTGGAAATTATTTTACAGTGGCCCCATACACACTGGCCAAAATAAAGCTGCTTCGGGTCACTTTGGAGATATGCTGTTTAAATGATGCATGTGTCCTAAGAGTCCGGAAGCTGCACTCCAGTCCTTAGGACTGGATCGTGGCTTTGGTGTGGCCTCCGGACTCTTAGGATGCATGCATCATTTAAACAGCATACCTCCAAAGTGACCTGAAGCAGCTTTATTTTGGCCTGTCTGTATGGGGCCTATATATACTTGGCTATGGTGCGTTAACAGACCGCCCGTTTGGGGCGGCCTGTAACTGGCCCTTTCCCCGCCTGATCGGGGCCTCAGCTGCCAGAACAGCAGCCTCTGAGGCCCCGATGCACCGCTTTCCAGGCCGCGGGGAAGTGGCAAAAGGCCGCTTCCCTGCGGCCTGGAAAGAGGTGTCCTTGGGGCTTCAAGCTCCAAGGACACCCCAACGGCGGCGGGGACTCTCAGAAAGGGGCCGCTTGGCCCCTTTCTGATTTGCGTAGCTGGTGCAGCCTTCACACGGCTGCGCCAGCGACGCAAACCAGGAAGGAGCTCCGTTTCGGAGCTCCTTCCGGCTCCGCCAAAAGGGCGCACTAAGCGCTATCGCGCAGCGCGACAACATCACATCCGCGCCGCCCCGTTTGGAGGCGGTGCGTTCGTGACGTCGTCATGGCAGCCCCCATGTGGAAGGGGCGCCGCCATTTTGTACGGACTCAGTCTGTACTAGGGTTAGGGGTGTCCGGAAGCGACGCCCCTTTTTAACCCTAGTACGGACTGAGTCCATAGTTTAAGGCCCGTCTGTAATGGGCCTATAAGTCAAGAAATTTATGCCCCAAAATTGACCCTAAAATCCTGGGTCAACTTATATATGGGTCAGTACACTAATACAACTTAGAAAGATCCTGAAACAAACAAGCCTGATGCTCCTCAGATACATGTTTTTTTCTCTCTCTCTGTCTCTGTGTGTGTGTGTGTGTGTGTGAGAGAGAGAGAGAGAGAGAGAGAGAGAGAGAGAGAAAACCTCATTTAACCACTTCTTTCCCTTCCTAATCTAATTTGCAAGCCTTCTCATCCCATCAACTCCACTTGCTTTCCTTCTCAGTCCAATGTTAAAGTCTATCATCTATCACCTGGGAATTGGTGTTAGGTGGTCGGGAGAGGTCCAAGGAAGGAGAAGGAGGGACAGAAGTGGTATATTCCCCTTTCCATTCTTTGAGTATCTTTGTATACTTTTGGTTTATTTCCATCGTATTTACTGTATTTACTACATAGTTTTTCTGCCCTCTTTCATAGCATCCTGTCTCATGCACCTTAGAAAAAAAAATGGGGGCTTTTAATGCTTAGGTCAGTGATGGTGAACCTTTTAGAGGCTGAGTGCCCAAACTGCAACCCAAAACCCACTTATTTATTGCAACGTGCCATGTCCCTCTGGCTTTCTAGTAACAAACTCTGGCAAACTCTGTGCTGGGGCAACGGTACATGTGCCCACAGAGAGGGCTCTGAGTGCCACCTCTGGCATGCGTGCCATTGGTTCGCCAGCACTGGCTTAGGTGTACTTGAGCTACAAAGTGAAACTGGCAGCCCAGTCCTGCTCAGTGCTATAGTTAACTCTGGCATAAAGCTAATAATTATTCTGCTGAAATTAGTGGTGTATGAAACTACATAACTCTCCCCACACAAGTTTATCTATGTATGTTAACTTTTGTCTGTTTATTCCTAGATTTTGCATGAACTTGTTCCTTCTCATGAACTAATGTTGGAATTTTACATCATGCTTAGCAAATCAAGTAAGACTTCCTAATTACCATATTGCTTTCTCTAGCATAGTAACATTAGAGTGCGATTGGCAGTTGTTTTTCAGGGAGGATAAAAGAAAACAGGAAGCTTAAATATAATCACATAGATCAAGTGTGAGGAACTTCTTTTAATTAAATCCATTTTCAGATAAGTTCTTGGACTGCATGCCAGTGAAAGCCAGGGCAAAAGATACCAGCATATTTTAGTTTAAAGTTCTTGGTGGGGAAGGGGGCCTGGCCTTCTGGGGAATCCCAGGGGGCCAGTTTGGAACTCCAGACTCTGATATAGGCATAGTTACAAGTGATGCCTGGTATAGATAAAAACTTGTAGTGTCAGAAGAAAAGCATTGTTTTAAACATCTTAGGCTGTTTTGCCAGCTGTGACACTATCTGGAGGAAGTAAAACTAATTTCAGTTAACATCTGGCTTAGTTGCAGCAAGACTTAATTGGAATGCACCTTGTCTTGTGTTGCTTTTGAAGGCAGTTCAGATACTTCAACTGGAGGCATTGTTATCTTGATCACCATCAAAGTCCCATAAATTGCAGAGATAGGATATTTTTTTTACCATGGCCCTATGTCTCTGGGACTTTCTGCTTACAGAAAACATATATGGCTATTAAGTACTCAGTCTGACATTTATATGTACAGTAATAAAGATCTAAGAATTAAGCCCAAAATACTTTTTTTTAATAAGAGGGAAAATAAAGATGCAAATATTTGGTAAATTCCAATTAGGCTTTGCTTTGCTGGACATAACTTCTCAATTTGGATTCTGACAAATATTTGCCTAAACAAAGTTCAGAGTGATAAAGAAGAACAGAAAGTCTGCAGGTGAAGTGAAACAGTACACAAATAAAAATCTCTGCTTGGCTATGGAAACCCACTGGGTGACCTTGGGCAAGTGACACTCTATCAGCCTCAGAGAAAGGCAAAACTCCCTTTGGACAAATTGTGCCAAGAAAACTCTGTGATAGGTTTGCCTTAGGGTACTCATAAATTGGAAATGACTTCAAGACACACAAGAACTCAACAACAAGAAGCTTCTAGCCAGAAGGTAGATGCAGAGCAGAGCAGAAGTTGATTCTGGCACTGCAACAATTAGGAGGAAAGGAGGATGCTGAGGAAATACATATAGACACTGCCCCCTGGGACAGGATTGCCATAAGTCAGAAATTATTTGTAGGCATAAAACAACAACAAGTTGATTAAAGGTTTCCGGATTTGATTAAGCTTATTATCTGAAAAAAGAATATTAACTCAAGGTATTAATGCAGCCATCTTGTTGAGTACTGTATAAGTATTGTGCTGTTGTTTTATCACCTTAAGGAACTGTATGTGGCTCAGAATAATTACCACACTTGTGTTATGCCCTCAGGAATATTTCTTTATGTATACAGTTGCTAAAATTGAGTGGCTGATTGTTTTTTTTTTCTTCCAGTGATGATGGTATCCCAAGTTCAAATAAGGAACACTTTAATGGAGCCCATTCACACTAGACAATTATAACTCTATATTAACAACATTAAAAATATTCTTATTTGAGCAGGCCTACCCCTGACTCTCTGACCCCTGAAGTATTCTCTCCTCGCCCCCTTCGTCAGCATGTCAGCTGGCATGAATGGTGGTTTTTATTGTTTTATTGTATAAGGTTTTAATGCTATGTTTTTTGTGATTTTATATTGTTTGTATTGATATATTGTTATATTGTCATTGTATGTTGGAAACCGCCTTGGTCCTAGAAAGGCGGTATACAAATAAAATTTTACCTTACCTTACCTTAACATTTTATGGAATATTATGTAGCTTGGTGAGGCACTAGAGCCTCCTGGCTGAAAATTTTAAATACCCCTTCCTAAACTTCAAATGCCAGAGTTCCATGGGACATGGTGGTTAAAGTGAAATCATAGCACTATACCTGCATTGTGTGAAAGGGCCCTTAGTCTGATCTTACCTAATCACAGAGCAGTAGATGTAGTGCTTACTCAGTTGAAAGGAAACTCATAGTTTTGAACAGAAAACATCATATACTTGGAACAATTACTAAGGAGAGTTAAAGAAGAAAGTTCAGAAATAAACATAAAGAAAACAAAAATAATTACCTCTAAGGATTTACATGAATTCAATTTAGATGATAATAATAATAATAATAATAATAATAATAATAATAATAATAGATTTTATTTCTATCCCACTTTTCCGCAATGATCAAAGTGGCATACAGATTAAAATTCCAACATCAAAGTGCATACATAGCAATAAAAACAATGTATAAAAATATCATATTAAAAACAATTACACAGCCAGCTGAGTTGAGGAACCATAAAACCTTACAAAAATCAATTACAAAATTACAAAATAGGGGAAAGGACATGATGTCACATCTCATGGGGGGAAAGCTTGGCAAAAGAAAAAGGTCTTAAGATTCTTTTTAAAGAGATCTAGGGAGGCGGTGGAACGGAGCTCATCGGGAAGGTTGTTCCATAATTTTGGGGCTGAAATGGAAAAGGCCCTTTGAGAGGTCACTGCATATTGCACAGTTGGGACCCTCAGCAAATTCTTCCCGGCTGACCTGAGTGTGCGGGGCGGATTATATGGGGAGAGGCGGTCCTCCAAGTACCCTGGGCCCAAGCCATTTAGGGCTTTATAGGTAACTACCAACACCTTGTATTGGGCCCAGAAGTGAATAGGCAGCCAATGGAGATCTTTCAGGATAGGTGTTATGTGGTCTGCCCTAGAACATCCAGCGACCAATCTCGCAGCCATGTTCTGCACTAATTGAAGCTTCCGGGTTTGGTACAAGGGTTGCCCCATGTAGAGCGCATTGCAGAAATCCAATCGAGAGGTTACCAGAGCGTGTACTACAGTTTCAAGGTCCCTCCGGTCCCGGTAGGATCGCAGCTGGCGTATTAGCCGAAGCTGATAAGCGCCTCTGACCGTCACATCCAGCTGAGATGTCAGTTGGAGCGACGAGTCCAGAAGCACTCCCAAGCTGTGAACTGAGTCCTTCAGGGGGAGCATGACCCCATTCAGGACAGGTGGACAAATTTCACTACCTGGGCCTGGGGAACCTATCACAAGTACTTCCATTTTCTCTGGATTCAGGCTGAGTTTGTTTTCCCTCATCCAGCCCATTACCAACTCCAAGCAGGCATTTAGAGGAGAGATGCCATCCCTAGTCACTGCATCAGTCGGAGACACAGAGAAGCATATCTGGGTGTCATCAGTGTACTGATAACACCACGCCCTGTGTCTCTGAATGATCTCTCCCAGCAGTTTCATGTAAATGTTGAATAGCACGGGGGACAGGATAGCTCCTTGAGGGACACCAGATGTAAGTTCCCTCTTATCGGAGCAAGAGTTCCCCAGCTGCACCATCTGGAATTTGCCCGAGAGGTAGGAACGGAACCACTGGAGCGCAGTGCCCCCGATACCTAACTCCCTCAGGCGTTCCAGAAGGATACCATGGTCAATGGTATTGAAAGCCGCTGAGATGTCCAAAAGCACAAACAGGGACACGCTTCCCCTGTCCATGCCCAGACGGAGATCATCGACTAAGGCGACCATGGCAGTCTCAACTCCATAGCCCGCCCAGAAGCTAGTTTGAAATGGGTCCAGAAAATCCATTTCATCCAAGATCGCTTGGAGTTGGAAGGCAACTGCTCTCTTGATCACATTTCCCAAAAAAGGCAGCAACGACACAGGCTGATAGTTGTTATGTATCAGCGGGTCTAAGGAGGGCTTTTTTAGCAGAGGTTTAACTACTGCTAATTTCAGGCTAGATGGAAACCGTCCCTCTCTAAAAGATGTATTAATTATGCGGTGCAGCATGGATGTTACCGCAGTTCCCCCCTGAGCTTCCAGCCATGAAGGGCAGGGATCGAGGGAGCATGTTGTCTTCCTAACACTTCCAAGAATCTTGTCCACTTCCTCGGTACTCACAAACTCAAAGTTATCCAGTTTAATAGAGTCCATGGAAGCTCTGGACACCTTATAGGTTCTGAAGAAATACTGGCGTCGAGATCAGCCCTTATCCGAGATATTTTATCTGCAAAGAAGTTGTTAAATTTGTCACAGCAGGCTTTAGATGGCTCTGAAATGGGGTTCAGGGAGGGGGGCAGTTGTGTTAGCTCCCTCACTACCCCGAACAGCTCTGCCGGATGCGACTCTGAGGACGCAATACGTGCAGCATAAAATGAATGTTTAGCTGCACTTATTGCCACTCTGTAAGCCTTCAAGAGAGACTCAAGGAGTGCCTTGTCGGCTAAGTGATGATGTCTTCGCCAGTTGCGCTCTAGTCGTTGCACGGCCCGCTTCCTTTCCCTGAGATCTTCCGTATACCACGGAGTATCCATGTCCGTACTAAAGACGACATCGAGAGTATTACCAGCGCAGTGCGTGGGCCTTGAGACCGTTTGGGACAGGCCCATGGCAGTCATGGTAGCCATGAACTCCCTAGCCGCACCTGTTGGACCTTGGCTGGCCTTGAAAGGGATGTTGAGGTCCCCCAGGACAAGAAGCCTGGGAGACTCCAACACCAGTTCCGAGACCAGATGTGTCAGCTCGGCCAGGGAATCTGTTAGCGCTCGGGGTGGATGATAGACTAACAGAATCCCCAGACTGTCCCTAGCCTGCAGGGTCAGGTAGATACACTCAATGAAGTCCGTTTTCTGGACATGGTTCCTGGTTAAGGGAAGGGTGTTGAGTTGACTCATGGTGAGTCGAGGGAATTAAAATAGTTAAAGATTTCCTGTACCTTGGATCAATGGAGACTGCAGTCAAGAAATCAGAAGACTAGGAATAGGAAAGGTAGCTATGAAAGAATTAGACAAGATGCTTTAATGTAAAGATACACAACTGTACAGAAAAGTTAGAATTGTTTAAGCCTTTGTGTTCCACATTACCATGTATGGATGTGAGAGCTGGGCAGAGAAGAAAGGGGTATAAATAACACTCATTTGAGATGTCGTGCTGGAGAAGAGTGCTGAAAAACAACCACAACCAAATGGGTCCTAGAACAGATCAAGAATTCCCCCTGGAAGCCAAGATGACCAAACTAAGGCTGTTGTAATTTGGCCATATCATGAGAAGGCATGATTCATTAGAAAAGAATAATGCTAGGAAAGGTAGAAGGAAGAAAGAGGAAGACCACATATCAGGGAGGTCACTAGCCTCAACTGGCAGGACCTGACCAAAGAGGCTAAGAATAGGGCTCTTCGGGGTGTCTTATTCACAGGGTCACCATGAGTCAACGTCAACTCAAAAGCAGTTAACAAGAAAAGTGTACTGCCACATTTGTCTGAGAATGGGAGTTATATAGAAAAACAATGTGCTTAACCAGAACTCATGCATACACTTCCGCTTATGCAAGCAAATATCATCAGTTACTGTGATATTTTTGTCCACATGCAGCCCTGAACCATGTCCTCTATTTTTTAGAGTGCCACTTTAACCTTGGAAAGGTTTCATAAAAGATTGCAGCAGGTAGGAAGAACTGGGAAGGTGTTATTGCACAACTAAAAGGTGGTTTTGCCAGTTCCTTCTTCTGAAATAGAGCCCGCAGCACCTGGCATTTGTTGGTAGTCTCTCATCCAAATACTAATAATAGCTGACCCTGTTTAGCTTTCAATGTCAGACAGGATCTGGTATCTTTAGGGTATTTAGGCCACATAATAGTTATATTGCATTTTGCCTTGATGTTCTTACTTGTAGTATTATAGAGCCAATGGATTTCACTCTACTGATTAAATAATGAAGCTAAGAATCCATAATTCAAATTTAGCCTGAGGTGATCTCCATCCTTACTTCGCCCCAGGATAGCTTGGATTATCCTGCCAAATGGGAAGGAGAATTTGCCACACATGTTAACCTAATGTGTGGTCTTAGTAGTTGCTTGTATCCTCCTCTGAACACATCTAGATCTTGTTGCTTATTAATTAATATAAGATGCCTCAAAACAATATATTCTAATTGCAGGAAAAAATAAACATCATGAACTTTGTCTAAAAGTAATTTTTGCAGCCTTGGACTTTGTTGAATGGAAGGAAAATGTAAAAGCATGGAACTGTTTGGCAAAACAGATTGTAGAAATTCTGCAGAAGTAAGTAAATACTGAAGTTTTTCTCTCATCTGCCTCCTGTGATTTCCTATGTATCTGTTTGTCTATCTATCTGTGTATAAATAAAATAGATTGTAGGCTATACTGTGTCTCACTGCAGAGCAGAAAGCTATATATCACTATGCAAAAACCTCAGCATATTCAAAATTAGCAGAGAAAGTTCTGGTTCTTTGCATCTATAGAGTTCCAGGGCAAAAGGAAAATATAAGACATCTTGGAATGATATGGCCCATATTTACAGAGCACAGTCAACCCACTGTCTTGATTTTCTAGAATAGTTTACTACAGTACTTCTCAAAGTAGCATTCTGTGGACTGGTGCTAGTCCTTAAGCCATCAGCTGCGAGTCTGTGGAGCCCAAGAACACCTTGTGTGTAAAAAGGTCAGCGCCATAGCCATTTCTTAGTCACAGCTCTACTGGGAGAGAAGGAAATAGTGTGCCTTTATTTGCACTGTACTCTATATGTTCCCAAACATGCATGTATGCATGAATCCATTCCATTCCTCTGTCTCCCGTCCGTCCGTCCATCTGGTAGAGATGATGGGGCAAGGAAGCCATAGACAGCATTATCACAGGAAATCCAAATGACTTTCCAAAACTCCCAGATTTCAACTTTTTCCTGCAGCCCCCTGTCTCACTGTTCCCATGAGTCTGGCAAAGTAAACTAGGTAAATAAAACATTTTCTCTGGATGGAGGATCAAGACTTGGTGGAATAGGACCAGACGTGTATGATCCTGCTGCTAAAAGGGATCCTCCAGTGTAGTCACTAAAAGCCTATACACAAAGGGCTAACATATCACACTGAGACTGAAAGGGCTTTGGAGACTTTTCTATTCAAGAAGGTTAACCCTTTGGCGATCTAGTGTGGTATAGTGATTTGAGCATTGAACTATCACTCTGGACCAGGGTTCGAATCTCAGCTCAGCCATGTAAATCCACTGAGTGACCTTGGGCAAGTCACAATCTCTTGGGTTCATTGGATGAAACTCGTCTGAAGAAACTTCCAAAGAAAACCCTGTGATAGGTGCACCTTAGGATCATCCTAAGTCTGAAATGACTTGAAGGCATACAACAACAATCACAATCACAACCATTTGCACAGTTTGAGTCCTCATATACCCACTATTCTAAAGCTTTTATAGATAATAGGAATAGGGACCTTGTCTCCACTATTAAAAAGTGCCCCACTGATATCTAATACTTAGATCATTATGCTTTCTGTGGTGTTTCACCCAACCAAACATACAAGCAACAACTGAAATACTGTATCTTCTTCTACACAACCATTAAAGAAACGGGAGCCTTGTTCCATGTTTTCTTTCACCTGGTACCTCTAGTATGTGAGAGAATTTGGTAGCACTGTAATAGAGCTCTTAGTCGCTTTACACAAAAAATCCCCTCCTGCTTATGCCTCATATCCTTTCTTAATTTTGGCAGCATAATTTGGCATGGGACTTATTATTTCATTGTCAACGTTAAACAGAAGTTAAAAAACTCTTGTTCATCTATCTCACCTTGCCCAGAGATTTACCATTAGATACTGGTCTATCTTCTATCTGGCCTTGGTACACACTCTATGCTACTTCTCCAGTGTTCTGGTTAAACACAGGATTTCCCTTCATCTGTGCATGAGTTACAATCTCTTTGGACCTGGGCCTCATTTCGTCTTCTCTTATTTCCTCCCAGCTCTGACACGCACCTTGACTGGCTCAAAAAGGAATGGAGTTCCCGAAAGGACTGGTGGCCAGCCTTTCATTTCAGTCTTTATTTGGCAAAAAGGAACTGGCAGGAAAATGAGGGTCTTGCTTGTGAAAAAGTACTGGTGGCTGGAATACTGTTAGGAAAAGGTAAAACTCTAAAAGAAGTATTCTGCTTCTCTTCACAGAACAGATGATGACTGGCATCCTGTTAAATAATTGTGATGTTGTGAACCCAGCTTGTAACATGGCAGTTCATCTTTACAGTCATTGCATCACCACAATGACCAGACTTCTCCACACTTCTCCCCACAAAATCTACCATTTAAACTGGGCAGCCTCCCTCAACATGGTCAATTCAGAGTTGCCAGAGAGCAGGCTTCTCTATCACACTAGGAGGCAAACAAGATTTAAACAAGAGTTAAATGAGAGGTAAACAGGAAATGCCTGATGTTATCACACAACATTACCTGTTTAACTCTTGTTTAAATCCTGTTTGCCCCCTAGTGTTATAAAGAGTTAAATGTTTATACATCAAGCCCTTGTCATATATCTGGGCACATGTAATTCCTGCCACTGGCTGTTGCAGCACACTCCACTACAGGAAGAGAGCTGAACACTTATCCACTTCACCATCTGGCAACTTGGAAATAGCATACGTAAGGAACTGAAAACACACAGCTAAGCAGCAAACAAAGAGGAGTCAAGCTCCATGTGCTTTAAGATGGTCAACTGTTTATTCAGTGTTTAAAAAGCCCAACGTTTTTCGACCACACTAGGCCTTCTTCATGGGCCTTCAAAACAAATCATTGGAGTTGTGAACACTCTCTAACATACAGGCCTATCTCTGTGGTCATGTACTTTGGGTTTTTTAAACACTGAATGAACAGTTGACATCTTAGAGTGCATGGAACTTGTCTCCTCTTTGTTTGCAACTTGGAAATAGCCTCATGGGGAGGGGGGGCACGGCTTAAAATGTAGGTTTTTGCTGGTAGAATCCATAAGATGCCGTAGAGCAATGCAGGATCTTGGCCAACAATGAAAAAGAATAAAATTTGGAAAGTAGAAGATAGCCATCCTGATGGCTCTCAGTCATTGCTAGGCTTATCTTCCATGGATGTATCTTGTGCACTTTAAAAACACCTAACTTTGTGGCTATCATAACTCGTGCTTGGAAATGCTTGGAACATCTCCCTGAACACACTCCCCTTCTCTGCCGGCATAGGAAGTGTCCACTGTAGTAAAAATTTAAAAAATAAAATAAAAAAAAAGTTCTGATCATCACATAAAGTAAATTCCATTATTTAGAAGAGGAGTGGGAATTATGGGGATGTTCAGACTGCAACTCCCTGCACAGTCAATGGTGAGTTCAACAATCTCTGGAGGGCTACATAATTCCTACCTTCTGGCTTAAAATGATAATGTTTTCCTCTCTATGTGTCACAGTCAGCACTCCTGCCCTTTCTTTCATCCCTGAACTGTAAGAATAGTAAAGGAAGACATTTCACTTGACATGACGAATGGTGCTATTTGTTAGTTCCTGATTTTTTAGCATTTAAGCTCCATATAGCTCTAAAACGCTTGTGAGACTGTTTAAGATATTAAGGTTGTTTTATTTCCACCACATACCCTGCCCCTTCAACTTTTTAACTTGAATTGGTGCCATTAAACAAGTTGCTTCCAGATGTAGAACAAGCTTCACAGATTAGTTGCTCTGTATTGTCAAAGAAGAACTACTTCCTATGTGTTTTACAGTAATCATACTGGAGGGAAAATTGCTAAACCCTGAAGCTGGCACACTTATGATCTGTGCATACTAGCAAGATTTTTGACGTTTTGCATAGCAGAACTTCATGTTGTACCCTTAAAGGCTGTGAAGTGTCTGCAGTTTTTTCTAAAAGCATTGGGGAGGCTGTTGCCCACTAGCCCCTATTCCACTTGCTCACACAGAAGTGTTTTTCCTTTCATTCCCACCCTCTAGCAGGTACTAGAGATCTGAAAGCCATGTATATTTCATCAGTGCCTCCCAGCTGAAGTATTAGAGTCATTTGGGGTTGAAGGGTACTGCCACACTGTAGATCTAAATCTGGTTAATGAACCTGGTGAACTAAAATTAAAAAGTTGCTGCAGTTTTTTTTTTAAAAAAAGAGAGTGTTACACTTCCTATGATTTATACAGAGAAGTTAGACAGTTTGTAGAATAGAGAGAATGATGGTTTGTAGAATAGACAGAAGCCCTATGCAGATTTCTTCCTGCTACATGCATAGGGCTAAAGTAGGAGATGGGACTTATGCCAGCATGCGTTTCTCACTCCTGGCTGCTTCACTGGCTTTAGTGCATTGTACACAAAGATCTGTATGGGTGCCCCATTCAACTCTCCCATAACTGAGAGCTGTGCCTTACCAGAGTTACCAAATCTAGGAGCTTTATAAGCACACTAATCCAACCAGGCATGTGAGCCCCTTATACAGATTTCCAATTTAGTACAAACAGGTCTGTGAGATTGGTGGAGGAGAAAGGATGCCAAGGGTGAGGTGTGCATTCTAGTATATGCCCTATCCCAGCTTTAGTCTTACGTGTCCTTCAGGCAAATGTTAGCCCAGGAGTTGCTGTGTTGCTAGACTGCAGAGATGTTATTGGACTAATGGGCCCATGTGGTATAGTAGCTAGAGTGTTAGACTCGGACTTGGGAAATCCAGTTTTAGTTCTTCACAGAGCTAAAGCCACTTGCTGGGTGATCTTGGGCCAGTCTCACATACCTAGCTTTACCCTATCTCACAGGGTTGTTGTGAAGATAAAATGGTGGTGGAGAAGATCTATGAGAAGAAAGGCAGGTTGTAAAAAAGTTTTTTTAAAGGCCCACCATCCCTTATTGTTGATAAGCCAAGTGTCTGTTTCCTTCAGATAAAGCTATGAATGTGCATCAAATTAAATAGACATGGATGCTCTAAAGTCTTATGTGCATTAAATTGTTTCATTTTAAATCTCCCAGTCATCCTGATGCCATTTCATTTTTTTTGTTTTTGTTTTGTATGTGTCTAGATTCCAAATATTTTAAATACATCATGCATCAAGGCTATAAAGTGATGAAGAAAAAAACCATACGATTGAAGAAGTTTGTGAAGGAACACAGCTGGGTCAGTTTGAGATTGTCTGATGTTTGATTACTTCATAGGTTGAATATGTTTTTTAAAGGATACTATATTATTTTTCCAGATTGTATGAGTTTCAGTTTTTATATAAATCTTCCCTGCAAATAATTATAGCAGTGGAAAACAGTTGTACAAAAAAGAGAACCATTAAAAAAAAACAGGTTCCTGTCTTATAATAAATCTATTTGAAGGTACACATTGCTCTCCTTTGAATTATTGCTTAGATAAAAATCCAGGCTCAAAGTTTTACAGGAAACAGGTTTTATCACTTACGTTTCAAAGTCTTCATATTATTTATTTCAGATTTGGGCTTGAGTAGAGTGTGCAAGTAGTGGATGTATACAGTATATTACTAACACATGCAGTTGAATATAGCTTGCACCATACAAATATAACCGTAGAATTAGTTGTCTCAAGAAATATCACCTCCCAGTCTAAGGCTATTGGAACTTGGGGGGATGGACGGAACCTGTTTCCTTCATCACAAGAGTACCTTTGTGTGTTGGGTGCTTATATATGATGAATTATGGACAAAAGACCGGTGTCCTATTTGTACCATTCTCTGGCTGGAATCTTATTGGTTAGTCTCAACTAGGTAGTCCCATTAAATTGATGGTTGACTGGTGAGTCAACATGTAAGTAAGTGCAACAGAGACACTGATTCTGCTCTAGTCAGGATGACCAATAGAATAGGCAATAGAATCTGTCATCAGGATGGTCGGGACCAAAATTTAGCTTTTGCTTGGTTGTGAAAGTATCTTAATATTATTGACATCCCATTCAGCAAGTGAACTGCAAGACTATTCAGAGTAATTAATGCTGCTTCAATATATCAAAATATAGTTTCGTTTTGTCTTTCGGTAACCCCAAATTATTATGATTCCCTGAAGCTATGACACATCTTTGAAGAAATGACAATAACTAAGGCCAGGGGCAGTGAAGCATGTTGGGTTAATAATAATAATAATAATAATAATAATAATAATAATAATACTTTTTATTTATATACCACCTTTCCAAATGATCAAGGCAGTTTACAAATTAGATAAACAAATACATCAAATACTATAGTATTTGATATCTGGGATATCTGTAGTACTAATAGGCAAAATACTTAATCTCTGTTTTCTTGTTCTGTTTTGTTATTCCTGACCTGTTGGTGCTTCTGAGTCCTGACATAAGTGAGACTAGTAACAATCTAATATGCATACTGGTGGATCTTAAATTATTTGTGGTAGGCAGTGGAGGATTACATCTTCTTCATTCTCACTTGCTTCTCAGCTGCACAACAGTAGCCAAGAGATTTCTGATCACAGTTTCAGCCCTTTGGCCACTAGTTAGATGTAGGAGCAGCAATAAATAAATCAGTTGAATTGTAGATTCTGCTAGAGACAGTAGAAAAAGTATGAGATTGATGTCTGAATGTCAAGACCTTCCCCTTACTATGCTTTCATTTAACCAACTTGAAAAAGTGAGCAATTTTCCCCCTCCTCTTTTGACAATCTGGGCTGGAGTCTGCTAGAGATGTGTGTGTGTGTGTGTGTGTGTATCTGAAAAGTTCAATATGAGTTAATGAATGTACAGTAATTGGTTCCAATATTATACCATTGAAAATGGTAACAGTTATTTTAATTTTCTATGTCTTTGTTTTCTCATTTATTTATTTGAAGATATAATCTTGTTCCTGACTAAAGCTCATATTACCAACCGCACAAAACTTTTTTTCCCGTTAAATAAAATGTGTCGAACTGCACACTAGAATAATGCCTGTCTCAGGCTTCAAAATGTGTTGGGCCAGCTCTAATTGTAAAAGAAGCATTGGAAATGGGTGTGAAATCTTGGTTTTACTACATTTCATCCAGTTTAGATTTTTTAAAAATGTATTATTTCTACCTCTGTATAATGATTGAATCAGTTTTGTATACTATTTTGATACCTTAGGTTGTGCATTTTTGTGAAACCAAGAGACAGTGCACGTACATCACAATGCTTGGGTTGTGTTGTTAGTGTTTTCATATATTGTGACCCACCTTGTGGATTGCCTCTGAAATGGAAGGATGGGATAGAAATACTTTTAATGAATGAAAAGTTAAAGTATGAAAGCAGCCCTAGTCAGCATCTTGGTCTTGCCAAAAGCAGAGTACTGAAGCTATATTATAGAATAAGAAAATATTAGATCAAACCAAACCAAACCCCTATTTTGTAGATTACTTAGAAATTACATTGGCTGTTAGGGTTGCCAGTTCAGGATTGTCTCAAGCCCTGGGATTTCTTGACCAAAACCTTTGGACCTAAGGATGATCCCTGGTGGTGGTCATTAAGCATTATGTACCAACCACAGTTGCTCATGAGAGCCAGCATGACATAGTGGCTTGAGCATTGGACTACAGACTCTGGAGATCAGGATTTGATTCCCTGCTTGACAATGAAAACTCACTGGGTGACCTTGGACATGTCACACTCTTGATCTCCAAGGAAAGCAAAGACAAATCCCTTTTAAACAAGTCTTGCCAAGAAAACCCCATGATAGGCTCACCTTAGGGTCGCCATAAGTCAGAAATGACTTGAAGGCACAGGACAACAACAGTTGTTCACAACTTGTAATTGAAATACATATCCACAGAACAATCCTGCTTCCATATTTTCCTTTTGGAAATTAGGACAGAAATTGTAGTGAAAGGACTGTTCTCAGATCAAAGTAAAATGAAGGGAATATTTCCTTCATTTTTTTAGGGAAACAAGATAATGGACATTTAATATAGTTTACTAGCCTCTAGCCAGAAGGTGACCCCTGGCACTGCAATGACTAGAGGAAAGGAGGACGCTAAGTGAATATATAGCGCCCCCTCCCCACCAGTCTTTGCAGTAACAGACTGCTGTTCTGTTAGGTTGACATTTGCACACAGTCCTTGCCAGGAGCGGAGCCCCCAAAACTCAGGAATTAGCATCCTTGTTGCTTGTCTGGTGATGATCCATAAAAACTGGAGATTCGGGCAACCCTATATATATTCTTTAGCAACCAATATCTCTGGAACTGGAGATGACATACAACTATTCTGATTGCTAGCAAGTGATAGCCTCCATTAATTTATCCAGTCCCTTGGCAGTTGTCACTGCAACATGCAGTAACAAATCCCACAGTTTAATTAAGCAGCTTTTCTAGATTACCTAGGCATCTATTACTATAAAAGTGGAAGAAAGGCCCTGTACAGATGGGCCTAAAAGGCTGGCTTATGCCCTTGAAAGACCAGATCGGGGCCGCAGCATGAGGTTGCTGCGGCCCTAATCCGGCTAGGAAAGGGGTGGTGTCCGCTGCCCCTTAGGGGTGGTCTGTCAAACCCAAAGTCTCTTGATCCACTTTTCCACACCATGCAAAGTTTTATACATCTTCATTGTGTTTCCCTTTGCCTGTTTTTCTTTTAGAGGCTAAGGAAGCCCCAGATAGTGTACCTTTCTAATTCCTTTAGCATTTTGGTTGTCTTTTTTGCACTTTTCAGATATGATTTATGCCTGAACCATGGGTTGTTTGGATTAAGTAGCCGAGCCAGAACTGGTGGCTTTTATAGCAGGAGCAGGCAAAGCACAGTTTCCTAGCTATATGCAGCCCCTCAACTACACAGGGGAAATTCAAATTCAACCTGCTGGAAGTTCAGTGGCAAATCACAAAATGTAATGCTGGCAATTGAAAAAGGAAGTATTTAATTTATTTCCAAATAAATAATCAGATGTTTTTGTGGGTAATTATTTTATCTTTTTGAGGCTTATAGGACACTATGGATTCCCCTTGATCACCTGATGGATCTGCAGTGTCACGTTCTGTCCGTCTGCAGGGGTGGCACTACAGAGAGAAGCCAGAAACTCCCTCCTCTGGCAAACAGCCATGGTAGCACAGAGAATCCACTGCATGCTCTGTCCTTGTTTCAAGATCACACTGCCTGTCACAGAGCTGAGTCTCTTAAGCAAAAATTAAAGGACAGTTTAGATTAAGGCTTTATAATTTCCCCCTTCCTAGCAATACAGTACTGTACTTCATTGCTGCTATGATGAATTGCATTTGGAAGGCAAATGGTAATTAAGATAAGAGCTGCTGCCATCTGGGAAATTTAACTCTCCAGAATGGTCTAAGTGTGGTCCTCCAGATAATATTGGCCTGCAACTCCCAGCATTCATTACCATTGGCTTGCTGGTAGACCTAATGGGAACTGTGGTCCAACAATATCTGTTGGACTACACTTTGCTCAGAGCTCATACTTCCCAAATTTCTGATTAGTGTGGCTCAGTTTCATAAATAAGGGTTAGTTTATTTATTTATTATTAGTGCAGTGCTTCTTAAACTATCTGATGTAGTGGGGGCTGCAAGGAACTGGTACGATGGTTGTACTAAGTGATACAACTGCTCCTTTCTATCTTGGAAACTTTCCAGGGACCGGAACTGGTCCACAGACCACCACATTGAGTAGTACTGGATTAGAGTTGATGACTTACTACTTCCAGTTGTAAAACCTACATTGATCTGAATGCTGATTTGCATTATAAATATCTGTTTAGCATATGCAAATATTGGGTGCAGTATAGACGTATCTTTCCAGATTTTTTAATGGTGTTTAGGAGTGTTACACTAATTTCTTTCTTTTCCAATTGCAAACAAATCCTTCCATCCCTTCATATTTCACTGCTAATCATGGTGCTGTATGCTTAGATACTCCATGATTAGTATTTTGGTGATGGAGACAGGGCACAGAATGCAAGTTGGGGAAAAGCCAGTTTATCCCCTCCCCTTTGTAGCTGTTGTTGTTGTTGTTATACTGAACACACTCCTGTTTTGGTTCTGGTAAAATGTAGTGCTTTTGGTCTTGAGGAAAGAAAATTCCTAGAAAAAAATTGTGAAAAGGTTCACCTTAAAAAAAGCCCAAACCTCTCTGTCCATCTCTGAATATGTACAGTATACCCCAAGTTGGCAATAATAAAATAAACAAGTAAGTAAGTAAATAATTTACACAAGAAGAAGGAAATTATAGCAGTACTGATGTCTAATTTCCCATTTCACAGATCTTCTGAATCGCCTCTGGCAAGCTGGTTTGTATGTTCCAGTTTCCAGTGGGTAAAAAGAAGACATCTGTTACACTGTAATTTTTAAATACTATTGCAATATATTACATTACTGTGAGTCCAAGGCTGTCGTAATGGGAAATGTATTATTCTGACTTGCTGATTATCAAAATCCTATTTTTATTTCAGCATTCTTAAGAGCTGGGGAAGGTGACAGGGGGAGAAAATCCTACTTCTTTCTTTCAGAACTTGATCTGAGTTTGACTAAGCCCAAGTCAATTAGAGTGGGTACGTAATGGATGAAAGTGATTCATCTTCTTTCCCAGCTATTTTGCTGAGTTTTGGTATCTTGACCTTTGTGAATGGGAAGAATAATCCTTTCCTATAGCTAGTCAACCAGATAATATAGAATGCCTGCTATATTTGCAACGTTTGTATAATTTCTGTCTTGGCTGTCTCTCCCCTCCTCACTCCCCTTCTCCCTACAGACATAGTAGGTTACTTAGTGACCTGTACCTCCTTCTGTGTTCTTCAAGGGGCAGACAGATTTGTAAAAGGGGAGGTGTGGTGGGTTCTGCTGTGTGAGGCGTGGAATAGCAAAGAGGCGGGCTGGAGGGTTGCTTCTTAGCTTGCCAATAGTAAAGTTAATGGGAGAGTGAAAGAGAGAGGGTGTATGTATAAGCAAAGCTGAGCAAACACTGTGATCTGTGCTAGCTGGGATGCTTCATATATTCAGAAGATGAATAATCCTAGCCTTCAAGGTGGTCACATCTCAGAATTCTCTGTGCTCAGAAGGTCTCTGGTCAAGAAGACTACTGTTATTGCTCATAAAAGTAGTAGCTTTAGGGTTTCCTTCCATTCTTCCAAATTTATTACTTATATCTCTTTTGTCCTGTTCTGCCAAGCTGGGGTCCTACTGGGGCATCCCCAGTGCCTTGACTATGGGCCTCCATTCCAACCACCTTTTCACCTAGAATTCTGTTCTGCCTACGAGACGTTTGGCTGTTGCGACCAAGACAAGGACAACATGATTGCAGCCAAATACTGGGAGATCATGGATTATATTGATCCCCGAGCCCACAAACTGTGTGGAAGATACATCAAAGATATCTTGTGCCAGGTAAGATAGTGGCTATGTGCCATTTGGTTGGACTTTAGATTATAAACTATTGTGGCATTTTTAATTTTATTTTGACAAGTAGGGGATTCTTTTTCAAATTGGTATACAGTAAAAACTAAGTGATTCATTTTGCATCTGAGATTGTTGGAGGAATACATCAATGACATCTGCATTGCTCACATGTGAAACTTAAGTTTTGGAACAATGCTAGAATTACACTCAAACTAAGGAAGCTCCTATTTACAGCCTCACATTATAACATAGCTTTTAAATTAAAAAAACAAAAACATTTGGCAAGATTTACATAATTATTAGAATAATTTGAGGTTAATGCTTTGAAGCCTCTTAAATTTGACTAGTTTAAAGCCTCAACATATTTGAATCTAATCTTGAAATGTCACACATTTGAAGGCATCTCAAAGGAGAAATTATTGCTGGTGGTTTTTGCATTAACTGGCCACTGATAAACAGATTTTGTGGCTCTCTGAATTGTTGGAAAACCTTCAAAACCTATTGAACAGTGGTAATGATGTGGTAAAAGAAATGGATGTGTATACTTTGAGAAGTAAAGCCTTTTTTAAAGTGCTTTAAAATCTTGTAAGTCTTGGTAGCTAAGTGTTATTGGCCAAGTCACTGTTTATCAACAATTTAAGCTTCCCTCTTTGCACAAGGGTTGTTGTGATGCTCCTTACAAACTAAAATATTATATCTCCTAAAAAGTGCAACAGAAGCTATTCATAGTGACAATCTGTTGTTGTTACTGTGTGCCTTCAAGTTGTTTCTGACTTATGGCAATCCTATGGTGGGGTTTTCTCTGGTCTCTAGTCATAGTACAACATTCAAACCACTGTGCCACGCTGGCTATCAGGGTGACAATCTAGTTTCACATAAAGAAACAGGGTTGTCCTCTGTTGCTGGAAAGGTAAGGAAAGGAACAGGTTTGTGTCTGGAAACAAAAGGATAATTGATTCTTCCATTTGTTTTGCAAATGTAGACTGGGTCACTCAGAAGCATATAGGTGATGGAGGTTTTTTTTAATTTTTTTTAAAGCGGCCCATGGATCTTAGTGTGGATTCTCAGATGCCATGAAAGATGTGTTTAGATTGCGTTCCTGCCTAGTGCTCAGCCAAAGTCCTGAAAGCAACTTCAGATCAAACAGCTGGCACTCACACCTCTGGAACAGTCTTTCTTCACTCTCAGCTACTCCTTTCCCTCTCAGCTTTCTTTTTAAAGTCTGCCCATCTGGCTGAAGGGAGCAGGCAGAGCAGCAAGCAGGAAGAACAATAAGTGAATAAAGGGGAGCCCCATCTGGCCTCCTGCCTATCCTCCGATTACCAGGCCAAGAGAGTTCCCTTTTAAACATTTAGCTGTGGAGGTCTTTTTCAGGCTTGCCAACACAAAGCAGCCAAAACACACACTCTAGGCAAACCAGGAAAACACTAAATATTCTCCCAACTTAGCTTTCTTAGCCCTTCAATATTATCTGTGCATACTGACTATGCCTTCTTTAAAAAAGGGGAACACTGTTAAGATTGTGAAGTCAAAATAAACACTCAAAATAGACAAGTTGGGATTCAGTTTTTCAGAATTGGTTTTAAAAAGCACTTTTGTAGCTAAAGAACTCTAAAATTCTTCATAAAAGGATACTGCAGGTGGGGGAAATTGGGAAAAGATAGTCTAAATTAAAACCTATTTTGGTGGGGAACTAAGTGAATAAAAGTGGGGGCTGCTGGCATATGATAGTTTTGATGAATACTCATTTTATAGCCAAACTAGGCATAATTTTAATGTGCTTTGGCATCTAGCATGTCTTTTCTTAAGGCATGCTAATAAGGAATTTCTTTTCAAATACTAGCTTCAGAGAAAAAGTTTTCATCAGGATTGTCTGTAGTGAGGAGGAAAGGGTCAAATTCCTTCCTTCTCTGCTCTGATTCAGATCCCATTAATTATGACCTTCTGAAACGCTAAGCTGATCTGATCTGTGTTTTTTTTTTTTAAAAAAAACAAGCTACCCATTAGAAACTAATGATTACTTGCAGAGAAGGTTTAACCACATATAGTCATGTCTGGTTTGTCTCTTATTCATGCTTGCTATGTCTGAGCAGAACAGCCTTCGTCAACCTGGCACCTCCAGATGGGTTGGATTACTATCCCTACCATCTTCCTCTTTTGATTGGGGATGATAGGAGTTGTCATCCAGTACATCTGGGGGGTGCCAGATTGACACAGACTGGAGGACATTGTACAAATACTGCATAGATCTGTATTAGTATGCTGTATTTTTGGTAAAATGAAGCCTCAGATATCAGAGGTGCTTCATGCATGTATGTTTTTTGTTTTAACTGCCCTCGAGGCAATCCTGACTCATGGCAACCCTTATATGAGACATCACCAGGTCCCCCTATCGGACCTATCCTCTACTGCCTTACTCAGATCTTGCAGATTCACACCCATGACCTCCCTGAGTCCATCCATCTGGTGTGCGGTCTTCCTCTCTTTCTTCTACCTTTCCTAGTTTTACTGTCTTTTCTAATGATCCATGCCTTTGCATTATGTTGGCCAAAGTATGACAGCCTCAATTTGTCTTCCAAGGAGATTTCAGGCTAAATCTGTTCAAGGACCCAATTGTTTGTCTTTTTGGCTATCCACAGTATCCTAAGCATCGAGTGAGTACAGAAACAACTTACTTAGAATTAGGCAGAAAGGAGTACTAGAGCTGGGTATTATTAGCATACTGGTGATATCTGACCCCGAAACTGCATACATTCTCTCCCGACAGTTTCATGTAGATATTGAACAGCATAGGGGACAAGACAAAACCCTGAGGGACTCCAAAGGTCAATGGTTAAGGAGTCAAACAGGAATCCCCTAGTCCCACCTCCTGAGACCACCCCTCCAGAAAAGAATGGAGTTAGTGAAATGGTATTGAAAGCTACAGAGCAGTCTTCCAGAATGAAAAAGGACACATTACCCTGGTCCAGTTCCTGGTGTAGGTTGTGCACCAAGGTGACCAAAGCTTTTCCCATAACAAGGCATGAAACCAGAATGAAATGGTTCTAAATTGCTGTATTAAATTTAGAAAAAAAATGTATGACAGTCTAGGTACTTGTTTAACTACTGAATATCAAGCTATCTGATTTAATAAGCACAAGCTATAATTTCTGTATTTTCTGGCGTATAAGACGATCCCCAACCTTTCCAGTTAAAATATAGGGTTTGGGATATACTTGCCATATAAGACTACCCCTCTTTCAATGCACACCAGATAAAAATTTAAAAAACATCAGATTTGATTTCAATATTGTAATTTTAATTCAAATGCTTATGATATGCACTTACTTAGCAGGAAAACTTGTTGTATACAAAGCCTGCTTGCATTGGTCAGCTATCCTTGCCTGCCCAGCCCTCCCTGTCTCCAAGACTATCAGAGAGGTAGTGCAAACACGGCTCTTTTTTCCATACCCCACAGCCGTTTTTGAGCTCCCCCTACCATATGCTGCGACCGCAGATTCTCCAGTCCAGCTCGGAGGTTTCAGCACCTGCCCTATAAGACGACACCTGACACATAAGACGAATCCCGACTTTTGAGAAGATTTTCTTGGGTTAAAAAGTAGTCTTATACGCCAGAAAATGTACAGGTTGCTTACCTGTAACGGTGTTTCTTTGAGTGGTCATCTGCGAATACATACAAATGGGTTGTACTGCGCCTGCGCAGTGCCTTCGGAAACTTCTGGAATCACTAGGCAAAGTACTCTTTGCAACATATAGAAACTTTTTGGTGGTAACTCCGCCCATCCCTTATAAGGACCCTGCTTTCCCGCTCTTTCCCCAGTTCCACAATTTTTCCGCCAAGTAGGCGATAAGGGTGAGCCAATGTAGAGCAGGACACTGAGGGGAGGATGGGCGGGATTTGTATGTATTCGCAGATGACCACTCAAAGAAACACCGTTACAGGTAAGCAACCTGTACTTCTTCTTCGTGGTCTCTGCGAATCATACAAATGGGTTGAGACTATCAAGCTGATGTTGACGGAGGAGGGAGTGTCATGGCACCTGTATCTCTAAACACTGTTATTAAATACCAATAAAGTGAGAGAAAAAACAAACACAAGGCAATGGTCTGAATGGTGTTGTTATTATTATCACCATAAGGTTTGAAATAGATAACCAACAAGGACTCCATGAGCCCAGAAGAAGAGCTCCATGAGCCCAGAACCTTGTAGTTAGAACAACTACAGTATATTGAATGGATTGCTTGTACTGTATACAGAACACAACATAATGCACCCCAGCCCATAGTCAGTGCAACCCAGATAACAAGACAGCCCTCCCAAAGGCTGCATCCCTCCTGGCCCTGGTGTCCAATCTGTAATGTTTGATGAAGGTTAGAGGCTGCGACCACACTGCAGCCTTGCAAATATCATCCAGGGGCACACCTGACAAAAAGGCAGAGGATGTTGCCACTGCCCTTGTAGTATGGGAATGAACCCTAGCCGGCAGGGGTTTACCCAAAAGCTCATAGGATAAACGAATGGTGTTAGACACCCACTTAGAGAGTCTCTGAGCCGACACGGACAGTCCTTTCTTGGGCTCCGAATAACACTGGAACAGTCTTTCGGAGCGGCTAGAGTCTCTAGTCCTGTCAAGGTAAAAGGCCATGGCTCTACGAACATCCAGGGTGTGCAGAGCCCGTTCGGCATCGGTGGTCGGGTTCGGGGCCAGGGTCGGGAGGATAATGTCCTGACACATGTGGAACATAGAGACCACTTTGGGCAAGAAGGTAATGTCTGTTCTGAGGACTACCTTATCTAGGTGAAACCTGAGGAATGGTTGGTCCCTGCGCAGAGCACAGAGCTCGCCAGCACGGTGGGCAGAGGTAATGGCCACCAGAAAAACTGTCTTCCAAGTTAGCAGTCTAATGTCCATGGTGGCCAGGGGTTCGAAGGGTTTGGCTTGTAATGCTCCCAACACCGCCTCGAGGTTCCAGGCCGGGGGCGGTAGGGATGCCTGCGGATGGAGGTTGTTGCATCCCTTCAGGAACCTCTTTACCAGGGGATCTTTGAAAAAGGAGGGCCTTCCGTCAAACTGGAAGAAAGAACAGATGGCCGACAAGTAACACTTGACAGAGGTGAGGCAGAGACCAGAGTTGATCAGAGACATCAAAAAATCCAGGACCACTGGTGTCGTGACCTGGGCTGGAGACAATTGTCTGTCGGCCAGAAAGCGGAGGAACTTGTTCCATTTCAGCGCATAGGATTTCCGAGTAGCTGGTTTCTGGGCAGCCAGGATGACTCTGCGTACTGGGGTCGGCAGCTGTGCTAGGGATGGATCCTCCATGCTACTAGGGGAAGGGCCTCGATGTCAGGGTGTCGAACCCGTCCCTCCTGAACCGTGAGCAGATCCGGTCTGTGTTCGATCCGGAGGAAGTTGGTCCGGGAGAAGTGGAGGAGGCAGGGGAACCAAGGTTGTCCCGGCCACCACGGGGTGATCAGGATGGCGTCGGTAGCGTCCGATGTCATCTTGGACACTGTCCTGGTGATCAGCGGAAAGGGGGGGAAGGCGTAGAGCATCACCCCCGACCAGTGGAACCCGAACGCGTCCCCGAGGGAATGTTCGTTCGGCGTCCGGGAGCAGAACTGGGGACAATGGGTGTTGTGAACAGTCGCGAACAAGTCTATCTGTGGGGTTCCCCACCGACTGAAGAGGTCGACCACCGTCTCGGGGTGGAGTCTCCACTCGTGACATTGAGACGGAGACCTGCTGAGAAGATCTGCCAGGTCGTTCTGGATGCCCGGCAGGTGTACTGCTTGGAGCAGAATGTTTCGGTCTATGCACCAGTCCCAGACCTCGAGAGTGATATCGAGGAGCGTGCGCGGTCTGGTTCCTCCCTATTTGTTCAGGTAATACATAACGGTGGTATTGTCTGTCCTGAGCAGAACAACTTTGTTGGATAGGGAGGACTCGAATACCCTCAGAGCCTTTTGCACTGCCAATAGCTCTAGGGCGTTGATGTGTAGCAACTTCTCGTCTCGGGACCATTGACCTTTGGCCCACAGGTCCAGGGTATGAGCTCCCGATCCGTCCTCTGATGCGTCAGTGGTCAGCACAACCTCCGGCTGGGGTTGCAAGAAAGGCATGCCGGCGCAAACATTCCGGGAGTCGAGCCACCAGTGGAGGGAGCGGGCGACTGGCCTTGGGATCGTGAGGCGACGCGATGGAGAGTCTCTGTTCGGATCGAAGAGGGACAGGAACCAGGACTGGAGGGGTCGAGACCGAAGCCTTGCCCACGGCGTCACGAAGGTTGTTGACGCCATATGTCCTTAGGGCTACCTGGACATCTCTGGCGATGACCCGTCTTTGGCCGACACACCTGCCGATAGCTCGGGCGAGGGTTCGAAAGCGGTCGGAGGGCAAGGATGCTACACAAGTGTTTGAGTCGAGGGTCGAGCCGATGAACCTTATGCGCTTGGTGGGAAGCAGTTGGGACTTTTCGAGGTTTATGACCAGTCCCAGGTCTTGCAGAAGCTCCAAGGTTTTGGCAATGTGACAGCTGAGCTCTCGGTTTGACGGTGCCACAATCAGCCAGTTGTCTAGGTATGGAAAGACTCTGATGCCGCGGCGATGCAGATGGGATACCATGGGCGCCATGCACTTGGTGAAGACTTGAGGTGCTGTGGACAGGCCGAACGGAAGGACGTTGTATTTGTAAGCCTCGGTCCCGACGGCGAATGCTAGGAACCTGCGGTGGCCCTCGCGGATGCTCACGTGGAAATAGGCGTCCTTCAAGTCGATCGTCGCAAACCACAGGCCCTGGTGCAACAAAGGCAAAATAGAGGCAAGCGTTACCATTCGGAAGCGCCGGTAAGACAGGTAGGCATTCAGCGCTCTTAAGTCTAATATAGGCCTGATGCCCCCATCGGTTTTCGGGACCGTAAAATAACGAGAGAAAAAACATCTAGGAATGTCTATGGCGTCGACCGGCGAGATGGCGCCTTTGGTGAGGAGGGTGCGTACTTCGTCGAGAAGGGTGTCCGAGGGGGGGGGGGGGGAAAGGAAAACTCCAGTTGGTGGGAGTTCTTCGAATTCAAGGGCATAACCCCTACGGACGATGGTGAGGGCCCAAGAATCGGTAGAAATCAAGGCCCAGGCGGTGGAAAATGGCCTTAGTCTATTCAAAAAGACAGAGGGAGAAGGGGCGACGGAGTACGCGGCGTCCGCTCAGTTTCTTTTCTTGTTTTGCTCGGGGTCCTGTCTCCTGTAGTTTTTCTTGTATTTGGAACCAGAGCGACGGCCCGAGGAGGAAGAGGATTGCGAGGGATAGCGCTGTCTGGACTGGTCCTGGCGTTGGAATGGACGGTCCTGCTGATAGGGTCTCTGGCCCTGGCCATACCACTGACGGATGCCTGTAAAGCGTTTACGGGAAGAAGTCTGAGGAGAGGACGACATACCGTGCTTTTTGGCTGCGGTTCTCATCCAGTACTTGAAGTTTAACTTCTCATCCGTTTCACGGTGGAAGAGGCCATCCTCATCGAAGGGCATATCTTCGATGGTGGAGCGGGCGTTCTGGTTCAAGTCGGAGGACCTCAGCCATGCGTGTCTGCGCAGGGCGATGGCCGCTGACATAGATCTCGCGGTGCAATCAGTAGAGTGTCTGGCCGATGTAATAATCCAACTTCCAATAGAATGCGCCTCATCTCGGACCTCGGAGAGGATGCCTTGTGAGTCGTCAGGTAGGTCCGGAATGAGGGGGGAGATCTTCTCCATAAGCCATTTTATGTATGCGTCCATACACGCGTTGTAATTGGCTACTCTCATCCCCAGGGCCGAAGAGAAATAGGCCTTCTTAGCGAGGGCGTCAATCTTCTTAGTTTCCCTATCAGATGGCATCAAAGAAGCTTTAGGGGTGGAAGCGCGCTGAGAACCCTCCACGATCGCCGAGTTCTGGTGCGGGTGTTCAAACAGCCATGTCTGGTGTGGAGCCACTCTGTACAGGGATTCAATCTTCCTGTTACTAGCAGCTGTTGATGCGGAGGCTGCCCATGAACGTCTGGCCAGCTTCTCCAACGAGCAGAGCAGAGGGATGGCAGGTGGAGTGGGTAGTTTGCCATGGATCCTCCTCTCAATCGGATCCGAGGCCTCGTCCTCTGCCTGGGAGAATTGGATATCCAGACATTCCCCATCTTGATTACGTGTTCGGCAAAGGTGCGTACGTCATCCGAGGGGGACACTGCACCCTGCTGGGCAAACTCCTGATTAGATGGCCGGTAGTCGTCATCCGATGAGGCATCCGAGTCATCCCCGGGGCGGTAGCGAGCCTGGCAGGATGTATCCTGCCTTGAGTCAAGGTCAACGACCTCGAGGTCGGTGGCCATCGAGATGCGTCTAGGCGGAGCTGTCGCGTCGCGGGAAGGCCTGGAGGACGCACGTGGTCTAGGCCTCTTGACAGGTGCCCCGAAGCGGGATCTGATGGAGTCGTGAGAGACCGCCATATAGTAGGTGTTGGTCTCCTCATCGTAAAAGTAATCGGGCTCCGAGGTGCGTGGAGGAGATGGTGAGGCAACGCGATGTACCAGCGCCCGGTGGCCCACCGACGTGGGCATCGGGATGGGAGATAGTCTGTCGTCCCTTAGGCTGGCAGGTGAGGTTGGCTCGGAGAGGGCGTCGATGATGATGTCCTCGGGAGCATGACGGAATGTCGAGAGAGGCCGGGCCCCGGTTGGGGAAGTGCTTCGGCGTCCGAGACGGGTGTCGACGGCCTCGGAGGTCTGGGGAGTTTTTGGTGCAGAGCGAGGATCAGAAGGCCTATGGCCGGCATCCGATGGCTCTCGGGAGGCCTCTTTACGCTTGGACTCCTCCACATCCCGGTTTTCGGAGCGGTGGCGCTTGGCGGCCGAGTGTCCTCCCTCCGGGGACCTCGTACGGGATTTCTTGGAGGCCGAAGGCGCCAACGGCACGGTGGCCTGGGCCTTGGCAGGGTCCGGAGACTTCAGAGCCTTGGCAGTAGAGGCCTGGGGGACAGAGGATTTCGAGGCAGAACCCTTGTGGGAGTTCGAATCCTTGTCTGAAGCGCGGCTCTCCCTCGAGGTCTTCTTGCGCTTCTCTTGTTTATCCTTCTTTGAGGATCGAGGGACGCCTTCTATCGGGGCCTCAGTCTCCGGGGCATCAAGGGAGGTCCGGGGAACAGTTGACGAGGTGGAAGCAACATCCCCCGCCGTCACAGGCTCGATGGGTACCAGCTGGGCCGGAGTCTCGGGCAGGGTCGGCAGCTGGGTTACGGTGGTAGACGAAGCCGGCAAGGAAGACATAGCACCCGCGGTGAAGACCTTAGTGTAAATAGCGGCCTTCAGCCTAGTTTCCCTATTTTTCCTGGCCTGAGGAGTCAGGGATTTACACAAGGCACAGGATGCAGGGATATGTGCCTCACCCAAACAGAGGAGGCAAGCGGAGTGGGGGTCTTGGCCGGGGATCTTACCCCCACAGACGGAACATTTCTTGAAGGGGACCGATGGCATGGTCCACTTACAGCTCGTGGTCAGTCAGTCCGAGGTCAGTTACCGATCCGTGAAGATTGCCAAATCAGAAGCAGTGAGCACACGTACAGTCCAAGGTCAAGCCGAGTGGTCAAATAGCGGTCTAGCAAAGAGTGGTCAAATAACGGTCCGAGTCAAGTTTTTATGATTCCAATCTGAGATCTCAAGAGCGAAGTTCCCTAAGCAGCTCAACGCGGCGGAAAAAAGGAACTGGGGAAAGAGCGGGAAAGCAGGGCCCTTATAAGGGACGGGCGGAGTTACCGCCAAAAAGTTTCTATATGTTGCAAAGAGTACTTTGCCTAGTGATTCCAGAAGTTTCCGAAGGCACTGCGCAGGCGCAGTACAACTCATTTGTATGATTCGCAGAGACCACGAAGAAGAAACAGTAATTATTTGAAAGAGCACTGTTAATATCACCCCCATGGCCTGGATCCCTTAGTGTATAGACACACCAGCACTTAAAAGATTCTTTAAAAAGAATTATTACTTTGCAGCCTCAATTGGTCCTGGACTGTTGAATAATGGACAAAGCAACCAGGTGGCAGGGTGGGGGCAGAGAGGCAGACAATCCAGCAATTCTAAGATGTCATGTGTGGGTTGGTTTCTCCCCTCAAAACTGACAACAGATTTTGGCTCTGTTGAATCCCTACTACCAAACCAATGGGGAAAATCACTATGTCAGCTTCAAATTAGTGTGCTTGATGGGTTTCTTGAGGTAGTGAAAATAGTTTGCATCCAGTCAATCCTGATCTTTCTCTGACCCCTCTCTGACAACCCTCTGGAAAGCCCCATTCAGCTTTGGTAATCTGCTGCTGGATCAACACCCTATACTCATACCTTTTAAGATGTCTATGTGGGTTTAACACTGACTAGCCTAATCCTAATTCCCTCCAGCAAGCAGGTAACATGAAGAATTACCTTACTCAGAAATGGTCAAAGTGTGGCCCTCCTGATGATGTTGGACTATAATTCTTGGCACTCTTCACCATTGTTGTGCTTATAGGTCTAATGGAAGTTGCAGTCCAACAGGTCAAAATTGTTTGATTAGTATATCAGATCAGTGATCCTCAACCTGGTACAGATGCAGAGCCAACTGTGCTGGCTGGAGGATTCTGAGAGTTTTCCCCAAAAGTAATTTCCTCATGTTCTGAGGTCCAGGTGTCTTCTACCACCTTAAGGCAACATGATCAATTGGGTTGGAAATTATGGGGGTAATATTCAACATTCTAGAAGGCAATATCACTCTTTATTAACTGATTACAGCCTGCAGTCCTATGGGGACCTGATCTCTTGGTAACAAATAGTATATGCTTCTATAATGCTCTGAAATCAAATGAAGGAATTTATATAAACATTTGAATGCAAAGAGGAGGAAGAGGAGAAGAGGAAGGAAGGAAGGAAGGAAGGAAAGAAGGAAGGAAGGAAGGAAGGAAAAGAACATGTTTTAATGGCTGATTTATCTGTAATTTCTACTGGTAAATTGGGAAAAACAGCTAATTCTCTGTATCTGTAGGCTAAAGATTATGTAGAAGCAACTTTTCCAAGAGGGGATGAGGTCATTATACATTGGCAGACACAATAGTCATGGGAACTTAAAGACTTCATATTTCATCAGCTCTCTGAGGTAGACGTTGGAACAATTTGCAGTGCACCCACTCATTTGCAATCTGACATTGCTAATGAGTGACATTGCAAATTTAGGTAATCTGCTACGTTTCTATAGATCCCAAAACAGCTTTCCTCAACCTAGTACCCTCCAGTTATGATATGCTACAAGTCCCAGACATCCACAGAAAGAATAGCCACTCTAACATATGTGGTAAGCACAAGGTTGTGGGAAAAGAAATGTTTTAAGTAATATTTGCAGCACACAGCTATTGATGCCACTTTCTCATGGCTCCATTCTAAGGAATCCTAGCATTTACAGCTTTAAAAGGTACTAGGATCTGTATCAGAGAATTCTAAATGCCTCCCCAAACTACAGGTCCCCAAAATCCTTAGAATGGAGACATGACATGAGATTGGTTTCAAAATGCTATGTGGTTACTTTAGACATTTTTACCTTCAGTGGATGGTAGCTGCATTCTTTAAAAAAGTAACAAACGCAGAGATGTCTCTGTCTTTGGAGGTCTTTAAACAGAGGCTGGATGGCCATCTGTCGGGGGTGCTTTGTGTGTTCCTGTATGGCAAGGGGTTGGACTGGATGGCCAATGTGGACTCTTCCAACTCTATGATTCTATGATTCTGTAATTCTATATGGTCTGGACCTTGGGAACAGATGGGAGAAAGGTCCTTTTTTTCGTCAGAACAACAAATCGTCCTTCTTTTGTTGACTTGTCCTTCAAAGTAGCACACTGAGAATTTTGAGGACTCCCAAGGATTTAGCTAATTTCTTGTTCTCAAAAGATACCACATGTAAAGCTTCTTAAATTAAGGCCCTAAACATACTGGCACTTTGTGCCAGCCTGGGGCGAAAAGTAGGGCTAGATAGGGCTGGGCGTCCATGTGCGTCCAGCCCTATTTTTGCCTCCCATGTGCCATCATGGCGTGCCCCCGTTTACATGGGGCATGCCATGATGATGCATGAGCATCAGAGTGCCCAAGCAGCGCTTCGCAGAAGGGGCTTCATGATTCGTGAGCGCCATAATGGCACCCCTTTCAGGAAGCTGCTTTTGGCAGCTTTTTTTGTGTTCCCGAGAGGGAGCGGATCTTTGCCCTGGCATGTGGTCGCCACGCAACGATCTAGATCAAAAAGGGGTGGCTGCAGGCCGCCCATGTGTCAAGCCCCTATGTTGTGGCTTAAAAGAGCTTGGAGGGCTTATAGCAAAATATCCTCTTGGGATCTGCATCTGTCCTAGCCCAACACATTTTTCTGTCCAAGTCAGAAAAGCTAATTATATTTCCCCAAATCCACTGAAGATGAGGTGTACCATTTCCAAAGCCAGCCAACGTATTGTGGCATGGGAGGCAGAGAATCCCATAGTTAAAAACCTGCTGCCCTTCCATGACACCCATATCGCTTGCCTGAGGTGGCTGCCTTATGCTGCTTGATGCCTATAAACTATGGTTTCACTTATGACTCTTATATCTGCCAGTGGACAGTTTAAGGTGGCAACCTGAGGCAGCAGAACATGGGTAGTTGGGAGCCTGTTGGGAAGCAGAGCTATGTGTGTCCCTTGACCTTTGCTGCATCCCAAAAGGTAGCCTGTCTGTACCAGGCCAGATTACTCATGGCAGTGTGGGGATCACAAAAAGAAGCCTTGGGGCCCACATTTGCAGAGCCATACTTTATTCATTCTTATCATTCAGGAGCTTTTGAGAGAAAGAGGCGCTGTCTCTCAGTCACTGAGGCTGCATTTACACTGCACAAATAATCTAACAGCCATGGTTCAGGCCTCAGAGGGAGAGAAGAACCACTGGACCCACATCCCCTTTCCCACCACCATTCCCTTCTCCTTTTGTGTTGTGTCTTTTAGATTGTAAGCCTGAGGGCAGGGAACCATCTAATTAAAAATAATAATTGTAAGTCGCTCTGATAGCCATTAGGGCTGAAGGGCAGGGTATAAATACCATAAATAAATAAAGTGCCCCAACAAACTACCATTCCCAGAATTCCATAGCATTGAGCCATGACAGTTAACGTGGTATCAAACCAGATTATTCTGTAGTGCAGATGCAGCCCCAGTCCTTGTCAACAACACCCTTGACTTTTACATTCTGGGTGAGCCTAAGGTTCTGACTGCCTGGTAAAGACAAAGGATAAGTGGATGCCTGTTTTCCTGCCATTCTAGGTACAAAAGCCAGTTGAATCTTGGCAGTGGGAGCCTGAAGTGAGCACAGCACTTTGCCTTTCAACATGTTGCCACTGTGTGGAAGTTTGTATAAGAACCATACAAATTTTCTCTAATGGGGTCATTATGCAGAGGGAAAAAAGAAGAAGAACATAACTACACATGTTACCCTAGGTTCCTTGGAAGAAGAACAGGATGATGATGATGATGATGATGATGATTGATGATGATGATGATGATGATGATGATGATGATGATGATGATGATCCAAACAAACAAGGCACATGCCCTTTTACTTCAGTCTATGTAGCTCCCATGAAGTTGGTAAACCAAATGCCCGAGTTCTGGAACCTGGATCTACCTTCTCACATCAGCTCCCTCTAATGTCCTGATCTTTTCTTCTTGTGATACAGTATTCTCTTCTTGGTCTTTCTACCTTGGAATGTGGTTCTTTTGCATATAATACGAGGTTGGCAGCATGTTTTCTTTTGCAAGGAATTCTGAACTGTGGGACATTTAAAACTACCCTTAGACGCATTTCTGGGAAACTCAAGATCATTATTCCATAACAGAGATTCCAATTTTTATTAAGCCATACTTTTTAGAAAATCCTACCTGGAATAATTGTTATTTCTATTTTATCCTTTCTCTTGATTCTAACCTAAGGCCCCATTCTCACTGGGGAATTTGCCCTGGGTAGAACTGGGATGAATTTGGTAAGCTGGTACCAAATCTCCCCGAAAAGAAGTTCCCACTACCCTTTACCTTGATTGATACAATTTGCCCCTCTGAAGTTCACATTTGCAGTAGCGCTTTAAAATGGAGTCTGCTTTGTTGTCAGTCAAATTCACTTCCGCTTTTGTCAAAGGTGATATGTCCTATAACAATTGGCCAACAGAATGGGTGCTTTCCTCCCTCCTTTAAAAAACAACAACTGGCAGCTGCGTTCGCATATTCTGTCAACTTGTCAAGGTGTGTATGTGCATGGGCTGAGTGCCTTTGGGTCCTTTCAGATTCCCTCTCCTTTGCATCCTCTGCTTTCCCTCCATTTCCCACACATATGTAGCACAAGCATTCACACATTGTATCCATTTGCCAAATTTGAAAGGGAAAACATGTAGTACAAGCATTCACATATTCTGTCACACACAAAAAACCAATAATTTTTAAAAAATGCCACTTGTAAAGTGACATGCTGTGCCGGCAGCAAGCAAACAAAAGGGAAATGTAGCACAAGCATACATATTCTATCAATATGTATCAATCTGTAGCACAAGCATTCACATAATCTGTCAAAAATAAAAATTACAAAAAAGAGAGAGAAAATGCCGCTTGCAAAAAGCTGGTGCGAGAGGGGAGGCATGTTCCACCCACAGCCCACCCTCTGACCTAAATCCCTCCCCTGAACTTGACTCGATCATGACCAGGACCAAGTTCACATTTTCCGGCAGCAGGGAAAAAACTGGTACAGTGGATCCTTGTTATACGCTGGGGTTTGGTTCCAAGATCCCCCATGTACTGTATAACAAAATCCGTGTATGCTCAAGTCCCATTAAGTATAATGACATAGCAAAATGGTGTCCCTAATAAAAAATGGAACATCAAGGTAAATTTATACTTTTTTGGAACATTTTCAAACCGTGTATGCTTAAATCCGTGTATAAAAAATCCGTGTATAAGAAGGGCCGACTGTATTCCAAAAGGAAACAGGAAATAACCCACTTTCGGAAAATTCTCTCTAAGGGGCATTTGCCCTGGATCTGGTGTGCAAAACCCTGATCCGGATGTGTAAAAACCAGCGCCAGTGGGAACTTCCCACTTTTAATCCAGGTTACAATTCGGTGCAAAAGGTAGTCTGAATGGCCCCTAAATCAACTAATTCCTTGATATTTAATATGTAGTGTTTAATGTTTTCAAATCTAACAATTTAAAGCTAACTTTCTACAGTATTTACTTGACGACTTTTCAGTTACATGAGGGTGACATATTTTGCCTGTGTGTACACTGGATTAGAGTTTCAATTGGTTTAAGTTAGCCAACATGATTAGCACAACTAAGTCTGGACTCACCTCATTGATTCCTCCTACATTTCCCCTTATTGCAACAACCTTTATTGCAACAGTGGAGAACTTTTGGCCTTTCAGATATTTTGGACTACAAATTCCCCAAGCCTACTAGCCATGTTGGCTGGAGTTTCTGGTAGTTTGAAATCCAGATGATCAAAGGATTCCTACCCTGCTTACAAAAGAACAGAGTTTGGAGTGCATTGTCTACTTGGGGGTGTCCTTTTACTGCTCTGTCTGCAAATGTACAAGCCCAGACAGCAAGCACACAGGGTCAGTTTCACTGCTAACACAATGTTTTTAACCCCCTAACAGGAATGCTCACCTTATGCTGCTCACCTTTATGATGCTGAAAACCCTCAGACACCCCTTCGGAACCTCCCTGGTCTTTGCTTTGACTACTGCTCAGAGTTCCACCTCTATTGCCGTTCTGCGATCACTTTGCTTACTGATGACAAACACATCCAAGAATGCTGCGAGAAGAATAAGACCCGTTTCTGCAACCTCCTCAACATCCAGGATGAAGACTATTGCTTTCCTGATGTACTGAAAAATACAGATCTTAATCGTAACCTGGGCTCTGTGGTGGCAGACAGGAAAGGCTGCCTTCAGCTGTGCTTACGAGAGGTGGCCAATGGATTGAGGAATCCGGTGCTGATGGTGCATGCTAATGACAACACCCACCGCATGTTTGTAGCTGAGCAGGTTGGCATCATCTGGGTCTTTCTTCCAGATGGAAATCGTCTAGAAGAGCCCTTTCTAGACATTAAAAACTTGGTGTTGGCAACCCCCTGGGTAGGGGATGAGAGAGGTTTCCTGGGCATGGCCATCCACCCCAAATACAAAGAAAATGGGAAATTTTACATTTACTACTCTTATCAGGACAAGAAAAAGGTGGAAAAGATCAGGATCAGTGAACTGAGAGTCTCTGCATCAGACATCAACAAAGCTGATGCGAACACAGAAAGGTAACATTTATCCCATGGCTTACTTCTTTGCTGAGATAGTTTCCTGCTTTGTTTCAAATGTTTCAGGCACATCTTCCATTTCTATCCTCATAACCATTCTGTTACATGGTTTAGACTAAAATACAGGAATACAGGAAATACAAATCCAACCCAGGCATTGGGAAACATAAGTCTATATGGTATTGAATTCAATTTCCCATTAGACCCAGCCATCTGGCTAAAGATCATGGATGATCAGAGTAGTGTTTTTTTTTCTCTTGAGGGTCATAGTTCCCAAGCTATTGGGGGGGGGGGGGATACTTGGACCATTTTAGCCACAGGAAAGCCATTTTTAACAGCAGGAACTGACCAGTCTTTTTCTCAAACACAAAGTGACATCTGGTCAGTTCCTGTTGTTAAAAATTTCTTTCCTGTGGCTAAAATGGTCCAAGTACCCCCCCCCCCCCGCAAATATAACAAACTATAACACGTCCCCTAGAGGGCATTGGGGGCAATTATGATTTTTTAATTTTATTTTTACTGTGCTTTGAACAATCACAATGATGGAACTCCAAATAACATGTTTCAAATATCAATTTTCAAGATGTACTGTAAGAAGCAGAGCACAATCTTGGAATTATCATCATATATAATAAACTATCTTGAGCCTTTCCTTGTAATATCATCATCCCACATGTTCACATGCAATTTAAGAGAGGCAACAAAGGTCCAAAACACACTGCAGAAATAATCCAGTTTGAGACCACTTTAACTGCCCTGGCTAACTGCTAGGGAATCCTGGAAATTGTAGTTTGTTGTGGCACCAAAGCTCTTTCTGATAGAGAAGGCTAAATGTCTCACAAAATTACAGTTCCCAGAATTCCCTAGATTGATCCAGGACAGTTAAAGCAGTCTCAAATTGGATTATTTCTGCAGTCTGTTTTGAACCCAAGTCAGTTGAATGATTAATAATAATCAATAAAATGAATTAATAAAGTAAATAAAAGGAATAGTTTTTTGTGGGTTTTTCAGGGTATGTGGCCATGTTGTAGAAGAGTTTCTTCCTGACGTTTCGCCAGCATCTGTGGCTGGCATCTTCAGAGAATGATTGCCTGGAAAGGATTTGGGTATATATAAGGAGTTGGTACCCTGGTTTCCCAGCAGACAATGAGCACTAATCAAGCAGACACTAATCCTCTTTTGCAGACCCTCTCACCCTGAGACCTGCCATTAGGAGCAGAATAATCCACATGCAGCTCCCTCAGGCCCTTGAAATTGTCCACCCTTGCTCTAGAGTCTATAGCCCATTGTACCAATGGTTTCTAATAAAGAAGCTTCCCGAGATCCTATTATAAATATTCCTTCAAGCATACTTAACTGCTGAAGATGTACAAGGAAGCACAAGGAAGTACCATTGTACACTGTACATTAGACACAGTGCATCAGGAATGATCTGATGCAGAAGGATATTACACAGAAAACACTCCAGACCCATAGATACAGCAATGATGTGATTCCACAATCTTTCTCTTTTTTGGCTGTGACTTGGCACTGCAGGATGTACAGTCTTGTGAAGGGCAATGACTTCTTCACAGTTTAACAGAAACAAGCCTGTAATTTATTGTCCATCCCATAATCATTGATACACCCATGATAATAGAGACAGTGTCCTGACATGTCTTATCTCCTGAGAGGACAAGCTGTGGTGCCAGTGATGTACTCACGACAGCCAATACATTTCATCCAAAGGACAGAATTAGCAAAGGAATGTTAAGGACCTTTTTTGCTTAGTCTAGGAAAAGTTAAACATCAAACATTATGCAGATAAGATGTTCTGCTTAATGAGTAATATGCTTTTGAACTCAGAAAGGCCTTGAAATTCATCCAAAAGATGCAACTGTCCGCCACCCCATTCACTTCCCCATGTTTTGTGAATTGTTTCCCCCCCTCCACTTTAGGACCCTCTTAGAGATCGAAGAACCAGCTGCAAATCATAATGGTGGACAGATTCTTTTTGGCCTGGATGGTTACATGTACCTGTTTACAGGGGATGGAGGGAAAGCTGGTGACCCTTTTGGTAGATTTGGGAATGCTCAGAACAAGTAAGTCACACAAGTACTGTTTGTTCTTTTTAAATACATTTTTGTTACATGTAAGAAGCAGCTAGATTTGTTTTCAAAAGCAAATTATGTTATTATTTTTTTACATGCTCCTTTTTAGCAATTTCTGTTCAGTTATTTTATTTTGCATCTCTGCATTTATTTAGAAAACTGTTCTTTAAGCTGCAGTATTATCACAAAGATGGGATGTGAAGCTTTTAAATCAGAGATGATGAACCAGTGTTTTTTCAGATGTATTTATTTGCTTTATATTCAGTCTATCTTCCAGTGTGATTAAACATAGCTTAAGGCCCCAAGTGTTGGGATTGTAATTCCCAACAACCCTCACCATTAGCTACCAAAGAAGGAGACTCCACCACTCTCTGAGGGAGTGCGTTTCACTGTCAAACAGCTTTTACTATCAGGAAGTTCTTCCTAATGTTGAGATGGAATCTCTTTAGTTTGCATCCATTGCTCCATGTCCTAGTCTCTGGAGCAACAGAAAACAGGCTTGCTCCATCCTCAATATGACATCCATTCAAATACTTGAACAGGGCTATCATATCACCTCTTAACCATGTCTTCTCCAGGCTAAACATACCCAGCTCCCTAAGTCTCTCTTCATAGTGCATGGTTTCTCCCTGCACAATGGCAAACTTTTATTATAATTCTTAACAATTGACAAGAATGTCCTTAACACTAGGAGTGCCAATAGTGCCCAACTCCAATTTCCCCTGAATCTTCTGCTTGCTCACTCCCTCAGGTGAAGTAGAGCTGGTTGACATGTTGAAATAAGATTCAAACTACAAGAAAAGAGATTTCACCACAACATCAGGAAGAACTTCCTGAGAGTGATAGCTGTTCAACAGTGGGAATACTGTGTGGCGGAGTCTCCTCCTTTGGAGATTTTTAAACAGAAGCTGGAAATCCACCTGTTGGGGATGCTTTGATTGTGAATTCCTGCATGGCAGGGGACTGGACTGAATGGTCCTTGGGGTTTCTTCCAACTCTATGATTCTATGATTTATCTGCCAGTGTAACTTTATCCTGGATATGGAGTAGGATGCTATTTTGTTTTTTGGTTTGGGGTTGGTTTGTCTTGCCTCATGCAGCCTTTAGTCAGCCATAGTAATTTTGGTAAAAACCTCTAAGCCAGTTTAAACAAAATGATCCATCTTTAAGCCCTTTTAACATTCACCCCTCTGTGTCTTCTGTTTCTTTGTCGCTGTTCATCATTCTCCCACATGAGAATGTGCTCCCATCAGATTTGTGACAAGTTCTCAGTTTTGCTGCTTTTAGGAAATGTCTGAAGACATATCTTTTCTTCAGCCTGTCCTTTGAAATTGTTTTGATGCTTACTGGTTCTTAATTTTACAATTGTTATAGTTTAATTTCCTTTTAGCTGCCCTGACGTCCTTTTTTCATGATAAAATGTAATAGAATAAAAATAAATTAATGAAATTAATGGTCTTATGCCTTGATTTTTTCTCTCTCAGGAGTAGTTTATTAGGAAAAGTTTTGCGAATAGATGTGGATGGAAGAAGCTCCGATGGGAAGCCTTACCGCATCCCCCCTGACAATCCTTTTACCTCTGACCCTAAAGCTCTACCAGAAGTCTATGCCTATGGGGTGAGGAACATGTGGCGGTGTTCGGTGGACAGAGGCGACCCACTCACTCATAAAGGAAGGGGAAGAATATTCTGTGGAGATGTTGGCCAGAACAAGTTTGAAGAAGTGGATATCATTGTTAAAGGTGGAAACTATGGCTGGAGAGCTAAGGAAGGCTTTGAATGCTATGACATCAAGCTTTGTCACAATTCATCCTTAGGTAAAAGATTTACTGGTTCCTTGAAACCACCTCTCATCTTTGTAACAGTATTTGGCCAGCTGTTATACTGCACCTGTAATTCTTTTACAGCTTTGTGCATATGTGGGAAGTGTATAGGCACTTAATACATACTATTATTACATACACTCCAGTTCTCCAGATAGCCAATGAACAGTTGAAAAATGAGTGTGGGGAGAGATTTGGATTGAGGAAACCATGCCTGAAAAGGAATTAAGCATTTCCCTCTCCACACATTTGATATGTTTAAAATCCACACCATCTGAAAATGGCTAAAAAGGAAACAGTCAGACAAGGGGCCTGGGGCATTATATATGCCCCTCCAGATGTTTTGGATATCAGCTCCCAGTATCCCCAGCTGGCATGGACAATCATAGAATCATAGAACCATAGAGTTGGAAGAGACCACAAGGGCCATCGAGTCCAACCCCTTGCCATGCAGGAAATCCAAATCAAAGCATCCCCGACAGATAGCCATCCAGCCTCTATTTAAAGACTTCCAAAGAAGGAGACTCCACTACACTCCTAGGAAGTGTGTTCCACTGTCGAACAGCCCTTACTGTCAGGAAGTTCCTCCTAATGTTGAGGTGGAATCTCTTTTCCTGCAGCTTGGATCCATTGTTCCTGGTCCTGTTCTCTGGAACAGCAGAAAACAAGCTTGTTCCCTCCTCGATGTGATACCCTTTCAAATATTTAAACAGGGCAATCATATCACCTCTTAATCTTCTTTTCTCCAAGCTAAACATCCCCAGCTCCCTAAGTGGTAAGGGAATGTGAGACTTTCAATCCTAACACATTTGGAGAGGCCAAAAAGTTTCTTGCCCCAATTATATGTGTTAATGTGTAATGCAGGGATGGGTAACTGTGCCCCCCTCAGATAGTTTTGAACTACAACTTCCATTAGCCCTAGTCTCTATAGCCAATGGTGATGGATTATTGGAATTGCAATCCAGAGACACCTGGAGAGCAGCAGTTCTCCGCCCCACACTCTCACCAATGTAATTTATATTTCCCCCCTTACTTTGTATGGTCCTGGTGGCCTTGAGTTCTCTGGAATAAATATCAGGTGCAAAATAGGTTTAGCAAATGTCAGATTTTAACATACAAGTCATATGAAAACACTTTTCTCTTTTACTCAACTATCAAAGAGCCAGAAGCCTCATCCTCTTTTTTTAATATACTGTGTGTTGTATGGACTGAAATAACAGTATGAGAGACTGAGGAAAGGGTTGCTTAGAATAGTCAATGCAGATGATATATATCTTGAAGCACAATCTCCTTTTTTGGTGGAGTGGGGATAAAGATCTCTTCTCCTGATTTGTTTGCTAGCTCTTCATTTCTGCACACTATCTCTAGGTCATCAAACAGTCTTAATAGAGTAGACTGTGTATTCTCTATTGCAACAGATGATATACTTCCGATATTTGCCTATGGACACTCTGTGGGAAAATCAGTCACTGGAGGATATGTCTACAGAGGGTGTGAGTCTCCAAACCTCAATGGCCTCTACATTTTTGGTGATTTTATGAATGGGTAAGGAAGACATTTGGTTCTATTTATATTTAAATAAGTTATACTGAGTTCTGATGTGCAGTCAATTTTTTTTGGGGGGGGGCCTTCAATGAATTCCAGAAATTCAGGGTTTTTTTTACCTTCATTATACACTTGTTAAATTCTGTCCTTTCCACCAAATTTCAAGAATTAAGTATTAGGCCTTTTTTTAAATGTTGTTAGTAGGTTTTACTGATGGCTGCCTAGACCAATGTAGCCTTCAACTTTTTCAAACCCATATTTAATCCAAGCGTGCATTTTGCCAAAAAGCTAGTAAAGTGTGGGCTAGATTGTGTGACTATTAGGTGGATTTGTAATTGGTTGACCAACCAAACTCAAAGGGCTGAGCAATGGGTCCTCATCCTGGAGAGAAGTTACAGTGGGGTGTCACAGGATTCTGTCCTAAGCCCAGTGCTATTCAGCATCTTAATCAATGCCTTGGATAGATAGTCCTCTTGAATAGAGGACATGCAGATGACAACAAATTAGGAGGGGTAGCTAATACCCCAGAGGACAGGAGCAGAATTCAAAATGACTTTAACAGATTAGAAAGCTGGCCCAAAACTAACATAACTAAAAATTAACTAACTAACATAAAACTAACCTAAAATGAATTTCAGTGGGAAGAAATGTAGGATACTACACCTGGACAGTAAAAATGAAATGCACAGATATAGGTTGGGTGACACCTGATTTGACAGCAGTACATGCAAAAGGGATCTAGGAGTCTTAGTGGACCAAAGGCTGAATATGAGTCAGCAATGTGACAAGGCAGCTAAGAAAGGCTGCATCTATCAGAAAATAGTGTGTAGATCGAGGAAAGTAATAGTATCACTCCATTCTGCTTTGTGTTCTGGAATACTGTGTCCAGTTCTGGTCCCACAATTCAAGAAGGATGTGGACAAAGTGGAGCATTTCCAGAGGAGGGTGACTAAAATGGTGAAAGGTCTGGAAACCATTTCCTATGAGGAGAGTCTTAGCAACCTCGGTATTTTTAGCCTGGGGAAGAGAAGGTTAAGAGGTGACATGATAGCCATGTTGAAATATTTGAAGGGATGAGAATACCAAAGATGGAGCAAGCTTGTTTTCAGCAGCTACAGAGACTAGGAGATAGTGGATTCAAGCTACAGGAAAAGAAATTCCACCTAAACACTAGAAGGAACTTCCTGACAGTAAGAGCTGTTTGAAAGTGAAACATGCTTCTCAGAGTGGTGGAGTCTCCTTCGCTGGAGGTTGTTAAACAGAGGCTGGATTTCCATCTGTTGGAACTGCTTTCAGTGTGTATTTTCACATGGCAGAGGGTTGGACTAGATGCCCTTGTGGTCTCTTCCAACTCTGATTGTAAGAAATGTTATTACTTTATATTAGTATGTTTGTGCCACAACCCAGTAGTGCAGGGATAACCTGCTGCCCCCTGTATATATGTTTTGGATTGCAATTCCCATAATGGTTGACTCACTGTCCATGCTGGCTGGTTCTAATGAATGCTGTAGACCAAAGCATCTGGAGGATACCACATTGCCAACCTTTTCATTATTGGGTCTTGATACACTTAGCAATAGAAAAAGAAAGTACATTTCTATACTGCTTATCAGTGCACTTAAGCGCTCCCTAAGCAGTTTACAAAGTGTAAGCTAATTGCCCTCAACAATCTGGGTACTCATTTTTGCAACCTTGGGAGGATGCAAGCCTGAGTTGAGCTTGAGCCCTTTTGCTGGTATTGAACTCGCAACCTTATGGTTTGTGAGTGAGTGGCTGGAGTATAGGCATTTAACCATTGCGCCACCAGGGCTTGAAGACCAATTGCCTAGTAGAGAAATAGGCTTGGTGATATTGCTCCTAAAGCCTCTTGTTTTTCTGCTTTTGGTTGCTTTAATTAAGCCACATTCCCTAGCTTTGGTCTTAATTAACTAATTATGGTATTTATACAATGATCATGTAGGAAAGCAGGGAGTGTCTGGGAGTACTTCCATGTGCAGATACTCAGGTAGCTCTTTTATAAGATACTGGGAGTTATTAGAGAGTGAATGACCTCAGTGTGCAGGCAGATTTGATGTAGTTCTACCTTTTAAAACTTTTTTACCGTGGAGGAAACCCTTGAAAAAATATTCAGCCCTAAGGGACCTCTGCATAAAATTTATTGTATCTACAATACAAAAAAGTATTGCTCCTCCCACTTAGTCATGATCTCACCCAGAACTTTTAGCATCTTCTCATGGAACCATAGGGTTTCAGGGACCCTGCTGGATGAGAAATTGTTAAGTAGCTGGTCTAGTTAAAGAATCATAGAATCATAGAGTTGGAAGAGACCACAAGGGCCATCCAGTCCAACCCCCTGCCATGCAGGAAATCTCAACCAATCTCATCCCCGACAGATGGCCATCCAGTCTCTGTTTAACAAAGACCTCCAAGGAAGGAGACTCCACTACACTCCGATGGAGTGTGTTCCACTGTCGAACAGCCCTTACTGTCAGGAAGTTCCTCCTAATGTTGAGGTGGAATCTTTTCCTGGAGCTTGCATCCATTGCTCCAGGTCCTAATCTCTGGAGCAGCAGAAAACAAGCTAGCTCACTCCTCAATGTGACATCCCTTCAAGTACTTAAACAAGGCTATCATATCACCTCTTAATCTTCTCTTCTCCAGGCTAAACTTTTCTAAGTTTACTAAAATCAGCTCCCTAAGTCGTTCCTCATAGGACATAGTTTCCAGACCCTTCACCACTTTAGTCGCCCTCCTTGGACACATTCCAGTTTCTCAACATCCTTTTTGAATTGTGGTATCCAGAACTGGACACAATATTCCAGGTGGGGGCTGACTAGAGCAGAATAGAGTGGCATTATTACTTCCCTTGATCTAGACACTATACTTCTATTGATGCAGCTTAAAATTGCATTGGCTTTTTTTAGCTGCTGCAATGCACTGTTGATTCATGTTCAATTTGTGATTTTCTTGGACTCCCAGATCCCTTTCACACATAGTTTAGTTCAGCCAGATGTCACTCATTCTATATCTGTTCATTTCATTTTTTCACCCTAAGTGCAGTACCTTACATTTCTCCGTGTTCAAATTTATTTTGTTAGCTTTGGCCCAGCATTCTAATCTATTAAGGTCATTTTGAATTTTGATCCTGTCCTCTGGAGTATTACCCACTTCTCCTAGTTTGGTGTCATCTGAAAATTTGAAAAGTATGCCCCCAATTCTTACATCCAAGTCCTTGATAAAGATGTTGAATAGCACTGGGCCCAGTACAGAGTCCTGTGAGACCCCACTGGTCACCTCTCTCCAGGATGAAAAGAAGCCATCATTGAGCACCCTTTGGGTTTGGCCAGTCAACCAATTACTAATCCATGTAACAGTTGCCTTGCCTAGCCCACATTTCACTAGCTTGTTTGCAAGAATGTCATGAGCAACCCTGTCAAAGGCCTTACTGAAATTAAGATATCCACAGCATTCCCTTCATCTACCAAGCTGGTAATTTGATCAAAAAAAGAGATTAGATTTGTCTGGCATGACTTCTTTCTCTGAAACCCTTGTTGACTTTTTGTGATTATGGCATTGCTTTCTAGATGTTCATAGATTCTCTGTTTAATGATCTGCTCTAGAATCTTTCCTGGTATAATGTCAGACTAACTGGATGATAATTGCTGGGATCCTCTTTTTTTCCCTTTTTGAAGATGGGGACAACATTTGCCTTCCTCCAGTCTGCTGGGACGTTTCCTGTTCTCCAGGAGTTCTCAAAGATTATTGCCAATGGCTCTGATATTACATTTGCCAGTTCTTTTAATACCCTTGGATGTAGTTCATCTGGTCCTGGAGACTTATATTCGTTTAGATTAACCAGATATTCCTGTACTATCTCCTTACTTATTCTGTGCTGAAATTCCCCTATTCTGTCCTCTGCTCCATTATCCTCAGATTGAGTTCCTTTTTCCTTTTCTGAGAAGACTGAGGCAAAGAAGGTGTTGAGTATTTCTGCCTTTTCTCTGTCTTCTGTTAGCATTTTGCCATCTTCTCCACGCAGTGGCCCTACCGTTTCCTTCTTCTTCCTTTTGTTGCAGACATATCCAAAAAAGCCCTTTTTGTTGTTCTTAACCTCTCTAGCAAGCCTGAGTTCATTCTGTGCTTTAGCTTTTCTGACTTTATCCCTACATGTGTTCGCTATTTGTTTGAATTCCTCTTTGGTGATTTCCCCGTTTTTCCATTTCTTATATATGTTCCGTTTAAAACCTAGCTCAGTTGAAAGTTCCTTAGGTGCGTTACAGACTGCCTGAAAGTTGGTGGTCTGCCGCCGCCACCATTAACGGCGACAAGGAGCCCCAGCGGCCAAACTGTGAGGCTCCCCGACGCCACAAAAAAGAAGCACCAAAATGGTGCTTCTTGTTGCGGTGTGCTAATGATGGCACAAGGCACGAATGATGCACTCGCGTAGAACGGGTGCCGCCATTTTGTACATCCCCAGGACGTACTATGGTTAGGGGCATGCGTAAAGCATGCCCTTTCCTAACCCTAGTACATCCTGGGGACGTACTTTATGCCTGTGTGGAACGGGCCTTAGTCATCCATCCTGGTTTCTTGAGACATCTCCAATTTTTCTTCCTCATTGGAACTGTTTGAAATTATGCCTTCAGTATCTCCGTTTTAAGAAACTCCCATCCATCTTGAACTCCCTTCTCTTTTAGTATTCCTGACCATGGGATCACCCCCAGTATTTCTCTAAGTTTACTAAAATCAGCTTTCCTAAAATCTAGAATGCATGTCTGACTATGCCTGGCTTCTCCTTTCCACTGTATAACAAACTCCAGGAAAACATGGTCATTTCCACCTAAGGATCCCACCCCTTGCACTCCATTAACTAGGTCATCCCTGTTGGTTAGGATCAGATTCAAAATAGCTGATCCCCTTGTTGCCTCTTCCACCTTTTGGACAATGAAATTGTCTCCAAGGCAAGTGAGGAATTTGCTAGACGTTGAGCATTTTGCTGAGTTTGACTTCCAGCAAATATCAGGATAGTTGAAGTCACCCATCACTACTACATCTCTCCTTTCTAGATGTTCTAGAAAGACATCATCCAATACTCGGTGTGTGTGTGTAGGTGCGCACATACACAGGCACGCACATTCACCTTCAAGGTGCTTGCAAATTTATTGTGACTCCATGAATTTTATAGTGTACACTGGTGCCTCGGGTTACGAAATTAATTCGTTCCGCCATTCCTTTCGTAACCCGAAAATTTCGTAACCCGAAAAGGCTTTCCGTTAGCACTGGAAAGCCTATAGCTGCACTTTGCAGCATTTGAATTTCGCGCCGAAATGAATTTCGTAACCCGAAAAATATTTCGTAACCCGAAACAGTTTTTGCCAATCCAACTTTTTCGTATCCCGGAAATTTCGTAACCCGATCATTTCGTATCCCGAGGCACCAGTGTATTCTTAGTCAAGGAATAGTCAGAGGTGGTTTTGCCAGTTTCTTCTCTGAAATATTGCCTACAGCACTGGGTATTCATTGGTAGTTTCCCATCAGGAATAACCCTGCTTAGCTTCCAAGATCAGATGGGATTTTGTGCCTTTAGGGTTGTAGGAGGCAGAAAATACTGAGGAGGGAAGACCTGAGTCAGTGGATAATAGGGTAGGGCAAGGACAGAGAATCACTGGAGCTCCAGTTGTTGATGAACACCAACTCCAATTTACTAGAGTAAGCAATCAGGGATATGGGAGCGGCATAGGTTTCTTACCCCAGGGTAGTGGAATAGGGTGCAGGACTTTAAACATTTTCTAGCAATGAGAATTAGTAAAAAATATATATGTTAGAGCCACTGTTGATCAAGCTTACTTCTGCTGAAGGACGTTAAGATAGAGGCCGGGGAGGGATCCATCTTCATTTCCTTCCTAGGCATGTATCAGCAACATTTTCCCCCTCATGCTTAAGCTCCATGGAACTATGAAACCATGAAACATAAGATTTTGTTTTTTCATCCAGTCGACTTATGGCTTTGCAGGAAGACGAAAGAACAAACAAATGGAAGAAACAAGACATTTGCATTGGCAGCACTGTAGCCTGTGCTTTTCCAGGGCTGGTCAGCTCTTATAGCAAATATGTTATCTCCTTTGCTGAGGATGAAGCAGGTAATGTTTGCTGCTCCGTCTCTTTGCTTAATGAAATTGTTTGATGGAGAAGATTGTAATAGCAGCCCTACTGCAAGCAGTATAGCTTTATGGTGGTGGTTCTTTCTTTTAAACAAAACAAAACAAAAACCCAGAAGAACTTAGTAAATTATTAAACAGTATTTCCAAGCCTATTTATTATGACACCAGTGGTGTGATAATTAACAATCAACTCTTGTTTTTCTCCTAAATGTAAATACTGTATATACTCGTCTATAAGTAAAAAAAATTATGTCCAAAAATTGACCCCAAAATCCAAAGTCCACTTATTTACAGGTCAGTATGGTAATGTGATAGCAGCTCTTTCATATTTCCTCATGTTGTGCAGAGAGCAGTGTCATTCTCTCTTGAGCCAAGCAGAAAGAGTCCTGGGTGATTGATTGCTGTTAAACTAACAGAGTTGCTCTCCTGCCTACGCTGCTGCTGTTTCAGTGAAAGTTGAAACAAAAGCTGAAACTCTGAAGCAAAAAGTCTCAGTTAGAGTCCCTCTTGCCACATGCACACATACACACACTGAAGGAGCCTCCAAGTTTTACCCTCAACTTATCCATGGGTCATGGCAAAATCCATAATTTTGGCCCCAAAACCTGCCCTCGAGTTATACATGAGGTTGACTTATGGTTGAGTATATACAATAAGTGTGGAGGTAAGTGGGATAGTCTTTGGCATTACAACATGCGCGAACGGAGGAAGGTAAGGTTTCCCTCCCATATTGCGATTTCATTAAATATTGCCTTCGCACCCAACTGGGGGGAGAACTTCCCATTGATGCCAGTGGGAGGCTCTCTCTCACTCATTGCTGCATGGTGGTGGTGGTGAGGAAATATTTTTATGGAAATCGTAACAGAGGACAGCTCCCTTCACCATATCTTGCAATGCCCACCGTGCCTATGTCCACCATGGTTATGCAACTAAATACTAGTTCTTGGGAGAAATGATGGGCAAGAACTATTGTCTCAGGACCCACATGTAGATATCCTAGAAACATCTAGCTGGTGATGGTGGGATGCTGGAGACTGAACCTAGTGGACCATTGGTCAAGTCATTTGTTACTGTTATGTGCCTTCAAGTCAACTCTGACATAAGGCAAATGTATCATAGGGTTTTCTTGGCAAGATTTATTCAGAGGAGATATGCCATTAAGGCTGAGAATGTGACTTGTCCAAGGTCATCCTGTTGGTTTCTATGACTGAGTGGGGATTCAAACTCTGCTGTCCCAGAGTCTTAGTTCATTACTCAGTGTACCACACTGGCATGCAGGCTCTTCTAATGTGCATATCACATCAGGTCTGCTCAGCCTAAATCCTATCAAACCAAATACAATTTACCAGGCATATAAATTGCCCTACCACAAGTTGTGTAAGGCTTCTGTTTTTATGTTTGCCTGAAACTGTAGAAACAATAGAATGTCAAAGAAATAGATGCTTTGCAGGTTATAAAACATGGCTGCATTTACCTGGGAGTTTACAACTTGTGCCAGCCTTGATGATATAGAAAAGAGTTGGGCAACAGGGTTGGTCAGAGAACCAATGTTCTGAGGCCAAACCATGCCAAAAACGAGAAAAACAAAACCTGAGGTAGACTATGGGTTTTGAAAAATTGGTATTGTTAAATGGTAAACAGTGTGTGTGTGTGTGTGTGTGTGTGTGGGGGTGATGTTGGGAGTTGCAACCTATTCCAAGAGGGAATTACTGCTCCTGGAGGCTTCCAGAAGAGAATGCAGTGGGAGAGGGGTGCAGAAAAAAGGTGGTCCAGGAAGTTTGGAAGAATCAAGGGCTACAAAAACACTCTTGGAGAGTGATACTTTGCCTACCTCTGAGGTAGAGGAAATGCAACCTACTCAACTATTGATTGAAGTTTTGCCTGAAATCATTCTTTCTTCTTCTATTGCCTCCAGGTGAACTATATTTTATGGCTACATCTTACCCCAGTGCCTATGCTCCACATGGTTCAATTTACAAATTTGTGGATCCTGCAAGGTTGGTACTCATAGTATTCCTTAGTATTCATGATATTCCTATTAGGCAGATTAGGCTGAATGTTGATAGGTGGCCTAGTGACACTCAGTGAACTTCCTGGCTTAGTTGGGATTTGCACCTGGGTCTCCTGAAACCTACTCCAAAACTCTAACTACACTGTAGTGTTTCTTCAAAAAGAAAAGAAAAGCAACAAGAACCACCCATGTACACGGAACTAAGTATGTTCAGAAAATTGTTACATTATTCTTTCACAGCATAATGATTTATTTATTGGAATAACACTTAGGCTAAACCCAATTGTCAGTATGAACAAGAGTAGAATTACTGAATCAAGAGAAACTTTGTATCTGTGATTGTGTGCATTCCATTGACTCAATGGAAATGGACTACTTGGAGCTTATTGGGCCTTAGGCTGCAATCCTGTACCAGCAACCTTGGGAAATAAGCACCATGGAGCTTGATGTCTACTTAACTTTGAGTAGACATGTATAGGATCCCACTATTAGTTCATTTATCAAGTCAAGGCTGAAATGTACATTTCACATTGGACCTATGCCAATGGATTCTGCCATTTTGAATTACAATTAACATTTATGCCTTGCTTGATTCAATCCCAATCTTTCTTATGAATCACTACATTGTGTCCTTCAACAGAGAGAAGCTGTTGTTGTCAGTTATTTTTTGGACTACAATTAGCAGAATTCTCCAATCAACATGACTATTTGCTATGGGATTCTGGGAGTAAGATGGCCTGCATGCAGTGCACAGAGAGTACCTCTTTCTGGGTTACTATAATTAAATATTGCAAACAGCATCACAATTTTAAGTCACTCTCTCTCTCTCTCTCTCTCTCTCTCTCATATATATTTATATACAATACCACAGATTGTATATTACATTTGAAACATAGGCATTGTTCAAAAAGTTTTATGCATCTAATGTGCAAGACTTGATTGAAAGACTCTTCTGTCTGTCCTGCTCATAGTATTGCAACAGTTGGATGCAGTCTTAAAGCCATAATAATAATTTTAAAAAAACCAAATTAGATGTAATCCTTCTCTTTCTGAATTCAGCTAGCAGGTACAGCTCCTTCCCTAGGACTTCCCCATCCACTGGGTCAAACCAATAATGCATAGTGCTCCTTGGTAGGGTGAGGAAAACAACTTGCCCTCTCGACCCTTGCCCATCATGGCTGGCCGTCCGGGGAGGATGCATTGAGGACGTTCCTTATGGATATCATCAATGCGCTTTTCAGAGAAGGACATAGTCCATCCTGTTTGAAGGAAGCGGCTGTTAGGCCGCTTCTGAAAAAACCTTCCCTTGACCCCCTGGATATGAATAATTACAGGCCAGTCTCTTTACTACCATTTTTGAGCAAGGTGATTGAGAGGGCGGTTGCTCTTCAACTCCAAGCTGTCTTGGATGAAACTGATTATCTAGACCCATTTCAAACTGGCTTCAGGACAGGCTTTGGGGTTGAGACTGCCATGGTTGCCTTGACCGACGATCTGCGTCTGAGCATCGACAGGGGCAGTGTGACCCTGTTGGTGCTCCTAGACCTCTCAGTGGCTTTCAATACAATAGATCACGGCATCCTCTTGGACCGCCTGAGGGGGTTGGGTATTAGAAGCACTGCATTGCAGTGGTTCCAGTCCTTCCTCTCGGGCAGGTCCCAGAGGATGCTGCTCGGGGACAGCTGTTCCAATAAAAGGGAGCTCAAGTGTGGGGTTCCACAGGGTGCTATACTGTCCCCGATATTATTTAACATCTATATGAAGCCACTGGGTGAGATTATTCCGAGTTATGGAGCTGGGTGTTATCAGTACATTGATGACACCCAGATCTATTTCTCTGTGTCTCGTTCGTCGGCCTCGAATTCTAATGGCATCTCCTCTCTCAATGAATGTCTCCAAGCAGTATGGGCTGGATGAGGAAAAACAGATTGAAACTGAATCCGGACAAGACAGAGGTGCTCACGGTAGCGGCCCCGAAACCAAGAATTGGATTGCAACCTCCAGTCCTGGATGGGGTCACACTCTCCTCTAGTGACTGTGTTCGCAGTCTGGGGGTGCTCCTTGATTCGTTGCTCCTAATGATAAATCAGGTACAGTGGTACCTCGGGATACGAAATACCCAGGTTACGAAATTTTCGGGATACGAAAAAATCCCATAGGAAATCATTGTTCCGGGTTACGAATGTTTTTTCGGGATACGAAGAAAAATTTTGGTGCTTTTTTCGGCTTTTTCGCACGAAACGCGGCTTTTCCCCATTAGCGCCTATGGCAATTCGGCTTACAAAGGCTTTTCGGGTTACGAAAGCGGCCGCGGAACGAATTAATTTCGTAACCCGAGGCACCACTGTAAATGCAACAATCAAGAGCGCCTGTTATCAGCTTCAGCTGATACGCCAACTGTGCCCTTTTCTGGAAGTAAGGGATCTCGAGACTGTTGTACACGCGCTGGTAACCTCATGTCTAGATTTCTGTAATGCGCTCTACATGGGGCTACCCTTGTGCTTGAGTCGGAAACTGCAATTAGTGCAGAACATGGCAGCCAGAGTAGCGTCAGGAACCTCAAGGAAAGACCATATTATTCCAGTATGAAAGTCCCTCCACTGGCTGCCTATTAGTTTCCAGGACCAGTACAAGGTGTTGGTTATCACCTTTAGAGCCCTAAATGGCTTGGGTCCAAACTATCCCAGGGACCGCCTCCTCCCATATAATCCTCCCCTCACACTCCGGTCCTCTGGGAGGAATTTGCTACAGCCTCAAAGATCTAGGCTTTTGCCGACCTCCCGGAGGGCTTTTTCTGTTGTCGCCCCCAGATTATGGAACGACCTGCCAGACGAGATCCGTCAATTGAGATCTTTAGACAGCTTTAAAAAGACTGTCAAGACAGATCTCTTCTGGCAGGCCTTTCTGGGATAGATAACCCTGGCCTCAGGAACCCTCTTCTCATGAGAATCCCCAAGGTCCTCCTTGGATATGCCACCGTAGTTTACTGTTTTATTTGTTTTGTTTTGTTCTGTTCTGTTTTGTTTTTGTCTTGTAATAATGTGTATGTGTTAATGTTGTTTAATTTGTTGGTTTTAATTATAATTGATTTAATAATTTTTTAAGGGGGGAGGGAATTTTGATGTACAATGTATTGTATTTTATTGTTGTTAAGCCGCCCCGATTGACCTCAAAGGGAAAGGATATAAATTTATTATTATTATTATTATTATTATTATTATTATTATTATAGTGGTTACAAAAGCAAAAGTTAGGATTACTGTGGAGCATGAGAGTATTCCTATATGGCAAGGGAGGATAATAGGAATGGCTACACCTAAAGCTCTATCTCTCCTCTATGTCCATGACCACTGCTTCCACTTATTACCAGTACTTGTCTTACCAGTTTATCAGTTTGTGGATACTGAGGGAAACCTGCCCAGGGCCCATCAAAATTTAGAGGAGGATTTGGACAGATGCTTATTTTGCATTTCATTTACTCTGAGCAATCCTTATTTTCCTTATGCCTGTTTGTACATATATAGCCAGTCAGCCTTGCCAAATTATTCTAATTCCCATCACATCCAGCCGGTATGGTACATGTGAAAGGTGAAAGTTCAAAAAGGCTGCAATGGGGAACCCTGTCTTTTCTCATGCTCAAGGAAAGTTGGCTCAAGTGTACCTTCAGGGTACCTTCAGTGATCCACAGTCTGGAAAACAGATGAAAATGCATCTTTGTGTGGCACTTATTTTGGTTTTTATTTATTTTAAAGTTGAGACAGAGCATAGAATTCGGCTGAAATTCAAGAACAAGTCTAGTACAAACATGAAAGCTGTTGACAGAAGTTAAAGAGTTAGAGGTTCCAAGTAACTGCAGCCACATTACAAACATCAAGAACAAATCATATTTCATATCCTCTATTTTTGTATTTCTTTTTGTCAGCGGATATCCAAAAGACTAATGTATGAAGCGTTATTCAGAGCATAAAATAAGGAAACACTGCTCTCATCTTTCAGAGAAATACTGAGGCTTTCCTAGTACAGGAAATAACCCAGGAGATAAATATAGCCTGTATTTATGGCATTACTTCCCTGCATGGTAGATGGCTCTGTCCCAGGACTAAGGCATATTTGGTTTTCAAGGAGTTTTGGACTACACTTTCCTTATTCCCTTACCATTGGAAATGCTGTTTGAGCCTTCTGGGAGGTGAGGTTTACCTGGAGGGCCCAGGTTTCTTACTCCAGAATGCACAGCTGACATGTATCATATGCAGCTGTGCCCACAAGTAGAGCAACTGAAATATATCAGAACATGGAAAGTTACTTTAAAAACCAATTAGCTATCCACCCACATTAGCTATCAATTTTTAAGAGTAACTCTTGGCTGCCTTGTTACTCAAAAGTGTCTGGAAAAATTTCATTTTAGTATTTTTTTTACACCAAATGCTCCAAGGTGTTGGCTTGTGGTGCGAAGCATATCTTAGTAGGCCTTACATACCCTGTGGTTATATAAGTAATTAAAACTAGGTTATGCTGCAAAAGAAGTGAAGTATGTGGCACATGAGACAGCATTTGGCAGCAGTGGGGAAGATATAACACACAGAATGACTATTACTTACCTTTCACTTGAATTAAAATTGTGAGTACTAGAGATATGGGTCACTATTATATCAAGAAGGCTACCTATGAGATTTAAGAGAGAAAGTTCCTTCAGGTTTTTTGCCTTTCTTCTCCCATCAGAGCTTCATGATTTAACAGAAAGGTCAGTGTATATGAGCTAGATCTAGAAAGAGTGGGTCTGAAAGAAACCAAATCCCTCACCAACTCTCAGATGTCCACATATGATATTTGTGACTGAACCTGTTTTCTAGGAGAGCTCCACCAGGGAAGTGTAAACAGAAGCCTGTTCCAGTGAAAACAAAGAGCAAGCGAATCCCATTCACCCCACACACAAGTAAGTCAGCAGAGGAGGGTTTTTTATTTTTTTGTTTTGATTATGTTGTACAAATATGAAAACACACCAAAAGGAAGGATCTGTTCGTTATTTATTCTAATAATTTATACACGGTCTTTCATCCTTATGGATACCAGACTGATGCACAATTAATACTTTTTATAAATACAAAATGTAATGAAAATATAAGATGAAATCAACAAATATAGGTAAGAGGTAGACAATACAATAAAAGAAACAATACAATAAATGGAACTGCTGACCTTTAAATGTCTGGACAAACAGCTCCACTGTGGAAAAGGAATGGAAAGGGAAAACCTGGTCTAGATGGCTTTACTGCAGAGTTTTATAAAGGCATTTAAAGAGGTTCTTGTTCTTCATTTATTAAAGTTTTATACTAACAAACGTATAGGCAGTTAAGATTACAGGTAGCTAGAAGCACACAAGGCTGATATCCATAGCAGATAAAGATATCCAGTCTCTTGGCTCTTTTCACCACATTTCCCTTTTCAATTGGAACGTAAAAACATTTACACCCAAATACATTAAATAAATAAAATAATACATTTACTTATTCTTGGTTATATTTATCTGAGCCAGACAGGTAGGCAAAAGGAAAATTCGCTACAAAGGGTCCTAAATATAATTCATTATACAGTGGGTGGGAATTGTATGGTGCATGGCTTACATACCATTCTTAGGAGGGGCAGATGTATTTCCCCCCTCCAATTTCCAAAGACCATAAAAAAGCCACCAAGAGCTTTTAGAGCAGGTGGCTTTGCCCATAAAAATTGCCCGGACACTGATAAAACAGCCAAAATACTTTCTAAAATTAACTGGAAGTGGTCACCAGAAATGTCTCATCTCGGTGCTCCCTGCAAAATTGCATTCCCTGGAGTCATTATTTTAGTCAGAAATCACCTTTTTCTGCCGTTTTGAAAATGTTTGGAGAGACTGAACTTTCCTGGGGCCTTAAAGGGCTCTCTAGGACCTCCAGGGGCCTCACATCATGAGTGGACCCCATGTTTTCCACCCCAGTCATAAAGCTTGGGTTAAAATGCTATTTCCAGCAGCTTGAATAGAAATGGGACCCCAAAGCAGCTGCTCTTAAAGGCTGGCTACAAAGAGGCTTTGTTTGAAAAGCTTATCCCTAACTGCACTTGTAAATGTGTGGTCTCACTTGTGCAAACTGTTCTTTTAAAAGATTCTCCATATGTACCCTCTGCTGATTACAGTATTTGAAATTTTGGAAAAGTTTATTCCAATATTCTCCTTTTGCCTTGCAACCACTATGGCTTGCTGTTGCTGTGTCCTTCTTCTTCTTCTTCTTCTTCTTCTTCTTCTTCTTCTTCTTCTTCTTCTTCTTCTTCTTCTTTTTAACTTTTTTTTTTACTTTTAACTTTAAATTGTATTTATTTTTTAAAAATGAAATGCCTGGGTAAACACTTTATACAGATTCTGAAAGGACTGGAGTGTCAATCCAGACATGACCCTAGGACAGTGGTTTCACAGGGGTCGCCTAAGACTATCAAAAAACACACATTTACATGTAGTGATGAAAATAATTGTATGGTTGGGGGTCACCACAACATGAGGAACTGTATTAAAGGGTTGCGGCATTAGGAAGGTTGAGAACCACTGCCCTAGGAGGCTATCTATACATTTTGCTTAGCAAGGCGAGTATGCAAATAATCTCACTCACGTATTCCTGATTCGCTGTTCACACTATTTTTTTAAATCGAAACCACATTTATGCACATCTCTATGAGTAATGTTGCCCACACGTGTCAGCACTGAGAATAAAGATGGAGTCAATAATGTGGATGTGTTCAAAACACGTTCAAGACATGCAGAGTTTTATCCTCAGTCTATCTGCACTGGTTATTCACACAGCCAGTGGTGTGAATCTTTTAGGAAATCTCGGCCAAACAAACAGACAAACAATCCAAGATCAATTATCCAGGGTTTTGTGGGAGGGGAGGGGGTTGGTAGCCCCCCTGAAAAAAGTTAACTAGATACGTTCAAAATTCATCTTAACAATACAGATTCAACCCACATTCTACTAGGATTATTTACACTGTGAATAACCTTTAAAGCAACTGTCAGGAAGCTTTGGGGACTTATAGAGCAGTCTAGGAATGGTCAGGGGGTTGCAAAAATAATCCTGGGGATCATAAGGTTCTTACACAATCAAGGTGCCACAGCAGAGAATGCTTTCCTATCCAGTATGGCTCCTCTTATGACTTTGCTGTCCTACTCCTGGTTGGAAATGGAGGTGCTGGCGAACAGGGGACATTTTTTTAAAATGCATTGTCCATTCTGCTTCAAGCTAAGATCTTTGCCATGTGAATTTACCAATATATATATATTTTGTGGGGGGCAATCTTCTCACAGAGACTGTCCTTGAAGTGCTCAAAGAACGTCTTACGACAACCCAGTCTCCCAGAACAGGCCTTAACTCCACTGAATCACCCCCAACTTCTAGAAAGCCTGCATCTCGCAAAGACTCAACCAAACATAAGCCAGAAAAGCCAGTTAAGGCTGATAAAAAGCAGCAAATGCCACAGCTCCCCAAGGCCCAGGAGTCCAAGGCACAAAAGGAGAAGACTCTGCATGCGTCCAAGGCAGCAACATCCTCACCGAAGAGGAAAGGCTCACAGTTAAGGAGAAGCAAAAAGAAATCTCCCCGGGTTCCCAAAACGAGATCAGCAGCTGAGATGAAAACACAGACAAAGAAGAAAAAGAGAATGAGGGTGAACCTAGGAAGCACTCCTTGAATTTCCAATACAGATCAAGGAGTCAAATGGTTGGAAGGTAGATGGAATTTCTGGGCAACCCCTGTTGCTTCCATTTTCATCTTGCTTAAGAGAATCAGATCAGTGTGTAGTTTTCATTCAAAAATATATACAGTACAATAAATATTCAACCATAGCATAAGACTGTCACCTATAACAGATGCAAGGCATACATTTAATTACAAGCTTAACTGCCCCAAACAATGTCAAGGTTGTCACTTTCTAGAAATCTATCCCAAAAGTCCATTTTATCAGTTCAAGTAAGTAGTCTGGTTACTGTTTACTGTAATGCTGTGACAGAAACTGCAGCTGTGTAAATGGTAATGGGTTGCATCCCTTGTTGATCATCATGGCAAAAAGCAGGGATTTGCATTTGTACAACAAGGAACACAACTGAGAAAACTGCCCAACCTTTTATGTTTTAATTATAATAACTAGGCAGTTTTAATTTCTCTTATCAGTTGTAACATACTTTCTAAAGAAGACATCTTCTCTCTGTTCATTCAATTAAATATTATTGGATAAAAATAAAAATATTATTGGATAAAAATAAAGATAAGTCTGTTTCTTTGAGTCTCTTGTCAGACAATAATTTTTAATTACAAGAAATGTTCTACTTTCCATCATGAAAATGAATGTGCTTCTACAACACACTAAGGATTATGCTTATAGACTAGTATTTTGCACTTGGCAATTGCAAAGATGACAAGAGAACCTTTCAAATGTTGGGAAAGGTGAATGCCTGGATAGAAAGGGCTCTCCCTTCATTGCTGTTTACTAAACAAAGGTAAGCATCACAACTGAAGCTCCACTTCCCTTCTTATCAGGGTTGGAAAAAGCCCCCAGTTTTTCAAAAACAAACAAAATAACTTTTGGGTAGGGTTGACTTTTTACTATAGTTTTTTGTGATGTTTTCGGGCTATGTGGCCATGTTCTAGAAGAGTTTCTTTCTGACGTTTCGCCAGCATCTGTGGCTAGCATCTTCAGAGAATGCTTGGCTACCAGTCCTGAAGAATAGCAAAATGAGGACTCAGCAAATGCAAATTGGAAACCACTCAGAGTCAGGGGCTTTCCAGCAGATAATGATTACCAATTACCAGACACTAATCCTCTTTTGCATTAGCCTCCCAGCCTAAGGCTGGTCATCAGCACAGAACAATACACATGCAAATCACTCCTGCATTCCCAGGCTCACACTGTGTGTGTGTGTGTGTGTGTGTGTGTGCGTGCGTGCACGCACACACACACACACACACACACACACACACACACACACCCAACATTTTCCAGGCAAACATTCTCTGAAGATGCCAGCCACAGATGCTTGCGAAGCATCAGGAAGAAACTCTTCTAGAACATGGCCACATAGCCTGCAAACCCCACAAAAAACTATGGATGCAGGCCATGAAAGCCTTCGACTTCACATTGACTTTTTACTGTGTAGAATTACACCAATATAGGACTAGGTCAGAAAATTAAGTAGCAAAACAGTTCAGATATTATGACAACTAGCTTAAATAATAATTGTTCTAAAAAAGTGCTCTCTCAATGCAAATAGTGTTTGCTGAACTTGTGTTAATTCAAGGATTTGTTTCTGAGTGGCATTTCTTGCACTATAAAAGAAGATTAATAAGAAGCAATTGACACTGGATACTGGTCTAATAATGAACAACTGATAATAAACCATTAAAATTAAAATGGTTAAATTCAAACAGTCATGTCGTTTCAGTAAGGGTTAGAAAATAGTAATAATAGCCAAACTTTAAAAACGGGGGAAAAAAATCAAATAAACCAGGGATAATTGTGTTGGGTTTTTTTTTAGTTACAGCTCTAGCAAGCTCTCTGAGGCACTGGAAGGGGCAGGGGAGCATGTATTTGCGTCTCCCTCCTTCCTTTTCAAGGCTTCAGGGAGCTCTTTGAAGCCTTGGAATGCCAAGAAGGAGGGTGCATTTGTTTTCCCCAAATCCCTTCCCAAGGCAAGAGAGCTATCTTTCCCCAGGCAGCTCCCTGTCCTGGAAAAGGGTGGGGGATTATTTCCCCCAAACTCCTTCCCAAGGCAGAGAGCTGCTTGAGGAAAGAGGCAGCTGTCCATCCTGGAAAGGGGTGGGATTGATGCATGCACCCTTCCCTGCTTCTCCCTCCTGGGCTTTTTCCCTCCCCAGGGGAAAAAGCCCTGGAGGGATGAGGAGGAGGAGTGCATGCACAGCGGCCTTGACCTAGTGAATTATCAAAACAGAGAGTGCCAAAGCTGCAAATGTCGAGGGCCGACTGCATTTGGCTTAAACCAGCCAACTCTTCTTATCACATCCACTGATAGAATAACGCTCCAACAGGTTTTGACCAAGGTCATCTGGACTTCAACTGGGAAAAAAAGATTCTTTACCCCAGCTACAGAGAGGTACAGTGGTACCTCGGGATACGAAATACCCAGGTTACGAAATTTTCGGGATACGAAAAAATCCCATAGGGAATTATTGTTCCGGGTTACGAATGTTTTTTCAGGTTACGAAAAAACTTTTGGTGCTTTTCGGCGCTATTTTACACGGAATCGCGGCTTTTCCCCATTAGCGCCTATGGCAATTCGGCTTACGAAGGCTTTTCGGGTTACGAAAGCGGCCGCGGAACGAATTAAATTCGTAACCCGAGGCACCACTGTACAGACAAAGTATCTGAGACAAAGGTAAGGAATCTTTGGCTTTCCAGATGTTGTACACCAGTGCCCATCATCTCAATCAACACTGCCAATAGTCATGGATGATGAGAGCTGTAGGCAAACAAACTCTGGAGTGCTGCATCCCTGTTCCAAAAGAACCCGAAGTTACGCAGATTTGACATGCGTATGGTTGAGAACAACTGAGAGAGAATTGGTAGGGTGTTAGTCCAAACAACAAATTAAAATAAAGGTCAGGGAAAGGAGAGGAAATTTACTAGAAGCCCAGACATCTTATTCAAAGTATCTTGAATAAGATGGGGATTGTAAAGTTAATTTCTCTGTTTCTTGCCAAGACTGTATAGGGATTTTCAGAAGAGGAGAAGGGGGAAAAGGGTAAGACCTGTTTTCCTTTACCACTCTTTGGAATCACACATTCAAACACAATTGCCCCTGGTCTTCTCTATTGCCATCCAGTGGCTGTTAGTGTAGAACTGGGGTAGGCAACCTTTTTGAGCCGGGGGCCGGGTTGCTGTCCCTCAGACAACTGGGGGGCCGAAGCCAAAAAATAAATAATTAAAAAATTAAAAAAAATTTAAATAGATAAATAAACCGGGACAAATGTAGGACAACATTTTCACTTTTTTCACATGGACACTTTTTTTAAAAAGTGGAGGACACACGAAAAAAAAAATGCTGATTTTTTAAAAATGTTAATATAAATGCATGTTTCTGAGGCTTCTATAGACAATTGCCCCTGCGCACGAGAGGCCAAAGGCCCCGGCGGCAATCGGTGGCAGGACCGGGCTGGGGCCGGTCCCAAGGCCTCGCTGGTCTGCATCCGGCCCGCGGGCCGCAGGTTGCCTACCCCTGGTGTAGAATAACCCCACAGAATGGGGTCAGAAGCCCCTGAATCTTGTCCCCCTTTCCCCAGGAACTCTGACTAGACTATTCTAGGATGCCCAGAATGCTACTAGAAGTCTTGTAGTCTAGTCAGAAGACTGTTAGAATGGCTAAAACTCTACTGGAATAGTCTTGTAGTCCAATCAGAAAACTATTCTATGGGGCTGTTCACACTACATTATAAACGGGTTTGCAAACTGGTTTAAAAAGGGGTCATTCATACTTGCATTGTTTTTTCCTGTCCTGAATTCAAGGGGGGCTGGGGCAAGTCCCCCTTAAACCAATTCTTTTGGGAACAGACATTTCCCCGTTTCTTTTCCAAAACACTGGGTTTTATCGGGGTGCTGCCAAAGGGAACTTGCTCGTGATCCCATTGGGGCATTCAGGAGGGAGGGATGTGCAGGGGGCAGATCGTGTCCACCCCTTTGCTGTCTCCATGCCAGCCGAGCACCATTGCTTTTCCCTCTTGGCACTTGGATGTGGGAGTGAAAAAAGCAGAAATGCAGTGGAGTCAAACTTCCCACGCCTTGGAAAGTGGTCTCTTTAAAACACAGCACAGCTTTTTTTCCCCTGCCCATTAGTCCCCTTATCAGCACTGATGTCTGATTCCCAGGGGGTTCTCCTGGGAACATCATTAGATGGTGCTTTAAAAAAATTACAGTTTATATACATATTTGCTATTCCATGGCCACAGTAGACAGCACCTTTAAATACTCATGTCATCAATATGACAAAGGTGCACATGATTTGCTTGACATTAAAAAAAAAATCAGTGGGGCTGTGGGTAAGGGGTTGTTTGTTCCTATTTCCGAAGAAAAAACCCCCACAACAGACTCTTCTCCTAAGTTGGTACAAAGTAAAGCTCTCACAGACATATTCTATTCCACTTATACCCCACATTTAAACCCCTGAGGTTTCTTGGCTGAGAGAGTGTGACTCCCCCCAAGGCTAACCTATCCCAGGATTTCTTGGTAAGGGATCTTCTGGGGTTTGCTATCCTCCAAGGCTGTTTTTTTTTTGGGGGGTGTGTGGCCAAACAGCGCATCATTTGATTGACAGTGTAAAAAACCCCAAAAACTGAGGACAAGCAAAATGGTGGTTTTAAATCAATACAAATGGTAATGTGTACTTCATCAGAATTAAATTGCCATGGAGAGATTCAATTAGGGTAAACATAATGGGAACGTTGATTTGGTATTGCATCATTGAATCTCCCTGAATCTACTTGTTACAAAAATGCTAGTGTGAATGGGGCCTACGATGGCTAAAACTCTACTGGAAAAGTCTTGTAGTCCAGTCAGAAAACTATTCTAGAATAGCTAGAATGCTACTGAGCTACCATGGTGTAGTGGTTTGAATAATAGAGTATGACTTACACCTCAGTTGGATTCCAAGATTGACCATGAAACCCACTGGGTGACCTTGGGCAAGTCACACACTCTCAGCTTCACGGGAAGAACTCTTGCCAAGAAAATGCCACGAGAAACCTTAGGGTTACCATCGGTTAGAAATTACTTGGAGGCATATAACAACAACAAAAACAACAACTGAACATTACTCAGTGGAGCACACGCCCTCAGAGTGTGGTGGGGTCTCCTTCCTTGGAGGTCTTTAAACAGAGGCTGGATGGCCATCTGCCAGGGATGGTTTGATTGTGATTTCCTGCATGGCAGGAGGTTGGACTGGATGGCCCTTGGGATCTCTTCCAACTCTACAATTTTATGATGGATGGATGGATCATTTCCTGGTCAAGGCTGAACTAAGAACCACATCCTGCCCTGTTGGGGGTGAAAGACCCATTAGAAAGGTCCACCCTTGAAGGCTAATGGAACCAATTGGATTCCAGAAAGCCTTAGAAGGTTTAATGGTTACAAGGCACAATCCTGTCCCTGATGCTATTTAATATATATATATGAAACCTCTGGGAGAGATCATCCAGAGGCATGGGGCGTGGTGTTATCAGTAAGCTGATGACACCCAGCTATATTTCTCTATGTCTCACTCTTCAGTGAAGGAAGGATGTGCATCTCCTGGTCCCTTGCCCTGGACTTTCTCTTCTGGGAGGAAACCCTGGAATGAATCACCCAGGGAAGGAGTTCATTTGTTCTTCTTGCACCAAAGGGGAGGAGGACCCAAGTGAGTGTCACCCCTTTTCTGAGTGTCACCCAGTGCAGTCCACCTCCTCCTGAACCCCTCCAGTGATGCCACTGTGGGGAGGTGGTTCCAGTTTCCAGCTAAAGAGAAAACCCTGCCCAGGGTAACCAGATGTCTTAACCACAACGGAGGATAAGGAACCGCAAAATATAGGACATTTGAGAAAAAATGTAGGACATTACAAAATAAAAGCTAAAAACACTAATATAAATATAAATTCATGCTCCTTTGTTGGTGTTGTTAACTGCCCTCAACTCGATCTTGACTCATGGCGAACCTGTGGGTGAGACATCTACAAAACTCCCTGTCCTCCACTCTTCTATTAAATAGACCTCCTTAATAGAGTCCATCCATCTGGCATGTGGTCTTCCTCTCTTTCTACTTCACCTTTCTGAACATTATTGTCTTTTCTAATGATTCATGCCTTCTCATGATGTGGCCCAAGTATGACAGCCTCAGTTTAATCATCTTGGCCTCCAGGGAAATTTTAGGCTTGATCTGTTCTAGGACCCATTTATTTGTTCTTTTTACTGTCCACGGCATCCTCAGCACTCTTCTCCAGCGCCACATCTCAAATGAATTTATTCTCTTTTTGTCCATTTTCTTAATTGTCCAGAACTCACATCCATTAACAGTTATGGGGAATACAATTGCTTGTACGATTCTAACTTCTCTGCTCACTTGTGTATCTTTGCTCTTTAGGAGCTTTTCTAGCTCTTTCATAACTGCCCTCTCCATTCTTAGTCTTCTTCTGATTTATTGTCTGCAATCCCCATTCTGATCAATATGTAGAAAGGTCTTGTAGCTCAGATGCATTTGGATATGATGATGATGATGATGATGATGATGATGATGATGATGATGATGCAGAGAGATCTTGAAGCACCTTTGAGACTAACTAAAGAAAGAAGTTGGGAGCATGAGCTTTTGAAGACTAAAGTCTACTTCCCCAGATGCATTTGGATATAATGATGATGATGATGATGAGGTTGATAATAATAATAATAATAATAATAATAATAATAATAATAATAATAATGTAGAGAGATCTTGTAGTATGCCTTCTTTGTTTTTTGGGGTTTTTAAATTCCTCCCGCGTGATAAACGCCTATGATTCTATGATCTTACTGGTTGAAAGGATCGCACATGAAGGTTGAAGAAACATGATTTTTTAGCAGAAAGCTAGGATATAGTTTTAATAAACAAATAAAACCACTCAGTTGATTTTTCCTTCTAATGAACCCATCACCATTCATAAGCAATGCAGTTTTCACTCTCCTCTGCAGATTCCTTGCTCTGCACCACCACCTGCTGGTTCCAGTGTGGAAAAACAGCTGGAAATACTGTACAGCTTTTGAACCCCAACATCATAATAAGAACAATGCAGTATTTCCTGGTGGAACCTGATCGATTACTTTTTTACACCTTGGAGCCCTTCAGAACAAGAATGCGCCCTAAGCCCTTCTTCCCCTTTCCCAAATAATAATTTTATTGCAGTCGCACCGATAAAGCCGCCCCGGTTCAACGTTTAATAAAATAAGCATTGCAGAGGGCATTTATTACGAAGGTGCTTAAAAACGCGTTCAGTCGAGGCGTTGCATTGATTTGTTATTTGCAAAGATTTCCTTTGAAATGGAAAGGAGGAAAAAAATGGAGGAAAAACGCAGAGGCCCCAGCGAGGATCGAACTCGCGACCCCTGGTTTACAAGACCAGTGCTCTAACCACTGAGCTATGGAGCCACCTATCAGTTCTGCCTATACAAATCAATGGTACTGTACTGTTCTATTCCTCCGCCTACATTCCATAAGCGAACATTTTCGACCCCGGTTTCTCAGAAACAACAACGAGGCCCGCAGTTCAGGGGAAAATGGCGTCAGGAGAACGTTTCCTGAGGGAATTTTTTAAAGAGGGATGTCTAATTGTGTCTCTCTCTTTTGTGGTTGTCGAGATATATTTCACACAAGCATTCCCAAACACACAAGCTAATAAAATGAAATGAAATGAAATGCAAAAAGGCCAATTGTTGCAGTTTATTTTACGTTGTTGTTCTTGTTGTGCCTTCAAGTGGTTTCAGACTTAAGGGGGGCCCTAAGGGTTTGTTCTGTTCACAGATAAAACAACCGTCCATACGTTTAAAAATATAATAACTCCAAGGCGACCAAATGTCATAAATAATAAAAAGAGGACCGCAAAAATGTAGGGCATGCAAGAAAATGTAGGACATTTATATATTTATTGTATTTATACCCCAGTTTTCAGCCACAAAGACTCTCAGAGTGGCTTACAGATACAGTCTAAAATAAATGAAAGACATAAGAAAATTAAAGCTGAAAACACCACTAATAAGTATAAATTCATGCTTCTTGGTCATGCTCAAAATGGTGGCCATTTTGAAATTCCTCCTGGACAGAAGATTGAAATGGAGGACATGTCCTGGAAAAGGAAAAGGAGGACATTACCAAACAAAACCTAAAAGCACTCATAGAAACATAGATTCATGCTTCTTAGTCATGCTCAAAATGGAGGTCATTTTGGAATTCCCCTGGGACAGAAGGTTGAAATGGAGGACATGTCATGGAAAAGGAGGTCCTCTGGTCACCCTGAATAATTCATCCTGTTTGGGGGGGGGAGTTTCTAGGTTTACGGGTGTGTTGTTGTTGTTGTTGTTGTGTGCCTTCAAGCGTTTCTGACTTACGGCAACCCTAAGGTTGATGGGGTTTTTTTGACAAGTTTCTGGGGGGGGGGGGGATTGGCATTGCCATCCTCTGAAGCTGAGAGAGCGTGACTCTCCCAAATTTACACTCCCCATGTTTCACTACCCTCCAGCCTTAAAATTTACCAGTTTTGCCAGCCCTCATGCTTGGGGGACGGACAGGCGGAATGATATGTTCCTTTCTTCAACCCAGACAGTGTCACTGCAGATTTCAAATAAAAGTTTTCAAGAAATTAATTTATTAGTTTTTAAAAGCTATTTTCACTATTTTAAAATCCTACTTGACAATGGCATGTGGGCAGCTGGAAAAGTCGACCAGTTATGTTCCTCTTAAGGGGAAGAGATTTAATGGTCATTCCAGTCACACTCTCTCAGCCTCAGGAGAAGGCCATAGCAAACCCTCTCTGAAGAGATTTTGCCAAAAAAACCCTATGAATAGATTGGGGGTTGCCATAAGTAACAACCTGAAGCACACAACAACAACAACCCACCCAGAAAACTTACAAACTCCCCCCCCCCCACAAGGAAAGTTATTATTTTTTAAAAACGCATGGATGGTGCTTTGTTTATCTGCAAACCAACTGATTTATTTTAATATGAGTGTGATTCCTGAGGCATCCACAAATGTGGCATTTTGACAGATTGCACTCAAGAAAAACCTGTGATAAAACACTGCTGTCCATTTTCAAAAGGAGCAGCAAGACAAATTAATAAAAATATAATTCACAGCTTCTGTGTGCCAGGACTGGTCAGGAGCCAAAAACCTTGCAATAATGGAGCTTATCCCTTGGGCAAATAAGCCGGCTTAACTCTTTCAGCTTCAATTCTGGATCCGGGATGCCCCCGGATGTTATCATAACTAAATCGCCACTGATCTACTCAAGTTGCTGCTGCTGCCTGGATGCATCCTCAGCCGAAGCCTCACTCAGCCTGCCAATTTTTTAAATTGGAAGCTCCCCTGTTTCAAAAAAGTGCAAGCTGAGCAAGGCTTCGACACAGGATGCATCCAGGCTGCGGCATCCTGGCTAGATCCATGGCGATTTAGTTATGAAAACATCTGGGGGCATCCCAGATCCATCTTATTGTGCTGTGCTGTGTGTGTGCTGTGGGCGCACACACCATTAAAAGTGCTGAGGCTTGCCATCTGCACTTTTGAGTCCACACATGGCAAGCCTGTGTATGGCACGGGAACGCTGTATGTTAGAGCTGTGGTTTTAGTTCTTTGGTACATTGTTGTGATATAGTTCATTATATTGTCAGTTTCTCCCTGTCATTCTTTTTGTATTTGTTGTGAAACCCTCTTTTTTTGTGTTTGTTGTGTGTTCTCTTTACAATCTAAAAAGACATGACACAAAAGGAGAAGGGAATGGCAGTGAGGAAGGGGATAACAATAATAATAACAATGTTTATTTCTTACCCGCGTCTCCCCATGGATTGAGGTGAGAAACAATAAAAATAATGTTATTGGCAACACTAATTAAAACACATTACGGTAAGTAAAGCATGCAACAGTTTAAAAGGACAAATAAGACATGCACATTTTAAAACAATCCACATTTAAAATTCATCATTTAAATTCATAATTTAAAAATCATCTGGATAAGCCTGTTGGAAGAGGCTGGTCTTCAATGCTATTTTTAAATTCAGGCAGTGTATTCAGATGTTCAATCCCTTCTGGCAAGTCATTCCACAGTCTAGAGGTGGCTGAAGAAAAAGTCCTCTGGCTGACAAATGCCAATAAACAAACAAGTGTTTACTTTTGTGAGGGAAGTAGCTGACTGGAGTAAGTGTTTGCCAGATGACAGCTGCCAAGGTTAGCAGCTCTGGGGTCATTCAGACTACACTTTACCCTGGATCAGAAATCGATTCTTTCACGTGAAGTTCATATTGGTCCCGAATCTCCCACAAGCGAATCAGAGGCATGCACAAGTGTTTTCGTATCAAATGCCCCTTAGCGCGGATCATTTGCAATTGGGGCAAAAGTGGTCTCTTTTGAAAAAACCCGGGTTCTTCTGAATATGAACTTGCCCACGATCATGATTGGGGCAAGTTAAGGGGAGGGATTTAGGTCAGAGGGAGGGCAGAGGGTGAGCATTCCCTCCCCTCATCAGGGCGAAGGAGGAGGAGGAGGAGGAGGAAAGAGTCGGAGGAAGGATGGAAAAAAGGGGAAGCTGACAGGAAGCAAAGTGTGACAGGCAAAAAGGGGGAATTGGGCTGACTGACGGGAGCTGCAAAGGGCAGTCAGAGGGAGGGCAGAGGGGGGAACTGGAGAAAGTGACGGAGGAAGAGGCGTAGGAGGATGAAGGAGCCAGGGGTAAGAAGGGGGCCATGGAGGGCATTCTATAACGGAGCAGGAGGAGGCGAAGGAAGGGGCAGGAGGAAGGGTCAATTCAGGGCAGGTCAGCGGGACAGAGCAAGCCAAGCCTCTGCTCTCCAGCAGGGACCTTTCCCTTTTCATTTTTAATTTTTTAAAATTATTTTTGGCAAAAAATGTGCATGGTTTTTGCTTAAGGTAGATATATATATTCGATAGAACATGGCTAGCTGCTTGTTCACTTTCCCTTTCATTTCCTCGCTTCCATCAAAGGGGAAATGCTTCAAAGAGCACTTTGCAAGACTTTTTTCCTTTGCAAATGAATGCTCCAAAGTGAATGTTACAATGTTTCTCTTTCCGATTTGGCAAATTGGCAAATTGATACAGCTTTTGCTACTGTCTCTAAGGAATTCAGGGGTAGCCAAGGAAAAGCAAAGAATGCATTGCATTGCATCCTTTTCTAGCATTCGAAGGTGAGGAATTTATTATTATTATTATTATCATTATTATTATCATTATTATTATTACATGTGTATGAGGCATTCTGGGGTGGCAAGGAGGGAAGATGCAGGATGCAGAGATGGCATTAGCTTGCATTTTGGAGTTGAAAACGGGGCCAAGGGCAGATCATAACCTGCACTGACCCAAATACCCACAATACACACACGTACACACACACACACAGGAGGTTTTTAAATTTGACAAAATGTGCGCATTCTGGCGCCTGGCTCTTTAAAAAAAAAAGGAGGGGGAAGCACACTTCTGATTGCCCAATGAGTGCTGCAAACGTCACCTATGACAATTGCGGAACTAAATTTGAATGACAGCCAGGCGCCTTCATTTTAAACCTGAATTCTCCAAGAGGACATTCAGGATTAAAATACCCCTGACTGGTAGTCAGCACTTGCTTCCGGAGGGATTCGGGGAGGGAGAAACCGAAGCTTCCTTCCAGCGCAAAAGTGCCCATGAGAATGGGGCCATTTTAGTACATTTCAAGTTAATTCCACTCATTTATCCCAGAGGTAAGCAACTGTGGAAGGCTAGTGGTCCTGGAAAGGGGCAAGAACATTGTGAAAATGCCACCTGTGCCCCATCTATGGCATTTGGAAAAATGATTTTGACTCACGCAGGGCCATAAAGTATGCCTGAAGCTTGTGGGCCCCACTTTACCCTCTCCTGATTCAACCCATCGACGTGTGATTTTTCATAGCAAATCTATTATCAAAAATTCAAACATCAATATTAGAGACTATGTATTTATTGGATTTATATCCATTTGTCTCCCAGGATGGGATCATATTCAGGCATGAAGAACCAAATATTAACATGCAACTGATTTGTACATTTGGAAGAATTCCATTATATAGCTGTTAATTATATTTATTGATGTGGCACAGTTGTAGGTTTCAAGTGTACAGATTTAACATACTTGATGGCTATGCATCCCTCTTTACTGTAGCATCTGAGTACTAATCAGAAACATGTACTGGAAGTAGAACGGCATCATCATCATCATCATCATCATCATCATCACCACCACCACCACCACCACCACCATCATCATCATCATCATCATCATCTCCCACTTTCCTCCAGAAATTGGGAGACAAAGTGGCTTACAAATTAAAACGATACAATTAAAAACAAACTGAAGTGCACATTAAAATAGCATTAAATCAGTACAACATTAAAACATCACTCATTAAAAGAAACTCATATTGACAACAAAACTTAAATTGACAACAAAACCATAACAGCTCAGAACCACAAGGTGGAGCCCAAACATAATATTAATTTTGGAGCATGTTGCTAGATTCAGATGTGTTTTAAAAATAATACTGTGGAACAAATTACTGTTTTAAATCTACTGGACAGCTCAACATGAGGAAAAAAATGAATGTTGTATACTCTGTAATAACAAATTAATTTGATTTATTGGAGGATTTAACTTAACTTTTATTGCTATGATACTTTCCCCTTCTAATGTTATCTGCTCTCTCACCAAGTTATATGCATCTAGCATTCTGGTATTTAAAATCTTATCAGCATGGCTTGCTGGATCAGACCAAAGGCCTCTCTAGCCTAAAATTCTGTACCTTTGTTGACAAATGGATGTATTATGGGAAGCCCATTCATATTCACATAAGTTCAATTGCACCCTTGTACATCTTGCCAAGAAAATCCCATGAAAGGTTTGCTAGAAGCTGGAAATGGCAGCAACAACAAAAAACTCATGTTACCCATCAGCTGAGAATCACACTATTTAGATTTTATTCATTTTATTCTTGTTATCCTGTCTTTCCTCCAAGGTCTTCCAGCATAAATGTCTCCCCTTCTCCCTATCTTATTCTATTTATGGCACAGCTTATTTTGCATAAACCACTATACATTACAATACAATAGACTAGGCCCTCTGGTTAGATGAGAGACAGTACAAGGTCTAAATTGGCAGATAACCGCATTCCATGTTATGGAAGCTTTGCCTAACTGAGGGGTAGGAATTATATCAGGCCCAGACTATGAAATGTAAACAACTGTCCTTGCTTAGGCAAAGCTTCCCCAAGGACATGGGAAACTACTAACTGCTAGCTTAGACCACTGTCCGATCAAGTTCAGTACTGTCTATACTCGGGTGAGAATCATGCATCCCTGCAGATGTTATAGCCAAAGACAAACAATGCTGGTATTTGCAGTTTCACAACTTCTATTGTACCATATGATTCCCATCTATAATCTATGATTGGTAGCAGTTCTCCATGTTTGAGGCAGTTGTCTTTCTGAGCCCTGCCTGAAGATGTCAGGCGTTTTTACCCTGCAACGTTGCCAGGCAAATCATGTCTTGTTCAAGACAGCTACAGGTGCAAAGTTCAGGCATTAAGTGAGGACAACTGTAAGATCAAACAGCAATAGATTGTGACACTAATGATCTCTGTAGGTTTATTTTGAAATGATTCCACACCATTTCTGGGGTTAAACACCAGAATGCAAGATGTCCCTTTGCAGATCTCCTTACAGATACATCATGGTTATACTGTACAGGTATATCGTGGTTAACATAGTAGATGATTTTGTGAGCATTAACAGGAAATTTGGTACTAGAGGCAGAAATAACATGGAAGGAATTGGAATTTTCCCACTGTTCAGTTACAGTGTTATCTATCTGTAATAGCTTTGCTTCTGAAATATTTGCTCTTGTGAAATGAACAGAGGTATAGATTTTTGTATATATTCATTCTAATCTGAAGAAGTCTAAAGTCAAAACAGATATTATCTTATGAATGATATATTACCCACAGTGCTATTGTCTTATGCTCTTTCAGTTGTTGCTGTATGTCATAACCATTTTTTTTAAGTCAATAACCTTGTTATTAAGATTTTGGTATCACTTTGTATTAATCATTATCCCTGTTATGCAAATTATCATTTCTTATTCTAGCTGTATTGCTTTCTATATTTTTTGAGTACATTCTATTTTGATACCTACAATTGCCATTATTTTTGGCTTTTGGCACCTTTGGTGCTACATATACCTTGTTAACATTGCACGAGTGAACAAAAACATTTAAACCTTCTAGAGACCACTTGAAAGCTTCCTCTAAATGCATCCAAGCTGGGATATTTTTTTCTTCAATCAGCCTCCAGTTTTCTTATTTGTTCAGTTTTTGATGGTTATTCCTATATATTTATGTTTTTTTTTTACATGCTGAAGGTAGCTGATGAGATAGGCTTATCTGCTTTCCCCCTTTTTCTTGTACTAAGGATGTTAATGCATCCTTAGTGAGAGATTCTGGAGGCAGCTGCTGTTTACCTTGCCTGCTATAGGCAGGCTCACATAATACAGTAGGATTGGCTAGGGAAGATTCTTTCCCACTCAAGCTTTCCCAGGGGCCATTCACATTACCTTTTACATCGGTTTTGAAATCGATTCTTGCACGTGAAGTTCATATTGGGCCCGATTCTGTCACAATCCATGTCGAGGCTTGCACAAAGAAATGCCCCTTACCCCGGGGTATCCAGAATTGGGCTAAAATCCATCTTTTTTCAAAAGACCCGGGTTCAGCAAAATATGAACTTGCCCTCGATCATGTTTGGGGCAAATTCAGGGAGGGTCAGGGGGCGGGCAGAGGTCAGAGCATTCCCTCCCCTCATCAGAAGGGAGGGGGGAGGAGGAGGAGGAGGAGGAGGAAAGAGCCGAAAAAAGGGGAATCGCTGGATGCAAAGGGTGACAGGAGGCAAAAAGGGGGTGACTGATGGGGTCCATTCAGGGCAGGTCGGGGGGGGGGGCAGAAGAGGCCAAGCTTCTGCTATCCATCAAGGACCATTTCCCTTTTATTTTTATTTTTTTTAATTATTTTTGGCAAAAAATGCGCATGTTTGTAGGTAAAGATATATAGATATATATAGATATATAGATAGATCGTGAGCAGGAGCAAGGGTCAATTCAGGGCAAGTCAGGGCACTACAGCAAGGGAAGCCTCTGCTATCCAGCAGAGACCTTTTTCCTTTGGATTTTATTTTTTTAAAATTATTTTTGGCAAAAAATGTGCATATTTTTTTCCTTTGGAATGACTGCTGCAATGAGAATGAATGGCAATGAGAATGAATGGCCCCTTAGAATTCGAATGTAATGTTGCAATTTGACAAATTGATATAGCTGCTACTACTGTCTTCAGGGGTAGCCTATTTTTTCCTTTGGAATGACTGCTGCAAAGTGAATGAATGTTAGAAATCGAATGTAATGCTTCTCTTTCCAATTAGGCAAATTGGCAAATTGATACAGCTTTTGCTACTGTCTCTAAGGAATTCAGGGGTAGCCTAGAGAAAGCCAAAAAAAAATAAAATAAAATAAAATAAAATAAAATAAAAAAGCATCCTTTTCTGGCATTCCGAGGTGAGGAATTAATTTTATTGTTGTTGTTGTTGTTGTTGTTATTATTATTATTATTATTATTATTATTATTATTATTATTATTATTACCTGTGTATGAGGCATTCTGGGGTGCCAAGGGAGTAGGATACAGGGTACAGAGATGGCACTAGCTTTCATTTTGGGGTTGAAAATGGGGCCAAGGGCAGATCATAATCTACAACACTGACCCAAATGCCCACAACACACACATACCCCAGAGGTTTTTAAATTTGACAAGTGGTGCCTGGTCCTTTAAAAAAAAGGGAGGGGTGGAAAGCACACTTCTGATGCCCCATCAGTGCTGGAAACGTCACCTATGACCATCGCGGAACTAACTTTGATTGACAGCCAGGCACCTTCACCTTAAACCCGAATTCTCCAAGAGGGCATTCGTGTTAAAATGCCCCTGATTGGTAGTCAGCACTTGCTTCCGGAGAGATTAGGGAGGGAGCCCCCCGAATTTGACCAGTTCGTTCCAGAGCAATGCCACCAGTGTGAATGAGGCCCCAGTTTAAGCTTTATTGCACTATTTACTGAAGAAACCTGCCACAACATACCACAGAAGGGCTGTATCTCTACAGCTGCTTTCACTATCCTTCCAATGTCAATGCTGCTAAAAAACCCTTCCACTTAAATAGCAGGCACTGGGAGCATAAAAAAATTATGTAAAAAGGAGCTTCTTGTCAGAGTCTTTGTTAACTGAATTATGCCTGTACAGTGGTACCCCGGGATACGAATGCGCCGGGTTACGAATTTTTCGGGATACGAAAAAATCCCATAGGGATTTATTGCTTCGGCTTACGAAGGTTTCTTCGGGTTACGAAAAAACCGCGGCGCTATTTTCCGCCACCGGAGGGCAGCAGAGAGCTATTTTTCCATTAGCGCCTATGGGAATTCGGCTTACGAAGGTATTTCGGGTTACGAAATTAACCGCGGAACGAATTAATTTCGTAACCCGGGGTACCACTGTACTTGGTATGTGGATGTTGGGGGAAGAGCACACAACGGAGTTTATCACACAGGAGGAATTTCTCTTAATTTCTTTTAATTTTGAATGAAAAGAAAGTGGGGTCAGAACGCATTAACGTGAATTCTCTAGTCCAGCGAATTTACATGAATTCGAATTGCATTCGAATTGACTTCCCATTGCCCGAAAATAGCTTGCCATTGCCCAAAATTACGTGAGATCACCTCTCATGCAATAACATGAAACCCCATGATTGTGTTCGGACTGACTTCCCATTGTCCGAAATTGTGTGTGGTAGTCTATCATGCAATAATGTTAAACCCCATGATTGCGTTTGGATTGCCATTGGATTATACTTCCAATTTGCCTTGTCTGATAACGTCCAACATTGCAGAAGGGTTCACCCACATTTTAGTCCTTCCTATGTGTAGGGAAGAATGTATGAATTAGGCTTGTGACATGCCTGGATTTGTTCTATTTCCACTTGAGATCACACATTTCCAGAAGTTCATAATGGTCAAAATGCTAACCGGTCTACAATGAGAGTGACCTTTACTAGAATCACTGTGGCATACTGATGTGTTTTAAATTAGGCAAGCAAGTTTTGCTCAAAAACAGAGATTATAAATATATATTTTTATTGTATTTGGAAAAGCATTGTCCAAAATGGTCCACATGAGGTTCCATAAATATTTTGCACATTGTAATTGGTATGAAGTTGCTATCTCAAAGTCATAAGACTTGTCTAAGTCAGCCAAAAGTAATTTCCTGGCCTGCATGCAATTCACAAGGGATGTATGTTTACACTGAGAACAATTCCCGCTCTGCTAGATTTCGTTTTGATACTGCAGCAAAGGTGAAGCGGCTGGTAACATATCACTTCCATCATTCTTTGAGTCATAAGGAGTACGGAGCTCAGCATTTCCCAAAAAAGCCACAGTATTCAAAAAAACACAAACTAAAACAAGTTGATGGGAAGAATGTGTGTGTATGCTTGTTGGGTCTATCTGATTTATCACTGTCAGTCTAGTGGTTCTAATCAATAGTTCTGTTGAGCAATGAAAGTTAAAAATGTTATGGAAGCACACTCTGGGTCTGGGATCATGACTCAGAGAAGTATGGAATCTAGTGGATTCATACTCTAGCAATGTTTTCATCAATACTGCTGGAGTGGCTGGCATAACAGAGTGCTTGCCTCAAGGCCAAATTAGCTGTTATCAAGGGATGTGTGAAGAATCTGCTTCAATGCACTGTTTTTATAGATTTTACCTGGCCTGCAGTTCTTGCATACAGTGCATACAGATGTTAAAAATTCCCCAGACACATGAAGCAGTGGATTTCATCCCATTAAAAAAATCCCTGATTTAAGGGTTCATTCCGACATCATTCTTTTAGTGTGGTGATGTGAATAATCTTACACATTCTGGGTTTGTTATTCACACTACAGAACCACATTTATGCACATCTCTGTGAGTTTGAGTGCTCACATGTGCCAGCACTCCAATAAAGATGGAGTCCATGTTGCAAATGTTATTCACACTGCCAACAATGCAAATATTTTTTTAAAACTCAAGAAAAAAAAACAGACAACAATTATCTTGGGATATTTTTTTTACAGCCCCCCAAACTTAATTGGATGCATTTAAAATCAACTAGGATTCAACCCAGATTATTTCCACCCTCTGAATAACCATCGGGATAAGCAAGGCATAAAGACAAGATGGAGACAGGAAAGATCACTGATGTACACATAGATGTATACAGCCCTAAATGTTACAAACAGACATGGACAATGGTGTAGTTGTTAATTTTGAAGTGCAGGTGATCCTCTTTTAATTTTTAAAAATGATATTATTGCATGAGCAATACTTAACAGAAACAACACACAGGAAACATAACAGTTATAAAATTCCACCTAGCCAGACCAATCCTATATTATTTAATGTTGATATTCACCATTAAAATAGATTCCTTCAACAATTCTTTGTGTTTCCTGAGCGTTTATATGTGAAGTCCATCCTTGTTATTGAATTAATAAAGTGATACCGTGGCGGGTTACAAACCGCCACTTACGACGTGCTCCATGTGTGCTAGGGTTAGGAAGGGGCGTGGTAGGGTTAGGAAGAGTCGCCCCTTCCTAACCGGCCCTGGCCCCAACACGCACGGAGCGCGTCATAAATGGTGGCGCCCATCCACATGGGTGCTGCCATTTTGACATCTTGGACGCATAGCATCCAGACATGTCGTGGCGGAAGTGACACTGTGAGGGTGCGCTTCGCCCCTCGCGGCGCCACTTCTGCATTTTGAAAAGGAGCGCCATTTCGGCGCTCCTTTTTCGCTGCGCCGGGAAGCCTCACGGTCTGGCTGCTGGGGCTTCCCTCAGCAGCGAATGGCGTCATCAGGAGAACGGCTGCTTGAGGGCGGTCTTTAACCCGCCATAGTTAACTCAAATGTGCCTGCATTAGTTATTTCCCATAAAAGGTTGGATTTCCTTCTCAGTTACTTTGCTAAAGAGGTTTCCTACCTAGCCATTTTCTCCAACTCTATCTATCCATCCATGGATCCATCCACACAAGGTATGTCTTTCTAGGGTTTTCTAGCACACTACTATCTCAGGTCTTGCAGCAAGAGGTAAACAGAGTAATTTGCTATTCTGTGGGGAAGAATCATCCCATTGAAGTAATGATAGTATCAGCAGAATTCCATATTTGTGTAAGATTCAGTAAGTTATTTTGTCCATTAACTTTATAACTCTATTCGTACAAGTGATTCTGTGCCTGCCAAGAAGAGTCCAAAAATGCAGGTTGTGGCATCAATCTGTAAGTATCTCTATGTCTACATAATATTTTACATTACAAGAGGGAGAGCTCAGAATAGTATTGCTATAATCTTATACACATTTACCTAGGAGTGAAACCCACTGGATTTATTTCTGAGTAGTCATGTATCAGATTGTACTCTTTACTGTTGGTGGGAAAATGGATTTTCTTCCTCTTCCACTACTATGAGCACAAGATGAACTTTGAAGGAGTAGCATATTAAGTAACTGTTTCTGCTAATCAAAACCCCTCAGTGTTTCAGCCTTGCAAACACTAGCTCCATTACAACACTGGACATGGGCAATATTACCCCAAAGAGCTTTTAATCAAAGGCAGCTTTGGAAAGGAACAAAAGTGAGGAGGCGGAAGGGTGCTTTTCAAGTCCAAGGAGGCTGGGATGTGGTTCTTATTTTTCTTGCAACATCTTTTGTTAATGGAGTTAGAAGACAAGTGGAGCAAAGGAATGATATGACACAAAATGGAAACAACCTTAAAAATCCAAAGTAAGCAGTGACACAATCCAAAGCTGCTTATTAACAGGAGTGAAATAGTTAATTAAGAACCATTGTTTGGTTCATTTAGAAAGAATGGCTGACTTCTGTTCTTTGTACAGAAATCATTAGCAAAATGGGGTGGGGGGGGGGAGGCTATGCAGATTTGTTTTTGAAGGTATCACAGAAATCAGTGGATAAAATGTCTGAGCCTGGGGCATTTCCAGATTGCATCTCCTTAATTGCATTAAACACTTCAGAGCCATCTGATTCTCTCACTGCTCCACCATCTGCTCCAGCAATTTATGCAAACGGTACTTGAGGAGGGAAAAGGCAATTGCTGTGGCATTGCAAGGGAAGGCCTCTAGGCTGTTCTGTTATGGAAAGGACTTTGCTGAGGATGGGATGCCTGAATCAGAGAGAAACAGAAGGCATTTGGGGCTCATTAGTTTTGATTAATCAGGCTAAAATATAGTATAACAGTGTATTTTGCCCACTTTGTAGAATTCTTTAGTTGTTATTTTGCAAGCTTTGACTTTGACAGAGAACAGGGAATCCAGCAGTGCTAGTGGTATTTAGATGAGAGGTCTTTGTACAAAATCCAATGCTTGGTTCTCACAACTAGGATATGATTTATATTATGTTAGTGACTATGGCCCGGTACAGACCTGTGGGAAGTGGCATGCCAGTGCCATTTCTAGCATTTGGGAGTGTGCAGCGTCTGCACACTCCTGAACCTTAGTCCGTAAGTATGGCACCATCATGGCGACCTCCCATCCACAAGGGGGGCCGCCATGATGATGCAAGCGTGATGCAGCATCCAGACGTCAGTACGCCACGCTTACATCATGGACACATGACAGTGCATCAATGGTGCACTCATGGCATCTGGAACATACCGTAAAAAGAACCTGGTTTTAGCAGGTTCTTTTTACTGCGGAGGGATGCTGCACGGTTTGGCTGGTGCGGTGTCCCTCAGTAGCAAAAATGGGCTGGTCCAGCCTGCCCTTTTGGGGCAGTCTGTCGAGTCCTTATATTAGCAAATTATATTACATTAGCAAATGTATTTATATTAGCAAACATAATATTAAATTATAAGGTAGGAAATAACATTTTTCTAAGAACATCTTTCAGCTGTGCATTTTAATGTCTTCCTTTTGAATGCAAAGCGAGGAAATGAAGTGGGGAGCAGCACTGGAGGACAGGAGGGGAAACCCACCTGCATTTTCCCACTATAACTTCACCAAGCTGGTTCAGCATTTGGTGGCAGGTTCATCATGGAATTCAAATTCCAGCCTCCCTGGTTCCCTTGGCCCTCCTCCCATCAAGCCAGCTCTAACAGGCCTTGCCTGAAAGAAGAAAAGCCCTCCCTTTATCCATCATCTTGAGGGAGAGGAAGACAGGCCAGCTCCAACAGGCCTCTGAGGGAGAGCAGATCTGCTGGACTTTCCCCCTTCCCTACTGTCATTCCCTTCTCCTTTTGTGTCTTGTCTTTTTTAGATTGTAAGCCTGAGGGCAGGGAAATGTCTAATTAACAAATTGTAAGCCGCTCTGATAGCCTTGGCTAAAGAGCAGGGTATAAATAAACAAATAAAAATAATTAATTTTTTTTTAACAGATGCATCCACAGCAGCATGCAAGACTCTGGAGTTTAAATTGCATCTGGTGCACAGGACAGTCTGCGGGCTATAGACTGTGTGAAAGTCCACAAACATACTATCAGTGTTGATTCTTCATGTATCCCCAATGCTGTTTTAGCCTTGTTTTCAACTCTGTTTGATTATTACAAAGATATCCATCTGCACAAGATGGGACATAGAAAAACAGAGTATTTATATTTACTGAGCCAATCATCTTTCAAGTTGTCATGTATTATCTGGACTGGCTTATAGTTGCTTACTCAGCAGATGGTTGGTTGATGTAAGTGATGAGGTCATAAAAGCTTGGCCACATTTATAAGTTTATATTAAGGCATATTAAAACAAATTATCCAATAAAAAGTGACATTACCCAAATAGAAATAAAAATGTAATCTCTGTTTCTCTGCTCTGACCCAGCTGAAAAGTGAGCTGACTGCCTGTATGAGAGAGAAATAAGTCTGGATGCAGATAGTGCCTGGATAGTGTGAAAACTAAGTTTTCTTGAGTAGCCTTCCCCAGCCTGGGGCCCTTTACAGTTCCTTCACTACGTCCCATACCATCTCCAGCAAGCAAATGACCACACACATCAGAGCAATGGGAATTGTAGTCCAAAACAGATGGAGAGTGCTGGAATGGGGGAGGTTAGTTAGAGATTTGGGATGAAAGGTGTACACTCATGTGTTATCAGGAAAAAGGAGCCTTTAATCATAAAATAATGCCTGGAGAAATGGATGTAAATTTATCCTTATATAGTAAATCCTGAGCGCCAGCATGGTGTAATGGTATGAGTATAGGACTTGGGAGACTGAGGATCGATTCCCCACTCAGCCATGAAAACTCACTGGGTGATCTTGGGTGATTCACCCTCTCAGCTTCAGAAAATCCTGTGACAGGGTAGCCTTAGAGTCACCATAAGTTGGAAACGATTTGAAGGTAAACAACAACAAGTAAATCCTAAACTGTTTTTAGTTCCTCTTGTTTGTTTTTACATGACTCCAGTCCTGCCTCCTCCATGCAGGCTGATTTTGCTTTGCCCTGTGCTCAGGCTCCTCACTAATATTTATTTATACAATAATAAAATAATAATAATAAAATTTTATTTCTATTTCTTGCCTCTCCCTGCGGATCGAGTCGGGATTACAGCAGTCAGCAAATTTCAACAATAAAAACATATTTCAACAATAATAAATACATAGCATAAAAATATACATTACTATCAATACAATAAAGCTGGACGACTCTCCATAAAAAACATACAATACTGACAGAGGTGAGAATTTTACAGCAGGTTTGGTGGGTAGGCTCGCCGGAAGAGATCTGTCTTCAGTGCCTTCTTGAAAGCATCCAAGGTGGTAATGAGACGGATCTCTTCCGGCAAATCATTCCACAACTTGGGGGCCACAGTGGAAAATGCTCTGTAGGAAGTGGTCACTAGCCTAGTATTTACGTAATCTAGCGATTTCTTCCCAGTTATTCTGAGAGTGCGGGGCGGATTGTGTAGGGAGAGGCATTCCCTCAAATAACTCAGGCCCAAGCCATTTAGGGCTTTAAAGGTAATAACCAACACTTTGTATTGTGCCCGGAAACTAATTGGCAGCCAGTGCAGAGATTTTAGTATTGGTGTTATATGGTCAAATCTTGATGCTCCAGTGACCAATCTAGCTGCTGTATTTTGAACTAACTGAAGCTTCTGAACTTGGTACAAAGGTAGCCCCATGTAGAGCGCATTACAGAAATCTAAATGAGAGATTATCAGTGCAAGTACCACTGCTTCAAGGTCCTTTTGGTCCAGGTAGGGTGCAGTTGGCATATCAACTGAAGTTGATACCAAGCACTCCTAGCTGTCGCATCTACTTGAGATGACAACTGCAGAGACGGATCTAGGAATACTCCCAAACTACACACTTCATCCTTTAGGGGAAGTGTGACTTCATTCAGGACTGGTTGGCAAAGTTCTCTACCTGGACCCAGGGATCCTATTGCTAGTACCTCCATTTTCTCTGGATTCAACTGGATTTAATTTAAATTGGAGTGGATCCACATGCACATGAAGTCAATGTTATAGAATAGAGTAACTTTTAAATCAGAGATAGGCAACATGTTACCCATGGGCTTCCCGTGCCACTCCTTAGCTGGCTCTGCAACTGTTGAGCTTTGAAAATTTACTTGACTGCAGTTCCCAGAACCTTCACCTAGTATGACCAGTGACTGTGCTGAAAGGGGAAATCTAGGAGTTCTCAGAACGTTATTATACTAGCCTGTTATCCTACCACATTTGTGCTATTTTAAGACTGGAAACATTGGTTTGGCATCATTTGTTTGGCACCTAAGCCAGCTGCTGTATGAATGTGCACACAATAGGCAACTTCAGGAAGGTAGTCAGAGAATCATAAAAGCATAGTGTTGGAAGAAACCTCAAGGATCATCCAGTGCAACCCCTCCCATGCAGGAACACAGAATCGAAGCACCCCTGACAGATAGACATCCAGCCTCTGTTTAACAATCTCCAAAGGAGGAGACTCCACCACTCTCCGAGGGAATGTGTTCCACTATTGAACAACTCTTACTGTCAGGAAGTTCCTCCTAATGTTGAGGTGGGATTTCTTTTCCCTGTAGTTTGAATCCATTGCTCCATCTCCTAGGACCTTATCACATGAAGGAAAATTAGAAGTTTAAACAGGGTTTATCCCATGAAATTCATGCAATTACTATTAAAATCGCAATTAGGTTTTTCAGACACAGTGTGATAAAAGAGCCATTATTCCCAGGATAACGAGGGAATAAACAATAAGAGCTTTTTCATGTCAATGATTAGTTGCTGTTTATTGCTTGGTTATTCACAGTTTAATGGCACTTTAATTGTTTTTCAACATGATGTCATGTGAAAAGCTTTATTGCAATTGCATGATATTCACAGGATATTCCTGGGATAATGGCCATTTAATCACAACGTCATGTGAAAATCTTAATTGCGAATGAATGATTTTCATGGGGTAATCTCCATTTATACTTCCAATTATCCCCGTGTGATAAAGTCTTTAGTCTTAAAAAATAGCAATAAACATCTCTTGCAGGTGCATTTGTTCTGTACACCACTTCCGTAACATTGCAAAATGTGACATTAAATCAGTGCCTCATGCAGACATGTTGGTATAAATTCTAGTAAAACATGTAAGACAAAAGTTACTCTTTGAAGCTCTGTACTTTCTCACAAGATGTTGCTTCTTCTCATTGTGGATATAGATTTTGGAACCAAAAGTATTAGGAGTGGGGAACAGGGTTCCTAAGAAAATAGATTACCAAACCAGAAGTGCTTGTCTTAATCTGTGATGATGAGAATTCATCAGGAAGTCATCTGTGACTCTCGAACCCCCCCCCCCCCCGCCATATGAGAAGAATGTGTTTAGAGCAAGCCTTTGTTTTTATGAAAAACTAATTTCATCCAGTGCTGATAAAAGATTGGAAACTAAAACAAACTGGAATATTGGAGCAAATGCCTGCCACAAGGAGGGATCCAGGTCACAAAGAAGAGAGGTTCAGAGTTCTTTTGTGCAGCTAAGTGGGTTTATTTTTGTTATTTCAAAAAGAGGCCTTTTTTGTATCACAGATTTCTACTGGAATGTTTTTATTGAATTGAAATAGTATAGTAGTAGTATAAGTAGTATAATAATATAATGGAGAGACTACATAATCAATCACATTCATTGAAATTTACACCTTGGAGGATATGTTCTGTTGTCTCCAAAATTCTCCTCCTCCTCATTTTTATTTAGATCTTGCCTTTCTCACCAAGTTGGAACTTGAGGACTCAGCATTGTTTAGTATTAACCAGTGAAGCCATTTATATTTGTTTATGTGTACATGCTTTCCATCGCTGTCGACTAATGGCGATCCCATGAATTTCATAGTGTTTTTTAGGCAAGGAATACATACAAGTGGTTTTGCCAGTCCCTTTCTTTGAAATATAACCTACAGCACATGGTATTCATTGGCAGTCTCCCATTCAAGTGCTTAGCTTCCAAGATTAGATGGGATTTGGGGCCATTCAGATGTGACATTTCCTTATTTATTTATTTAAATAATTTATATGCTACTTTTCTCTAGGCATGGGACCAAAGGCAGCTTACAAAAAGGGTAAGACAAAATAATGCTAAAAAGCTGATAATGCAAAATTTAAAACACTATTGAACCAAATACTATATTAAAATACCGTTACATTGTAAAAATGTAAAATCATTTTAAAATGTAACAATAAATTTGAAAATAAAACAAGCCCCCCCTCCTCGATTAAAAAGACTTCCTGTGATCAATTAATCATTAAATGTCTGTTTGAATAAAAACAGGTCTTTGCTTGTCAGCCTTGCCACCCATGGAAGGGATTTCCACATCCTAGGAGCAGCAATAGAGAAGACTGTCTCCCATGTCTTTACAAGATGGACCTGTGAGGTGGGTGGGACCAATAGAAAGCCCTACCAACTCCTGTGAATCTTAAGACTCTGGCAGACTATACAGAGAGATATGATAATTTACATAGTGTGGACTTAAGCTGTTTACATACACAGAGACTTGGATTTACTGGATTTCTCCAGTAAAGCCATTTATTCTTCTTTGCTTTTGTAGTTGCTCTTTCCTATTTATCCATGTGCAAATGTGGCACATATGTGGCAGGGGCTGCTCTTATTAATCAGTGAGATGGCAGTTCCATTCAGCTGATTCTGGTTATCATGATGAGCTATTAAATTGATTAGTATTATGTGTTGTTGTTAACACTGAGGATGGAATAGGCACTTGTTGATTTTTTATTTTATTTGAAATAAGTTCAATGAATGGAAAATTTGTGACTGACAGAATCACCTTACCAACAGGTGCAAGTATCAATGTGTCTTTTAAATAGTGTCAATGAATTTGTTAGTAGGACAAATATAAAAGTTAAATAATAATGGTTTCATCTTCAGAAGCTTTGACATAATTCTAATTAATAATACCTTTATATAAATAATAAAATTACTTAACTTTTCCCTTACCATGGCCTAGAGGGTCATGTACTGAAATCAATTTCTTCCCTGACACTCTGGGGAGACACCAGTAGTCATCACAATACTGAGTTTAATGGGTGGTTCACAAATTGGAGGTTAAAACCATAAAATGGAACAATATGATGACAAAGCACAGGACAAAATCTAGAACAAAACAGCTGCTGAATAAAAATCAAAGCAAAAACAGCTGCAGAGGACAAAAATAATACAAGGACTGAAAAAAAAAAACATTTTTTTAAAATAGGAATTGGCGAATATAAAGATCTTCATCTGGACCCAGCTTTCACAACTAGAAATGAGAACATTGTATTTAGGCACTCAGATAAGACCAAAACATTAAAAACCCATCAACTCAACTGCAACTCAAAAGAACTTGGACAGCTATTGCCAAGTTTCACAGTAAATCATATTTTCAATTGTTCCCCAAGTATTCCTCAGTGATTTTGATGTTGCCAAAATAGTAATCCTGACTACATGGAAATGCTTTCCACTTCCAGATTCAGCAGTTTGATTGTCTGCTCTAATGCCTGTATAATGGAAGAAATTTCTTTAATTTTTTTCACCAAGAGGGAATCATTAATAGAGTCATATTGCTGATGTTGTTTTGATTAGTTATCCTAGACTATGCAAGATTTAAAAAATTCTTACATGCGATAGATATCTGGCACTCCTGCCAAGTAAGATGAGGCATGTGGCTACAAGAGAAAAACATTTTTCATCGGTGGCACTCTACCTGGTACCTAAATTGTGATCCAGCTGGGGCTGGTGGGAGGAACAGAGCAGAAACACAAGTAAAATCATTTGAAAGTTCAAATGCAATTGTTTCCATATTAGCTTTAAGTGTGCTACATGTCTCTTCAGTCCATTGATTGTAGGGGGGGGAAAGATCTTGAATCATCACTGTTACTTCAGTAAGAGGGAAAGATTGCCCAGAAGCCTATTCACACTTCATAATTACAGCACTATAATTCAGTGATGTAGACTCTGGTCAACTGACTCGGACTTAAGGAGTTTATCAGACAAGGGAAATTGGAAGTATAATCCAATAGCAATCTGAACGCAATCATGGGGTTTAACGTTATTGCGTGATAGACTGCCACATACAAATTCGGGCAATAGCATGCTATTTTCGGGCAATGGGAAGCCAGTTCAAACGCAATGCGCATTCACATAATTGCACTAAACTAGCGACTTTAAGTGAATGTGTTCTGGCCCCACTTTCTTTTCATTCAAATTTAAGATAAATTCCTCCTGTTTGATAAACTCCTTAAGTCAAGACTCAAGTCGCTTCAGTGACTTGACTTGGACTTGACTTGGCAAAAATGAAACAATGACTCGACTTGACTTGAGACCAGTGGCATCAATTGGGGGGTACAGGGGATGCGGACCACACCATGTGACACCCTAACAGAGGTGACACCACTACTCCTCAGGCACCTGCCTTTGGGCAGAAATGGGCTGTGGCATTTACCTGTGTACATTTAAAATGCTGACGCGATGGCATAAGTGGGGTGAGGCTTAGTGGGAGGAGAAAGAAGAGGCTCCATTATTACAATTAAATTAAATTTTTAAAAATTTAATTAATTAATTTTTTGAAATAATTTTCTTTAAAAAACCACCACATTTTACCAAAGTTTCCTAAAACTCTGTAAATACATTTAGGCTGTGCATATGATACTGTAATTTAAATATATAATTTTTATTTTGCTAGTTGTTTATATCATAACAGTTACCATTACATGTAGTATACAGGAATTATGATTAATGAATAACATTAGTACAAAACACATTGATAAAGATTCTGTATGGTGTGGTATGGAAGGAGGTCAATGGAGGGGTGACATCATGAGTTAATGCACCAGGTGATGCCAAACTGAGTGACTCCACTGCTTGAGACTTATATATTTTTAGTGACTGACTTGCTGAGGCCATTCACTTTCAGCAGCAGGCAAGATCTGCCCGCAGAGCATGGGATGCCTTTCTTGGAGGGGACCAGGAAAATGCATTAGGCAATAGGCGTGAAGCGGAAGGATTATTCTAAAGATTTTGGAAAGCTTTAGAAGGTTCCTCTGATGGTGCAGTGGTTAAATGCCTGTACTGCAGCCACTCACTCACAAGCCACAAGGTTGTGAGTTTAATACCAGCCTGTCATCCTTCCGTAGGTCACTAAAATGAGTCACCAGCTTGTTGGGGGCAATTAGCTTAAACATTGTAAACCACTTAGGAAGTGCTTAAGTACACTGATAAACAGTATAGAAATGTAGTTGCTATTATTATTGCAGCGGGACAGGATGCCAAGTAGACTTCAGCCTTCACCTCAAGCCCATTGCCTAATGCATTTGCTGTTCCTCTTTAAGAAATGCACCCTGCATTAAAAGTTGGCCCCAGACCTGACTTGACTTGAAAGTATCTTTCATGGACTTGAGATCTGAGCTGAGACTTGAAGGTAGAGAGTTGACACTTAAGACTTGAGATTTGGACTAAAAGACTTTAATATATAACTACTATTATTCCACTTTAACTCCCATAGTTCCATCCTATGGAATCCTGGGATTAGCAATTTAGGGAGGAAAATTTAGAACTCTCAGCAAATTCTGGTGCCTCAGCAAATGACAAACTCCAGGATTCTATTGGATGGAATCATGGGAGTTAAAGTGGAATAACAGTGCTATAATTCTATAGTGTGAACAGGCCTCTAGTCCCATCTATTTCCAGGAATTTCCCAGAAGTGTATCTTGGCTGTAGGGCATTGTGTTTGCTTAAAATCAGTTTAGCTTCGTTAGATATAAATCTGAGAGGGAGGGGAAGCACTTACATAAATTAATTTCTTTTTCACTTTAAATAAACAAGAAACACAAAAGTTTCAGTTGATTGAAACAACTTCATCCCTTTCACACTACACAGTTATAGCATTATGACTCCACTCTATCATGACAACATCCTAAATTGCTAGAGCAATTTGGCAGATAATTCTAAATGCTACTTTCAAAATTGTACATATCAGGATTCCATAGGAGAGTGATCCCCAAATGTTGATGTTCCAGATGTTTTTCAGTAGCTCCCAGAATCCCTGACTGTTGGCCAAACTGGCTGGGGTTTCTGAGAGTTGACATCCAAAACAGCTGGAGGACTAAAGTTTGGGAACTACTGCCATAGGATGTTGCCATAGCAGTTGAATCATAGTGCTAAAAGTGCAAAGGGTGAAATGGCCCTTATAGTGTAATAAAATGATGCAGTACTTATTCTGACCCTCAACCCCAACAAGAGTGCTCCTATTTAGTCTTCTAGCTCACCAGGCATGCCTCCCTGAATTTTTCGATTGCCAAAATGAGAACTGGAGAGGGCTCCTTTACCTTTAATGGATGAACTGAAGAGGGCATTTCTGCAGGTTTTCATGATGCTATAATTTCCTATTCTACACACTTATAAAAGTTACATGAGCCTTCTTTAATTTTCAGTCTAGCAACCCTACCGAATCTTCACTTTCCCTATAGCCCCAGGCAAAAGTAAATTGCTGCAGCCTCTCCTTACTTGTATGTTCTTCCTCATTAATAACTTTTGTCATCTTGCCCACACTGTGATGTTTATTGGCCACATGTGTTCTTCTGGCTTTTGACTGTGAAATGTTGGCGGGTATGTTATAAAGCATGACCTGCTTGAACTAACTGCACCCACAGCCAACTGTTCATGTTGCATGTGAGTATCTTTTGCTCCTAACTGTCATTTCCTAACAATAAAACTTCAAAGGGTAAGCTAATTTGCTTCTTTTCCTATCACTCTGAGATCTTTGTGCTTCAAAAGGTTTTCTTCATATTCACATTTCCATAGATAGGGTTAGACAGGAATACAAAAATTTTCTAGAAGAGGCCCTACTGTTCCAAATATTTAAGATATCCTTGCAATTTCCCATATTCAATTTCCCTGCTAGAGGAGAAGGTCTTCTGTTGTAGATCTTTTATGTCAGGGGTAGGCAACCTGCAGCCCGCGGGCCGGATGCGGCCTGGCAAGGCCTTGGGACCGGCCCCAGCCCGGTCCTGCCGCCGATTGCTGCCAGAGCCTTTGGCCTATCAGAAGGAGGCGGGCAAGGGGGGGCAAACAGCAGGCAAGGGGGGCAATTGTCTATAGAAGCCTCTGAAACATGCATTTATATTAACATTTTTTAAAAATCAGCAATTTTTTTTGCGTGTTCTCCATTTTTAAAAAAAGGTGTCCTCCATTTGAAAATTTTGTCCTACGTTTGTCCCGGTTTATTTATTTAATTAATTTTTAAAATTTTTATTTAATTATTTATTTTTTGGCTTCGGCCCCCCCAGTTGTCTGAGGGACAGCAACCTGGCCCCCGGCTCAAAAAGGTTGTCTACCCCTGTTTTATGTTAATTGTCCAGTCCTGAAATTGGCTGGGCTGATCTGTTAAGGCAGAACTAGGTCTTTCTTGCTAGATGTAAATTATTTTATGTCTCCTTATTTTTTAAAATTATATTAAAAGGAGAGTAGATTATTTTTTCAATGTAGTCATACTGTTCAGTATTTCACAGATGAAACAACATCAGAGTGCAGACAAGATGGCAAAAGATATTAATGGAGAAAAAACAGACAAGTTGGAAGAGGCTGCAGCAATTTGCTTTTGCCTTTTACTACAAGTAAAGGGAAGATTCTGCTCCTTATGTCTGCCCCCTCTGTTAGTTTAGTGCAAACAATTTTTTCACTTTGAACTCAATCTGAAGTAATGGCAGTAAGCTAAGGGCAAAAAGAGGAGGAGAGAGAAGCTAGGAACTTTTAAAAGCAGCTGGAAAAGTGGGACAACAAAGGATTAAGTAGGACAGTCCCTGCCAAACTGTAATTACAGTGGCTCTCACTATCCATTGGGGTTTGGTTCCAGGACCCCCACCCCATGGATACCAAAATCCAGAGATGATCAAGTCCCATTATATACAATGGTGTGGTAAAATGATCTCCCTTGTATAAAATGTTGTGGTTTGAGTGATTTGACAAGTTTATCGCACACCACTTGCAGGAATTGGAGCGACAAGGAATGGGGCGAGAACAGGTGTTACCGCATGGGAGAACACCACTGCTGCTGCTGGGAGTCCCCAAACCATTCCTCAACCGTTCCTGGCAACGAATTCTGAAGAACGGTTCAGCTGCCATGGAATGGCTGGGGAATGGCTTGGGGACTCCTGGTGGCATTCACGGCCTTCTCCCAAGTTCTCCCTTCATTCTGTGCTGTTCCATTCTGTTCCACTCCTATTCCTGCAAGTGCCATGTGATAAGCTTAAAAGGCTCTGGAGACTAGGATTTGAATCCCTGCTCAGCCATGAAACCCACTGGGGGAAGACAATGGAAAATCTCCTCTGAACAAATCTTTCCAAGAAAACCCCATGATGGGGTTGGCTTAGGGTTGCCATACCCCGGAAATGACTTGAAGGTACACAAGAACAAGAACAAGAACAAGAACCTATAAAATGGCATAATCAAGGTTTGCTTTTTGGATTTTTTAAAAACATTTTCAAACTGTGGATGACTGAATCCATGGATACAGAATTTGTGGATACAGAGGGCTGTGCGTATAGTGTTATGATTCCAGTTTGACTGCCCTGGCTGCATCCTATGAAATCCTGAGCCACGTTTGTAAAAACAAGTACAAACAACAGGTCTCCAAATTTTTGGATCCTATGAACCCATTACAAAGCAAAGGTGAGCACCTTGCCATGTTCCAGATATTATGGGACTACAGCTCCCCACAAGCCAAGCCAACATAATGAAATGGGAAAGGATGCTGGAAGCTGCAGTCTAGTGTCATCTGGAGAGTATCTAGTTTTCCATCCCTGTTATGGAGAATTTATAAACAGTAAACCGGAATTTCTTATCAGTGTGCTAAACGGACTATCATTGCAATTATTTTTATGATCCATATCATTACCAATGTTTCATCTAAATGAATAACGTTTTAAAAAAATTCTAAAAGAGCTCTGAGGAAACTGTTTCTCATTAGAAGTCACAATGAGTCACAATAAATATGTAGAAAAATCAACAGTAATTGTTATTTATTACATTTTTATATCATCTATCCCCAAAGGACATGGGGAGATGTCTATGGTTCTCCCACCCCTGTTTTATCCTCACAACAGCACTGTTAGGTAGGTCAGGTTAAAAGAGAGTGACTTTTCTGATGTGAAACAGTCAATTTAATGGCAAAGTGATCTTCTGAATCCAAGTCATGCTGACAAACTAACCATAACAACACTCTTTCTCTAAATAATATTCAACAAAATAAAAATGTACATTGCCACCCACCACATTTCTGGATTAAATACCACAATCTTCATGTACTAAAATCCTATATCTGTGCAAACTGCAGTGGGAAATTATTGACTGGAAAAAGTCTTATCCAGTTTTACTTCTGCTGTTATGAAAAGGTGTATTTGGCGCGGTACAGAAAGCCAGGAAGAGGTGGCTGGGAGCCGCCGCTATGCAGCAATGAGAGGCTTACCAAGGTTTGTTCAGAGGAGGTTTGCCTTTGCCTTCCCTTGAGGCTGAGAGAGTATGATGTGCCCAAGGTCACCCAGTGGGTTTGCATGGCAGAGTGAGGAATCAAACTCTGGTCTCGAATCATAGTCTAATACTTAGACCAGGGGTAGACAACCTTTTTGAGCCGGGGGCCGGGTTGCTGCCCCTCAGACAACTGGGGGGCCGAAGCCAAAAAATAAATAATTAAATAATTTTTTAAAAATAAATAAATATATAAATAAACCAGGACAAATGTAGGACAAAATTTTCAAATGGAAGACACTTTTTTTAAAAAAATGGAGGACACACGAAAAAATTTGCTGATTTTTTAAAAAAATGTTAATATAAATGCATGTTTCTGAGGCTTCTATAGACAATTGCCTCCAAAGGCCCCAGTGGGAATCGGCAGCAGGACCAGGTTGGGGCCGGTCCCAAGGCCTTGCCGGGCTGCATCTGGCCCACGGGCCGCAGGTTGCCTACCCCTGACTTAGACTATTACACCATGCTGGCTTCTTTGTACATTGCTCTTTATTTATTCCTTAAACTTTTTCTGAACCTTGCCATTTCTCTGAGCATTAATCCTTAGGAGGATTACACTGGAATCACACTATTTGCACTACACTGCTCCCTCGGGTTACGAAATTAATTCGTTCCGCGGCCGCTTTCGTAACCCGAAAAGCCTTCGTAAGCCGAATTGCCATAGGCGCTAATGGGGAAAAGCCGCGTTTCGTGCGAAAAAGCGCCGAAAAGCACCAAAAAATTTTTTCGTAACCCGAAAAACATTCGTAACCCGGAACAATTATTTCCAATGGGATTTTTTCGTATCCCGGAAATTTCGTAACCTGGGTATTTCGTATCCCGAGGTACCACTGTACTCCCCTTTAAAAAACAATAGTATAAAAATGCTGAAGAACAGGGAACAAATGTACAGTGTTTCTCTTGGGAACCTTTGGGAATCCTGGTGCCCTCCCAGCCCAACCACTGAATATAGTTATAGATTAATAATAATAATAATAATAATAATAATAATAATAATAATAATAATAATATTTATACCCTGCTCTTCAGCCAAAAGGCTATCAGAGCGGCTTACAGTTTGTTAATTAGACATTTCCCTGCTGTCAGGCTTACAATCTAAAAAAGACAAGCTATGCATCAGGGCAGTCAAATGTTGTGGCATATATTTATTTCTTTTAGAGTGAGCCATAGCTTTGCATGATCTACAAATCAAAGGCTTTGCTATAACCTACAAAGTATGAGTTGAGATTCTTTTGTACACTCCATTAATCACTGTATGTTTGCAATATGATCTCTAGTGTTTCTACCAGATTGGATCCCACCCTGGAAGAAAGATAACATATTAAATAAATAAATAAATATTCCTTTTCTGATCCTAGCTTGGATGTCTGGCATTTTACACTCCATGTATGGTAAAGGTCTTTGTTATAAAATCTTGCACATCACTCTCCTTGCATGAGAAATTAATGAAATAGTCCAGTGATTAATATAATTCCTGATAATTCCTTTCTTTCAGACTTCATTGTCTTTGGAGTGTTTCTAGTCTGTGGACCACTGTTTTGGTTTCCACTTTTCTTGGCAGATTTGAATGTATTCTGTCTTTTCACCTTCAAATAGTAGTGTTGGTGTGTCATCTGTTCTTGGTACAGTAATTTATTTTGTACAGTTCTTTTTTTAAAAAAAAAAATCTTTCATATTGTTTCTGCTGGTGTTCGTTGACTTCTCTTAGATTGTTTTTATTTTATTACTGGGTTTACATTTTTAATTACAGTATGACATCTATGGAATTTATTTGATAGCGGGCCTAATAAATACAAATGACATATAAATGTATAATAAAAAGAAACACTTTCAGGCCCTATACAGACCGGCCCAAAAGGCCTGACGACGCATGCCTTCACTCTGCCCCCAGGGTGCCATGATGCTGCGCACCACTCCAGATGGTGCATGTCATCATGGCTCGTCCCCAGTGCTGCGTCCAGATGATGCCATACAGCCATGCCGCCATGGCTATGGTGCCCTTTGAAGGGTACAAAAAGGAGCCGCTTTTTTGCTGCTCCTTTTTGTGCCCTACAAAGGCTGGATCAGGGCTGCAACGTGAGATTACCATGGTCCCAATCCGCCAAAAAAGAGGTGGCATCCTGCCACCCCTTAGGGGCAGTCTGCAGAGCCCCTCAGAAGACTTTAACAAAGAATCATAGAGTGAAGCAAAATAAAGAGTTACAGTTTACAGATTCAAATTTGTATCTACAGATCAGCCCTCAATCCAGGAATGTTCAGAGGTAGGGTAGACCATATTTTATGACAGCTATATTTCAGCATAGACTAAATACATGTATTGCCATATTTGAAAATGTACAAAATCTGTTGGTGGTGCAGGAAATATACCTATGAAAGGCCGATCAAGATATAAAAAATATGAAAATTATGGCCTAACAACACTTGGTGTCATAAATGGAGCTGATTCATGATGTACAATATGTCATATGATGACTGTTGCTAATCAGAGAGGAATTTATGGCACATTTAGATGGTTGTTATATGGACCACATGTGCACTGTTAGGTAGATAATGAAAATATAGTAATTTGGATCCAGGTTGAATAGACCTACTAAATTAAGTTAATCATTGCTAAATTAAATCCCATCAGTTTTAGTGAATCTAATCTAAGCATGACAAAGACAAGAATAGAGAATAACACAAGTGTCCAAAGATGTTTTCACATCTAGGAACCATTTTGGAACCCTGGAACTTTTTTCAGATTTACTAAGTTGGATCTAGACTTTGTCATGCACTGGGAGGTCAGCCCAATTAGTTTCAACTGGAAATTGGAATAAATCAATGTACATCCATGCATACTTTGCCCCATGGCTGCAGGTTCTAACCTGCTAGGCCACCTTGAAGTGCTGCCCACAGCCTGTCCCTTACACCCCAGATGTATGTATTTTCATTTCACATGATTTATGGACTCTTATTTATTTATCTAAAGAGAATATTTAGCCAGTGAAGAATATTCTCTGGGATGGGGAATATCTGGGTTTACTTTCCAATCTCTTTGTATATAGAGTTTAATATTCAACATGAGAGATGATCTGTAACTAACTACCCTAAAAACAGATATCAGCAGGAAAGAAGGTGCCTTCAAAACCTTCAGTCATAAAGAACAATGCAAACACTCAACAGGAACGTAACATCTGAGACTTTCTGCACAGAGTAACCACTCCCAACCAGTTCTAGGATTCCAAGAAGTCTAAGGGGCTGTACACACAGCCCCTAAGGGATGGCGTGACAGGGTCATGGCAACTGCACGCCACAGCCCTGATCCAACCTTTCTGGGGTGCAAAAAGGAGCTGCAAAAAAGGCGCTCCTTTGGTGCTGCATTGTGTGGAGCAGTGTGCGGCATCACAGCGCCCTGGGAGGTAGAGTTGGGGTGTGCATCATGTGGATGCGATGCCCTGACTCCACCCCCAGGCCGGCCAAATGGCTGGTCTGAAGAGCCCCTAAGCCTATGCAATTTAAGCCTGTCTCTGAAAAATATAGATTCAGCATACTAGAATGTCTCAGCCATGGGTCAAATTTGCCATGCTAACCAGGTCTATCCAGTCTTTACAGCTATAGGACAAAGTCCCACCCAAAAACTTTCACCCACAAAGGAGATGGAGATCGGAGAAATTACAGCACATCACCTACACCTGAGTAGCTGTTTCTTGTGGTGTGGAAATGGGCCAGTTCTGTCCTAAAATTGTGGGGAAATGTGCTGTCCCAAATTTCTATCCTACTGAAATAAGTCTTTGAAGTAGTCCCAGAAAACAAACAAGAGTGACAAAATGCTTGAGTGCTTACTCCTGTTGTCTTCCCTTCTGCTATGTGACTGACATTAATGCTTTTGTTGTCTTTCCTTTTTTGCTACAGACTATGCCCCATAGGACCACTTATGCGGATGTAGAAAGAAACCATAACAAAGATTTCTAGAAGGACCTAATTGCACTCTCGCTGGCGGGATACAAACCGCCATTTAGTACGTATACAATACTTACTAGGGTTAGGAAGGGGCGGTGCTTCCGCACCCCCCTAACCCTAGTACGTATTGTATACGTACAAGATGGCGGCGCCCCTTCTACACGGGCGCCGCCATCTTTACGTACTGGACGCACAGCGTCCAGACGTGTCGCGGCGCCTATGACGTCGCGAGTCCGCGCCAGGCGCCTCGCGACGTCATTGAGGCGCCGCAAAAAGAAGCTCCGAAATGGAGCTTCTTTTTTGCTCCGCGCGGGAGTCGCGCGGTTTGGCTGCTGCGGCTCCCGCACGGAGCAAATGGCGGCGGTGGCGGACCGCCACAAGGCGGCGGTCTGTACCCCGCCACAGTTTTCTTTCCTTTCTTAAAGCTTGTGAGTGGGCAGCAGAAATGGAAAAGAAGTCGTTTTCAAGCCAAACATGAAAACATAACTATATAAAAAATAAAATGATGAATGAATTTGGCTTGTATATTACCCCCATAAGTATTATCATCTCAAATTACAGTGGTACCCCGGGATACGAATGCGCCGCCTTACGAAATTTCCGGGTTACGAAAAAAATCCATTTAAAAAAACTGTTCCGGGTTACGAAGGTTTTTTCGGGTTACGAAAAATTTTTTGGTGCTTTTCGGCGCTATTTCACACGAAATCGCGGCTTTTCCCCATTAGCGCCTATGGGTTTTTCGGCTTGCGAAGTATTTCGGGTTACGAAAGCGGCGGCGGAACGAATTAATTTCGTAACCCGGGGTACCACTGTATATTGTGCTGTGTTTTTAAATAGGTGGATTGTGTGGTGGGAAAACAATTTATTTCTTTAATGAGTTGTGGGTTTGTTTTATGTAAGTTTTATGGTCATTTTTGTTACATTAGCTCCAGAAGACGAAATCAACTGCACAACTTTGCTTCTACTGACTTTTAGCCACCCCCCCCCCCCAACACACAAGGTGAGTGTAAGATGAATTTCAGTGTTAACACTGCTTTTTTTTTTTTGTCAAGAAAGGAAAAATTGTTCAAAGTGGATTACATAATGTAAGAAAATATAGCAACAGCAAATGTATTTACAAAAAGCTAAAAATAGCAGTAAAGGCTTCTCTAAGTAAAAGCCAGACTGGCTCAAACACAATGCATTTTTACCCAAAGTGGATGGTAGTGACCTGAGCATTTGCTTGAATAGAAAACCACCAGATCCTTTTTGTACATTGATCTGAATTTTCTCAAATGAACTGAACTTTAGAAACATTATTGAAGTGTGATGTATCTATTGTTGTGTACCTTCAAGTCATTTCAGCTTATGGTGACTGTAAGGTGTGACCCACCAAAGGTCACCCAGTGGATTTCCATTGTTGAATGGAGAATTGAACTTCAATCACCAGGGAGATCACCTAGTGATCAAACCATTACATCATGCTGGCTATAGTTTATCTGTTAGATGCTACAGCATGGTGTAGTGATCTGAGCATTGGACTACGATTCTGGAAACCAGGGTTTGAATCCATGGAAACCACTGGGTCACTTGAGGCAAATCACACTCTCTCAGGTTAAGAGGGAGGAAAAAACCCTGCTCTGAACAAATCTTGAAAAAAAAAACCCAAAACAAACAAAACAAAAACTATGACACGTTTGTCTTAGGGTCACCATAAGTTGGAAATGATATGAAAGCCCACAACAACAGCTACTTTGAATGCCATGGCTCCATTCTATAGAATCCTGAGAGTTGTACTTTGGTGAGGTCCTCAGAATTTTCTGATAGAGAGCTCTAGTCCTCTTAATAGAGTTAGAGTCCCAGAGCTGGCTGGAAGAGAATTCTAAGTACCTCAATGTCCTATAAATTCCAGGATTCTATAGGATGACACTATGATGGCATACTATGAAGTTAAATCAATAATAATAATAATAATCTATATCCCGATAAAAGCAGCTAATCACTTGCTACCATTGTATCCCAACCCCTCCCATCCACAATAAAATACAATTAAATTATTAAGCAGTTATTAAAGCAATTGTTAAAAATACAAGGCATGGTAGGGCAGTTATTCAATGATTAAATACAAGGCTGCTAAAATATTAATCTGGGAAGGCCTGCCGGAAGAGATATGTCTTGATTGCCTTTTTAAAGCAACCAAGACTAGTCATACATCGAATCTCCTCTGACAGGCTATGTCTGTAAATCTATGTCTGTAATGGTGCAGGTATGATGTTGAGTTCAGCATTTCTGGCACTGAAGGATACTGTCAAGAACAGGCAAGACATTGCTATTGCTTTATTCTGCCTATGGATGGCCAGAAGAGGGAGCACATGTTCTATCCACTCCTACTGGTTTCGTTGTCATTCTGCAATCATTTTCTCATTCATTATTGTGGTGCTCATTACAAGAAAAGTATTTATCTTACATTTCCCCCCCCTCCACTTACAGCCAGATGGAAAAAAAAATAGTGTGACTACTATGGTCATGTTTAGAAATTACGCTGTTTATTTTGAATCTGTAAGTGAAATGGAATATAATCTTTCCCATTTGCTCTTTTTAAAAAATGCAATATTTTGAGGTGAAATAGTTTAAAAAATTAATAGCAGGAAATGTCAAAGACACATCATGTAACCTACTGTGACTTGTGATATATGCTGTGTTTTCCAGTACCGCAGAATTCAATCAGCAGTTTGGCACTCAACCTTGAGATTTAAGCTATCTCCCATCATTCCTGAGCAGCTACCAGGCTGATACATTAAGTGGATCCCTCTTGGTGGGAAACAATTGTGTGTTCCTCCATTCAGTACCAGCAATTTCAATCTAACAGCATATTTGTGAGCAAGAAAATATGAAAAGGAATGGATATATCAGGCTAACCAAGCAATAGAGTCCCCTTATTATTTAGCACTGTAACACAGTATGGGAAGCAATATTTGCCTTTTTAAAAATAAATGTAAGATTCTGTCTCATGAAATAGTTGACAACAAAGGACAAAAGAACAACAACAAAGAAATGTCTGTGAGTATTAGTGGTTTAGAGACATCATAAAGTAAATCTGGAGCTTCTTGATTTCAATATCAGGATTCCAAAGTCTTTGATAACTAGACTTCTTTTCCACATTAAAAAATTAATGGAATACAAACAGTAACGTTTGTCTTTTAATTAGGTAGGATCTTACAAAATAAAAGCTAAAAACACTAATATAAATTCATTGCATATGGATTATTTTCAGCTATATTACATATACTGTATTTTATTATTTTTCTTTGTTAAAATGCCTTGCTGCTTTGCAACATACTTACAGAACTCTGAGCAAGACAAATGCTTAAAATTATACTTTACCAGCAACAAACCTTTGACTGAATTCACATTTAAATCATACCTTTAATTTGTCCATTATGCTGAAATTAAGGGGGGGGAAATTCAACATTTGCAATATGTCTTCAAGCAGCCCATTGACTAACATGTTTGCTGTCCCTTTTCCCCTCTAAGAAAGAAATGCACCCTGAACTCTGGGGGCAAATCTTGTCTGCTGTTGCTGCTCTTAGGAAAAAAGAACTTTAGAAGGCTCCATCCTATCTCCCTATTTGCAGGAATGACAAGTAGACACTGCATCCAACAGCAACAGTAGGCTTTTTAGTCATGCTCAAAATGGAGGACATTTTGGAATTCCTCCTGAATGGGAGGTTGAAATGTAGGACATGTCCTGGAAAAGGAGAACATCTGGTCACACTGTATCATGGGCACTTTGTCAAGAGCCTTGCTAGGTTCAAGCAACATTGCATCCAAAGCATTCCCCTGATCTACCAAGCTTGTAATTCTGTAAAATAAAATTAAAAAGAGGGTAAGATTAGCATGGCATGACTTTTTTTGAGAAACCCATACTGGCTTTTAGTAATCATAGCATTCTGTTTAATAATGTGTTCTACACTATTTAATTGTGTTCTACCACCTTGTTGGTTATTCACACGATGCTGCTCTCCAAGAATACTGAAAGCGGTTCTGACTAGATTGCATTTGCAAATTCCTTTTATACCCTTGGAGCCAGTTAGTCTGGCCTTGGATACTGGAATTCATTTTAAGTAGCTGTTCTTTCCCTGTTTGGGGCTGTGGCCCTCTCTCACTGTATATCATTAATGTACTTTGCGTTATCCTTTCCATGACTGTCTTTCTACCTGTTATATATATACTTTGGACAACAACAGTCTAAGGACTCTGAGGAAAGAAGCATGGGCTGATATCTGCTGTGGAAATATGGAGTTTTAATTGAACTTTATTAGTGCAGTTAATTCAAATCTATAGGCAGAAGAAAAGCTAATCCCTGTTAGGTGCTCATAGGAAATGTAATATTGCTAATCTTTAAAAAAACCGAGTGTCTTTGATGTTTTGGCCTTTGTTGAAGGTCACAAGCAAATGAGCTGGTACAGCAGATGATTAATATTGCTGTAAGAGTAACATGCAGTATATTCATCTGAAGATCTAAGGGTTAGAGCTTTCCCCCAGCTACCTGAAAAAGGGAAAAAATGGGGAGAGCAAGACAAATTCCAGAGACCAAGCAATTACAGGGGTAAAGCTATTATTTGTCAGAGTCTAGATCTCTGAACTGAGATTACATTCGCAAAGCCTACAGTCTCCAGATCTTCACAAGTGTTGTACATCATCCTTGAGCAGACTTTCCTTTCTCATCATTAAAAAAAGTATGATTGTGTGTGTGTGCATGCGTGCGATAGAGAGAGATTGAGAGAACAGCAGGCATTTCATTACTGAATGGCCTTTATTTTGTCTCTTCTTTAAGCAAAACAAAAACTAAGTCAAATTATCTTATACCATCATCCTCCATGGTAGCAAGAGGCAACTTATCATCCCGTTCTCTGTATCCAGGAAAAAAAGTGTCAGTATCATTGACATTCAGTCATCAAGGATGTGAAAACCTTTCACACAAAACAAAGTATTATATTTGTTATGTCTTAATTGTTTTACCATCCATAATTTATTTAGTGGCATGTGGGAAAGATAATGTTTTATTGAGTCACTCCTCTGCAGCAGGCCAGTGTATTTGTGTACTGTTTATCTTATCCTGGTTGTGTGAGAGAAATTCAATCTCAGAGAAGAGAAAATAAAAAACAACCCACAGACGGGAGGATTGCGTTGAACGTAATTTCCTTCTTTCCAGTGGAATGAGTTATCTGAATATTATGGCTGTTGGTGGTTTTTACTGTTTCTAAAACTCTCAGGACAATAAAACTTATTCTGGGGCCTGGGAAGAAGTTGAACAACACATATTACTTTGATGGATCACCATAAAAAATAATAATCCAGCAGTATGGAAGAATGATTAATAAAGGTCTTTTGCTAAACAAATTCCAACTGTTTCTATATTCCATCTGGGCACTTTCTGACAGGACCATTTGTACTGAAGGTGCAGATCAAAAATGTTGATTTTCAGACTGCTGCGCATGACCCTTTTCCCCTCAGAGCATTCTGGAAAGCTAGAAGGTACGTTAACACATTTCTGAGCCCAGTCTTGCATGCACAGATAAAAAGCAACTGACTATAAAATCTGTTTTGCCAAGAGCTCCTTTTAGCATATGAAATATCATCATCTGCTTGGTATAAATTCTACTGACCGTGACGTTTCCCATCTGCTCCACCCACACAAGAAAGGAATATATTGTCAGTTGGAATCTTTGGGCACCTTTCTGGATATCAGGACCATCTGAACAATAATAAGGTCACAGATACAGATCCAAATACAGTATTGATATTTAGATATGGGGAGAAACAGGCAGGACAAATGTTGCTGGGAGTTCTGGTATCCTTAAGTTTTTTTTAAAAAAGCATCCAAATGAAGTTTCTGTTTTCCTAGACAACTCCCCTTCAACAGCCGCAACTTTTTATTACTACCCCACTGCTATTTTCTAAAAAAATATTCCAACACATATTGAATCAAACAAACTTTAAGCGGTACATGTGCATCGACTGTGGTTCATGGCAGGTTTTTACCACTTCCTCAGTGGTGTGTACTATGATATAGTCTTTGCATGCCAGATAGTTTCAAGGTGGATGGTGGGAAATGTAAAGGGAATTTGTTCATCATTTTATCTCCTTTTTCTACTTTTAAATTTATTTTTGGAGTTATAGCTTCATAATAAATCAGTGAAATAGTAAAAAAAAGTTAAACAACCCCACTGTTGCACTGAAATGCTGTTTCACTAGTTCACTGATGCACTGATTCAGTTTAATGGTAATAAAAATAACATTCACTTCAAAACATAGGAACACACCCCAACCTCAACAAACCAAGCCCCTAATTTAAAAAAAACCTTCTAGTAAGCATCCAAGAAATCACCATGTCCAGCAACAAACAGCTCCATAAAAAGAACAGAAAAGAGCACAAGTGCAGGGGTCAAGTGTTTGTGGAGGCGACAGTAGCTGGCAATACACAGGAAAAATAGACAATGTATACTGTGAGAGCTCACACTTCTTTAGACCAGTTTGGAAGATTGGTAAATTTAGAGAACAGATTTTGTAGAATTTGTTATCTAGGCCAGTGCTACCAAAAATGGTTATCTGTGGACCAGGGTTGATCCATGAGCCTTTGGATAGTAGTCCATGTTGAGTTTCCAGGATACTATGAAATATGACAATAATACAGCAGTAATATGTTAGTAAAGCACAGCACATTTGGGGGAAAATGCCAATCTGCCACATCAGATAGCTCATGAAGCATTATATTTGCATTCCACTGTTATAATAGCTGATACCACCTTAATTTACATGCTTCCATCCAATGGAATCGTTGGAGATATAATTTGGTGAGATACTTAGAATTATCTTCTAGAGATCTCTAGTATTACAGTGTGGGGAAGTGTACTACAGATCTACAGTGCAGAATTCTGACTCCTGGGATTATTACATTTTAGTTCTCACCTACATTTGCCAGAATAATCTAGGCTGCCTCTGCAGCATTCTGGCCCCAAATTCGTAGCACTCTTCTCCAGCACTACATCTCAAATTGAGTTGATTTTCTTTCTATCTGCTTTCTTCACTGTCCAACTCTTGCATCTATCTGTACATGGTAATGAGGGAAACAATGGCTTGGACTATCCTTACTTTAGTGTTCAGTTGTATATTTTTGCACTTTAGGATTTTGTCTAGTTCTTTCATAGCTACCCTTCCCAGTCCTAATCTTCTTCTGATTTCTTGACTACAGTCTCCATTCTGGTCAATGATGGATTCAAGAGATGTCCAAGAGCACCAGCAGGGTCACATTTCCCCTGTCGCCTAATAGCCAGAACCTGGAAAAGTTACTTTTTAAGGTGACAAACCCTCTTGGCTGTGCCCAGTCCTGGAGGTGCCTAGGTCAGACGTTGCAATGTTAAACAATGGTGAGCATTTCTTTGGAATGTCTTTTCAACAGTGATGTTTACTACATCCTGGAAAACCTATCTCAGTTTTCCCCCCAGAGGACACAATAAATTTCTCATGACATCACCATTTTGGAAACGTTCACTGCACAAAAAATGTTGTAGCAAAATCACATCATGATGATCCCACCACATAAAAAAACATGGAATCCTAGAGTTAGAAGAGACCACAAGAGCCATCCAGTCCAGCCCCATGCCCTGCAGGATCCACAATCAAAGGACCCCTGACAGATAGCCATCCAATCTTTGTTTAAAAACCTCTAATGAAGGAGACTCCACCATGCTCTGAGGGAGTATGTTCCACTGTCGAGAAATTCTTACTGTCAGGAAATTTTTCCTAATGTTTAGGTGGAATCTCTTCCTATAGCTTGAATCCACTGATCTGTCTCCTGGTATCTGGAGCAGCTGAAAACAAGCTTGCTCCGTCCTCAATATGACACCTCTTCAAATATTTCAGCATGGCTATCATGTCACTTCTTAATCTCCTCTTATCCAGGCTAAACATACCCAGATCCCTAAACTAACCCTCATAGGGCATGGTTTCCAGACCTTTGACCATTTTGGTCACCCTCCTCTGCACACACTCCAGCTTCTCTCAGTCTAGATAGACACTATACCCCTCTTGATGCAACCTAGAATTTCATTGGCTTTCTAAGCTACTGTATCACATTGCTAACTCAGCCTGTGATCAACAAAGGGCCCAAACAGACAGCCCCTTTGAGTACCGGATCAGGGCTGTGCCAACCACACGCCGCGGCCCTGATCTGACTATTTTCTGGCTCAAAAAGGGGTGGCAAAATGCCATTCCTTTTTGAGCTGACAAAAGGGTAACCTTTCTGCTGCTGCTGAGCTTTGTGGCACTCCTGCGGCATGCGATGTCTGAATGCTGCGCTGCTGGAATGCCACAATGCTGCCCACCATCTGACAGGCGGGCAGCATGATGCTGGCATTGGAGTGCTCATCATCTAAATGCCATGCCCCCATGCTGCCCCCAAGCTGGTGCCTACTGCCAGTCTGTTCCAGCCCTTTGATTCCTAGATCCCTTTCACATGTACTGTTCTCAAGCCAAGTATCACCCATCCTATATCTGTGCATTTCATTTTTATGGTCCAAGTGTAATATCTTACATTTCATTTTTACTGCCCAAGTGTAATATCTCCCTATTGAAATTCATTTTGATACTTTTGGTACAGCTTTCTAATCTGTTAAGGTCATTTTGAATTCTGATCTTGCCTCTGGAGTATTAGATAGGAAGGTGTCAGCCATCCTATATCCGTGCATTTCATTTTACTGCACAGGTGTAGTATCCTAAATTTCTCCCTGTTGAAATGCATTTTATTAGTTTTTGCACAGCTTTTTTATCTGCTAGGGTCATGGTGGATTAAAACATTAAGGTCTTGTGGGACTAAAACTGCCTGCTCCCCTAAAACATGGTGAAAATGCCCCCTATGGCCAATAGAGTGCATTTGAGGTTGTTTTGGAGACTACCGAAGAAGCAAACACGATGCATTGTTTTCTGTGTTGGACTACACTGGTGGTCCAGGATTTGAATACCTGCTTGGCCATGGAATCCCATTAGGTGACCTGGGGCAAACTGCACTCTCTCAGAGAAAGGCAATGGCAAGTCTCCCTCTGAACAAATTCTGCCAGCCCAGTTACAGGTTTGCCTGATGGTTGCCATAAGTCAGAAATGTCTTGAAGTGCCACAATAGCCTAAAATGTACCAATGTATCCTTTGAATGTATATTATCTTAGCTATTGCTATATTGTCTTGATTTTGACTGAAAATCAGGTTGTCGATGTTAAAAAATTAAAAATAATAACTAAATATTGCATTCAGTTAGTTTACTATTTTTGCTCAGTCCTGATTTTTCAATGTAATTGACCTTTTTTAAAAAAAAGGAAAGGGAAAAAGGACATCTTGAAATGGTGAGAGTCAGAATATTTATTGTGTGTTTTCTGTTAGAAATCTAAAAGAGTGAAACATATTTATCAGTCAAAAGTCGAAGAAGGAATACATCAAACAGGATCGTTGAATACAGTAGGGCAGACTCTGCAGTGGCTGATATAACACTTTCAAAGATAACATCTAGAGTTTTCCTCAATATTTCTGGCTCAACAGGGAGATTATTGGAGCATTAATGTTGCTAGTGTTGTATCAAATTCAGACAAATGAAACACCCTTTGTCCCCATCTGCTGTTAGCCCATATAGACAAAATGTATTGGGCTATCCTGGTTGTATTCCATTCAATTAAATAGGCTGAGATAAGACCTATACTGTTTCTCCAGTATAGAAAATTTGACAGCACAGGATGAAAAATTATTCTGGAGTGTGCCAATATGCTTGACAAATGAAATCCATCAAGAGCTTAAATGAAGTCTTGTACTTTAATCTCCTGACTTTCATTAGAGCATGGCACTTTTCCTTTTTTTGTGTTTATAACTCCTTTTTTCTTTGGAGGTCACTAAAACAAGGACAAACCCTTTCACTTGTTTGTCCAGTAACAATTCCTTCTGCAGTGGTGGTGGTTGTACCACATATTAAAATAAAGGTGCCTGGAATTCTGTTGGTGTACACCACATGCGTAGTGATCTGCAACACATCTGGTTGTATCTGCAGAGGGCGTTGCCAGTAACAACAGCAGGTAAAGTTTGTTGGCTCTGTGCCACTCATTTCCCAAATGCCTGGATTCCAGAGGGGTCTCCAGAGCCAAGACGCTCTGAGAGGGATGGCTTAGATTAGAAAATCAACTTGCACCACAGTAATTAACTAAGCCATCCCTCCCATAGTATCTTGCCTCCAAGGATTCCCCATGCCCAGAAGCCAGACATTTGGGAAACACGTAGCATGGATTACTATAACATGGTGTAGTGGTTTGAGTGTTGGACTACAACTCTAGAGACCAAGGGTTGAAATCCCAGTTCAGCCATGGAATCCCACTGGGTGACCTTGGACAAGTCACACTCTCTCAGCTTCAGAGGATGGCAATGGCAACCCCTTCTAAATAAATCTTGCCAAGAAAACCCTGCCTTAGGGTTGCCATAAGTTGGAAACGACTTGAAAGCACAACAACAATATAAGTCTGCCTTTGGGAACTGTTCAGAAGTTGCAGATGATCCAAAATGCTGAATATAGGGGATGTATATAGGGGATGTTGAAACATCGCCACTAGCCATTGGTTTGTTTCTGGGCACAATTCAAAGTGCTGGTTATGACATATGAAACCCTATATAGCTTGCTCTCAAATTATCTGAAAAATTGTATCTCCTGATATGAATCAGCCTGAAATTTAAGATCCTCAGTGGAGGGTTTCCTCTTGGTCCCACCACCATTACAGACATGTTTGGTGAGCCTATAGAAGAGAGAGATCCTAGTGAGGTTACAGAGGAGAGGGCCTTGTGAGGCTAAGCTGGCTCCCTCTCTGTTCTCTTTCCATCAGCAAAGACCTCTTTATTTACCCAGGCCTTTGATTGTTAACTAGGTGTTGTAGAAGGCCCTGCAATTGGAGCATGCCATTTTTCAAAGTCAGTGCTGTTATGTTTTAAGTGTCTTTTAAATTGTTTTAATAGAATGGTTTATTTAATATTTTAAAATTTTATGTTATGCCTTGTTTTATCTGTATTCTGGTTTAATTTATACTGTAAATTGTCTGGATCCCATATTAGGAGAAAGATGGGCTATAAAAATAAATCAAATAACCCAGCCAGTAGCCTTCTCCTTCCACAGTTGCCAGACTTTTCTCACTGTCCTTGCTGCTCATCCATGTATAGCTTTTTCCTTCTTGCTGCCATCTTCATGTCTGTAGTTGTAGTTATATTATTGGGAGACCCAATAGAATTCCAGCCTATGTTTCCCACAGTCTTGGTATGAAACCAAGAGCTTGCTCACAGCACTGAAAAACGCCAAACTCACCCCAAAACTAGTGCTGGCATCTCATTAAATTACACATTAAATATCTAATAGCTGGTAGTTCATTTACTGGCCAGTAGCAGCAGCTGAGTAATACTGTCAGGTTTACTCAAGGGGATTCTGGGAGTTGTAGTCCAAAAAGAAACTTTTTCAAACTCTGGGTTTACTAGGCTATAATATACTTATGACAGTGGTCTAATCTACAAACCCCAAGTACCAGGGACATAGTCTTGGGGTCCGGACCCCCCCCTTCCATTAGAAAATGAATAGCGTGTGCTGCTGTGCTGCTGCGCCCAAGCCCCATCATAATGGTGGCACTTAGTCTGGACCCCCCCCCCTTCCTAAAATCCTAGCTACGTCCCTGCAAGTACCGTTGAATTTACTGCCAGAAGCTGTAGGAACTAGCTGTTAATTCAGCTGTTTCCTAGGCCAGTGATACACACTGTAACTTGGACTGGAGATACTGAAGGAAGATAAAGACATCAGGATCAGATCACCAAGAGGTATCTGTGCTCTTGTTGTGCTCTTTTTGGCAGCCTGTAAAGACATTCATACTCAGTCTTATTTTTAAAAGAGTTAGTTTTCAGAACCGTAGTGTTCTAGGAGTGGGCCAGAACACAACATGGCTCCACTGAGCCTGGAGGATCTCCAGAAGCATTCAGTACAGACTGCTGGTGCTCTTGGCCTAAGCCCTTGCATGAACAACTCTACCTTAATCTTCTGGAACATCTAATTGGAAAAGTGCTATATTAGGTTAAAAGTCTAGTAAGCACTTATTTTGCCTTGTGTTGTTGTTATATGTCTTCAAGTTGACTCTGATTTATGGAGACGCTATTACAGGGTCTTCATGGAAAGATTTATTTAGAGAAGGTTTGTCATTGCTTTTTTCTAAGGCTTAAAGTGTGGGGCAGGGGGAGGTATGGCGGTAGCAGAGTGGATCAGTGTTACAGGGGAAGGCGAGATCGATGCTTAATATCTATCTCCCCTTCCTATCCCTCTTCTATCCAAAGAGATCTGAGGGTCATTCCAACCGTACCACAAACCCTGTCTCTGCTCCTGTGCAATGCCAGGTCTATCAAGAACAAGACCCACATTATCTACGACCTGCTCAAAGATACCAACTGTGACCTGGCTTGCATTACTGAGACCTGGCTTGGGCCTGAAGGGGAAGCTGTGTGGGCTCAGGCCCTACCTGCCGGGTACTCAGTGAAGGATCAGACCAGGTTAGGTGGGCGGGGGGGGGGTGTTGCCTTGGTTCATAAGAACATCTTGTCTCTATCCAGGAACCACGTTAGTCAAACTTCCTTTATTGAGTGTATTTACTTGACCCTGAAGGCCAGGGACAGTCTAGGGATTCTGTTGGTCTACTGGCCACCCCGTGCGCTAACAGACTCCCTTAACAAGTTGACACAGTTGGTTTCGGAGCTGGTGCTGGAATCCCCTAGGCTCTTGGTCCTGGGGGATCTCAACATCCCCTTCGCAGCCAACCATATCCCATCTGGTGTGGCTCAGGAATTCATGGATACCATGACAGCCATGGGCCTGTCACAACTAGTCTCGGGGCCTACGCATTCTGCGGGTAATACACTCGATATGGTTTTTTGTACGGACATGGAAATTCCGTGGGCGGAAATAACTAATATTTCCGCCCTGTCATGGACAGATCATTTCCTGGTGGAGGCAAAAATCAAGGCATCTACCCAGATCCCTCCCGGGGGTGGTGGACCGATTAGAATGGTCCACCCTCGAAGGTTGATGGAACCCAAAAGGTTCCAAGAAGCCCTAGAGGGGTTTATGGTTGGAAATGATGGCGATTCTGTTGATGCCCTGACTAACACCTGGGACATTGATCTCTCCAGGGCTATACACAGTATCGCTCCCAAGCGCCCTCTCAGGCCTGCTTCCAAAAAGAAGCCCTGGTATACGGAAGATCTCCGGGCAAGGAAGCGGGTGCTGCGACAGCTAGAGCGTGCCTGGCGGAGATACCAGCGCTTATCCGACAAGGCTCTCCTAGACCGACTTTTGGAGGACTATGGAGAGGCGATGGATGCAGCAAAGAACTCGCGTCCACAGAGTCGCATCCAGCAGAGCTGTTCAGTGTGGTGAGGGAGCTAACTCAGCTCCCTCCTGCTCTGAACCCTATCCTTGAACCATCTAAGGCCTGCTATGACCAATTTAACAACTTCTTCGCGGATAAAACCTCTCGGATAAGGGAAGGTCTTGACGCTAGCATTGGTGCAGAACCCGGAGTAGAGGCATCCAGAGCTTCCGTGGACTCGGTTATACTGGATCACTTTGAGTCTCTAAGTACCGAGGATGTGGACAAGATCCTTAGAAGTGTTAGGAAGACAACTTGCTCCCTCGATCCCTGTCCCTCATGGCTAGCGGCTCAGGGGGGACCAGTAGTAACATCTATGTTACACCGTATAATTAATACATCATTGAGGGATGGGCAATTTCCAGCAAGCTTAAAATTGGCCATTGTAAAACCATTGCTAAAAAAGCCCTCTCTCGACCCCCTGATGCATAATAATTATCGGCCAGTATCGCTATTGCCATTTTTGGGTAAGGTGATCGAGAGGGCGGTTGCAATCCAGCTTCAATCGATCTTGGATGAAGCGGATTAACTGGACCCATTTCAATCCGGCTTTCGGGTGGGCTACGGGGTTGAGACTGCCATTGGTCACCCTGGTCGATGATTTCCGTCTGGGCATGGACAGGGGTAGAGTGTCCCTGTTGGTGCTCTTGGACATCTCAGCGGCTTTCGATACCATAGACCATGGTATCCTTCTAGAGCGCCTGGCAGAGTTGGGAATCGGGGGCACTGCGCTCCAGTGGTTCCGATCCTACCTCTCCGGGAGGTTCCAGATAGTGCAGCTGGGGGATGTGTGCTCCGACAAGAGGGCCCTGACATCTGGAGTCCCTCAAGGAGCCATTTTGTCCCCCATGCTTTTTAACATTTACATGAAACCGCTGGGAGAGATCATCCGGAGGCATGGGGCGCGGGGTTATCAGTATGCTGATGACACCCAAATAGTCTTCTCTATGTCTCCGACTGATTCAGTGACCAAGGATGGCATCTCTCCTCTTGTTGTCTGTCTGGAGTCGGTAATGGGCTGGATGAGGGAAAACAGACTCAGCCTGAATCCAGAAAAAACGGAAGTGCTCGTGATAGGTTCTCCTGGCCCAGGGATGGCGGTATTTCCACCTGTCCTGAATGGGATCACGCTTCCCGTGAAGGACTCGATACGCAGTCTGGGGGTGCTTCTTGATTCGTCGCTCCAGCTTACTTCACAGGTGGATGCGATGGTCAGGAGCACCTATTATCAGCTTCAGCTGATACGCCAGCTGCGTCCCTACCTGAGCCGGGGGGGGACCTTGAAACAGTAGTACATGCTCTGGTAACCTCTCATTTGGATTTCTGCAATGCGCTCTACATGGGGCAACCCTTGTACCATACCCGGAAGCTGCAATTGGTGCAGAATATGGCGGCTAGACTGGTCACTAATACATCTAGGACCAGTCACATAACACCGGTCTTAAAAGACCTTCATTGGCTGCCCATTCGCTTCCGGGCGCAATACAAGGTGTTGGTTATTACCTATAAAGCCCTAAATGGCTTGGGCCCAGGGTACTTGGAGGACCGCCTCTCTCCATATAATCCGCCCCGCACACTCAGATCAGCCAGGAAGCAAATGCTAAGAGTTCCGGAGGCTAGATTGGCTACCACCACCAGGAGGGCCTTTTCTATTTCGGCCCCCAAGCTCTGGAACTCGCTTCCCGGCGAGCTCCACTTGGCCACCTCCTTAGACCTATTTAAGAAGGGGATGAAAACATACTTTTTCGAGCAGGCATACCCCTGACTCCTGACTTCTGTACGCCCTCCCCCCCTCCTGACAGCACTGCTGAGCTGGCATGAGATATGGTTTTGTTATTTGTATATGGGGGGGATTTTTTAATATATTCATGTTTTAATATTTATATTGTATGTTATATATGCTGTTAAACCGCTTTGATCAATGGAAAAGCGGTATATAAATAAAATTTTATTATTATATTATTATTAAAGAGTGTGACTTGGCCAAAGTAACGTTTGCATGTTTGATTGTGGATTTGAACCCTGGTCTCTTGGAGTCCTGTGCTAATACTCTGCACCACACTGCTCCAATATATATTGTATTATATTATATTGATTTATTTATAGCCTGCTGTTGCTCCAAAGCATGAATTCAAGGTGTTTGAAATACAAGTAAAAATGCAAAAAAAGAAAAATATAGGAAAACATGTTTAAAATTAAAGAAAATAATCCACAGAATGAAAAAAAAAATCACCAAAAAGCAGATTAAAAGAATTCTGCACACTAAGGAGAGCCTTTTTTCTTGTAAAACTGTTCTCAAAAGCTTGTTTGAAGGACAGCAAGGAGGCAACCAGTTTAGCCTCCCTTAGAGAAAAGTTCATAAACCTAGAAGGCTCTCCTTCACTTTCCTTTCTGAACAAGTGTGCCTGAGAAGGTGGTGGGACCAAGAGAAAGGTCTCAACACTTGAACAAGCTGAGGGCAAACATTGTCCTTCAGATAATCATGTTCCTAATAAACAAAAGTCTGCCAGTACTTTACTTCCATCACATATTATTCTTAGACCACTTGTAAAGTTAATAGTGAACTCAAAAATATTTTTGAGTATCCGAAATAAATTATGTCCACTAAACATTACCTTCTTTAAGAGGCATGCATGTTATTTTTTATGGAAAACTAAATAGCATGACTACTGATTATATTAATATCAAACGTTTAATTATATTGGCTCAGATTTTTCCCTGACCCACTTTATTTGATTAAAAGCTGACGTTTCTGCTGCTATTAGGAAAAGAAAAGTAAACAACTCATGTCTCCTATAGTCATGGAAAACAAAAAGATGTACTCTGCACAGTTCATTCTGATTATTCCCGAGCCTTACTGATGAAAGCAATCATTCTTAAGCCAGACTATGTAATGGCAGGAAGGAAATCAAGAGTTATTAAACAAACCAATTTTGAAATCTTACAGCCTGTTTCATATGCTGTGGAAATCTACTACAGAGTGTCACCACACATACATCTGTCCTACATTGCTGACCTATCCTCATGAGTTTGAGGTGAAGTTGAGCTGAAATTTGTTTAAAAATAATTTTCTTAGAATTGTCTGCACTGTGTGCCTGGTAGCCATTTTTGTCCCCTGAAAGATGCACTCTCCAATGAAGGAAAGGGCAAAGCCTTCCAAGGTCATTTGTTCCACCTCTGAGCAATTTTTATTGTCAGGAAAGTCTCCATAATGTTTAGTTGGAATATCTTTTTATGTAATTCCAACCTCATTTGTTCAGGCCCCATCCTTTGGATCAGCAGAAAACATGCTTGTTCCATCTTCCAACTGATAGCCCTTAATCTCTCTCATCTTCTTTTCTTGAGGCTAAACATACCTAGCTGTTCTTCATCATGCTTGGTTTCCAGACTTTTTAAAGTATTCTGCTTAGAATAGTTTAAGAAGGGTATTGCCAGAGGGTAGCCAAGTGGTTACAGTGATAGAAATGGGGACTGCAGTCAGGAAATCAGAAAAAGATTAAGAATGGAGAGGGTGGATATGGCATTTATCAGACGAGGTTTCTGCAGCTCAGATCTGGGGCTTCTGCGGATCGGGCCATTTGCATTGAGCCCTCTTAGAAGAGAAAGTACAGCAGCTGGAGGCCCAGGTTGCTACACTTCAGCATCATAGGGAGGAAAAGGTTTTCCTGACCAGAAGGGACCAGATGGTCCTAGACAGGAAACACACAGAGGAAGTGGCTGGGGAGGAGGAGGTCACTTCACACACAACAGAAGTAGTTACTTGGAGGAATGTCACACACAGAAGTAGGGAAACCAGGGAACATTCTATAAGCTTACAGATACAGAATAAATTTCAATCTCTCTCTACTATCAAGGATGATGAGAAACAGCAGCAGGGACAGACCTCAGGGACAGAGCAGGGGACCCAGAGAGCTCCACCAAAGGGAACGGCCGCTACTAAGCCTCGGAGGAGGTGAGTGGTGGTCGTGGGGCACTCCTTGCTGAGAGGCACTGAACCAATGGTTTGTGGGCCTGACAAAATGTCTCGGGAGGTATGCTGTCTCTCTGGGGCAAAGATCTGTGATGTGACAGAGAGGCTGACAAGACTTGTCAAGCCTACTGACCATTACCCCTTTCTTTTGGTTCATGTGGGAACCAATGATACTGCAAGGCACAGCCTTCAGAATATCATAAGGGGTCATGAGGCTTTGGGTAGGAAGTTGAAAGAGGTGGATGCACAGGTTGTCATCTCCTCTCTTCTCCCAGTCGAAGGGCATGGGCCAGGAAGGGAGAAGAAAATAGCAGATGTAAACAACTCCGTAGATGGTGCCACCAAGAATGGTTTGGATTCTTGGACCATGGATTCTTGGACCATGGGCTGCAGTTCCATGAGGAAGGATTTCTGGCAAGGGATGGGTTGCATCTCATGCCAGTTGGCAGAAAAGTTTTGCCAATAGTCTCAAGAATTTGATCAGGAGGGCTTTAAACTGAGATATGTAGGGGAACTACTCCTAGTACAACAAAGCAAATATGATATAATTGGCCTCACTGAAACCTGGTGGGATGAGTCTCATAATTGGAATGTAGAAATAGAAGGCTATAACCTTTTAAAGAGAAACAGGCCAAAAAAGAAAGGAGGAGCAATAGCCCTATATGTCACGGACATTTACACCACTGAAGAAATCCAGGACATCAATCCTGGAAGCCAAGTGGAGAGCATCTGGATAAAAATTAAAGGGGAGGGAAACAACAAGGATGTTATGGTGGGAGTCTACTACAGACCCCCAAGTCAGACTGAGGAATTGGATGATGCCTTTCTAGAACAGATGACCACACACCCAGAAAGGAGAGATGTAGTAGTGATGGGTGACTTCAACTACCCTGATATTTGTTGGAAGTCAAACTCAGCCAAATCCTCAAGGTCTAGTAAATTCCTCACTTGCCTTGAAGACAATTTCATTGTCCAAAAGGTGGAAGAGGCAACAAGGGGGTCAGCTATTTTAGATCTGATCCTAACCAACAAGGATGATTTGGTTAATGGGGTGCAAGTGGTGGGATCCTTAGGTGGAAGTGACCATGTTCTCCTGGAGTTTGTTATACAGTGGAAAGAAGAAGCCAGGCATAGTCAAACACGCATTCTAGACTTTAGGAGAGCGGATTTCAGTAAACTTAGAGAAATACTGGGAGTGATCCCATGGTCAGGAATACTAAAAGAGAAAGGAGTTCAAGATGGATGGGAGTTTCTCAAAAGGGAGATACTGAAGGCACAAATTAAAACAGTTCCAGTGAGAAAGAAAAATGGGAGGAACCCAGGATGGATGACCAAGGAACTTTCAGCTCAGCTAAATTTTAAACGCAACATGTATAAGAAATGGAAAAATGGGGAAATCACCAAAGAGGAATTGAAACAAATAGCTAGCAAGTGTAGAGATAAGGTCAGAAAAGCTAAAGCACAGAATGAACTCAGGCTTGCTAGAGAGGTTAAGAACAACAAAAAGGGCTTTTATGGATATGTCCGCAGCAAAAGGAAGAAGAAGGAAACGGTAGGGCCACTGCGTGGAGAAGATGGCAAAATGCTAACAGAGGACAGAGAAAAGGCAGAATTACTCAACACTTTCTTTGCCTCAGTCTTCTCAGAAAAGGCAAAGGGAACTCAACCTGAGGATAAAGGAGCAGAGGACAGAATAGGGGAATTTCAGCACAAAATAAGTAAAGAGATAGTACAGAAATTCCTTGTTAATCTAAATGAATTTAAGTCACCAGGACCAGATGAACTACATCCAAGGGTATTAAAAGAACTGGCAAATGTAATATTGGAGCCAATGGCAATAATCTTTGAAAACTCCTGCAAAACAGGAGAGATCCCAGCAGACTGGAGGAGGGCAAACGTCCCCATCTTCAAAAAGGGGGAAAAAAGAAGATCCCAACAATTATCGGCCGGTTAGTCTCACATCTATACCAGGAAAGATTCTAGAGCAGATAATTAAACAGAGAGTCTGTGAACATCCAGAAAGCAATTCCATAATCACAAAAAGTCAACATGGGTTTCAGAGAAACAAATCATGCCAGACAAATCTGATCTCTTTCTTTGATAAAATTACTAGCTTGGTAGATGAAGGGAATGCTGTGGATATAGTATATCTTGATTTCAGTAAGGCCTTTGACAGGGTTCCCCATGACATTCTTGCAAACAAGCTTGTAAAATGTGGGCTAGACAAGGCAACTGTTACATGGATTTGTAATTGGTTGACCGACCGAACACAAAGGGTGCTCAACAATGGCTCCTTTTCATCCTGGAGAGAAGTGACCAGTGGTGTTCCACAGGGCTCTGTCCTGGGCCCAGTACTGTTCAACATCTTTATCAATGACTTGGAGAAGGGTCTGGAAACCTTGCCCTATGAGGAACGACTCAGGGAGCTGGGGATGTTTAGCCTGCAGAAAAGAAGGTTAAGAGGTGATATGATAGCTCTGTTTAAATATTTGAAGAGATGTCATATTGAGGAGGGAGCAAGCTTGTTTTCTGCTGCTCCAGAGACTAGGACCCGGAGCAATGGATGCAAGCTGCAGGAAAAGAGATTCCACCTCAACATTAGGAGGAACTTTCTGACAGTAAGGGCTGTTCGACAGTGGAACACACTTCCTTGGAGGTCTTCAAACGGAGGCTGGGTGGCCATCTGTCGGGGATGCTTTGATTTGGATTTCCTGCATGGCAGGGGGTTGGACTGGATGGCCCTTGTGGTCTCTTCCAACTCTATGATTCTATGATTCTATGTTCTGTATGTTGCTGCAACCGTTTCCGTTTCTAAAGGGAGAGCCTGGAATCAGTTGTTCAGCTCCCATGATACAGTTTAGTGTACATTCTTCCAAGCATTTGCCTCCTGTCTTTGGTAAGTTTCTCTCAGGCTTCCTGAATACTTTCCTGAGTTGCCATGGTAATCTCCTTGTTCCTTCTTTTTGTTCCTCCATGGTGATTCTACTTTTCTGTCTGGGAACCTCTGCCGTTCCTCCCTAGTCCCTCCTTCCCCATTAACTTGGGACATTTATTACTCAGTAATATTACTCTATTCAAAATAGCATAAAAGTGGATTTGCTGAGAAATATTCTTAGATAAAAAAGAATCTTGGGTAGTTGGAGAATTCACTCCATCCAGTCACACATGGAGAATAGTTGATAATATACCCCTACCTGTCATTTTCCAAGCAGTGGCATGGCTAGGGGTGTGCGAGAGGTGCAGGCTGTACTGGGTGACATCCCAGAAGAGGGGTGACACCTGGCCAACCCCCTCGGTAGTGTTTCCTCATTCTCCTCATGAGAACAGTATCATAAGGGGAATGATGTGGTGGCACCGAGGGAGCTGAGTGCCCCCCACCTTGGTGCCATTGCATCAGCATAATGTGCATAGTGTGCATGTCAGTCTACACATGAGTAGAACGGCTTGTGGCAGGGCAAGGAGGATGCCCAGATTCCCTCCCTGCCAAGCTCTGTTCTACTCATGTGTAGAGTGGCACACGGCAGGGAGATGGGTGGTACACGGCATCCCGGGCAGCAATGCCACTGTTTCCAAGGGTTTTGTTGATGCCTATATGAATGTCTTCTCATACTCAAATGTTACTATAATTGCAAGTTTGCATATTAAACAAAAGGTCATGGGCTCATGGATGAGGGAGGCCTGATTAGTTTCAGCTCATTTAGAAGGCAAGTAAAAAAAAAAAAAAAATTAAATTAAAAGACACAGTGGGTTCCCTATATATCTCTTTGGCTACCCAGTGCCAAATTTGGAGGATGTAGTCATCAGCGGAAGGATGTCAGGGTGATGAATGGCTGCAATAGATCGGTATGGCAAGTGTGAGTCAGAAGAGCCACTGGTGGGTTTCTAAGAATTTTGAATGTAATCAGGAAGATGTTCGGAAGATAATTACTTAGCAAAAATGGCCGCTTTGGACAAATTTATGTAAATCAATTAGGAGAGAGAAACACTTGAAATACTCAGGTTAATTCTCACAGCATGAGGCCATGTTATTATCATATGTTTCAGGACATTCTGTAATGTTTTCTAAGAGCTTTGACAAACAGAAAGAGAGCTTCCCTTTGCAGCTAGGAGGGAACCCCCCCCAAGCTCTGATATACTGACAGTTTTTATCACCTGCTACAGAACTATGGGTTCATGGAAGAAACATACTTCTTAGGGCCTTTTCACACATTACATAAAAGCTAATCTAACTTTGTTGTATGGCAGTGTAAGTCTTTCAGCCTTCCAGATGTTGTATTGCAACTCTGAGCAGCCCTAGCCAGCATACCAATAGGGAGGGATGATGGGATTTATTTATTTATTTAATATCCTACCTTTCCCCCAGTGTGGAACCGGAACCCATTTTGAATTAAAACCAAATACAGTTAAAATTATGGCTACTACAAAAGTTTGAATCAGCATCAAGAAACAGTTATTAATCCAAAACACTTTTTAACATGTATTTAAGATGTAAAAATAATGATAAACATACCACCTGTAATCCCTCTCAATCCAGATTAAAAGGCTTTCTGCACCTGACAGTTATCACTCAAAGTCCTGGATAAGAAGAAATGTTTTGCAGTCCAATAACATCAAGAGGGCTGCATGATTTTTACCCCTTCTCTATAGTGACTGGAAACAAACTGTAGGGTCTTCCAGATTGGCCAGTAGTTCTAGTAAATGTCAGGATATTCTGTTTTGGATTTCACATCTTATAATGTTTATTCCTGCTCTCACATCCAGTTACACAGTAAATATACATGTGTTTCATCCACTCTTTTCTTCCTGCTTGAGGTGTGGTGCAGGTATGGTTTCTACTATCCACTCTGTGACCTCAACCTTTCCCTTAGTGCTCCTCCCCCTAATCTTCATGTTCCTGGTCTCATATATTCATTTTTTTAAAAAAATGTTACAGCTGTGCATAAGATGCCCAGAATATGAAGATAAGAAGAAAATCCCACAATACGTGCAGTTAATTTTTTTCTGCTCAACCTCTCTGAATCCATCAAAGACTTGTTTTGTCTGTTTGTTTTATATGATGAATGTGATGTGATGTTATTTTAATTAATAAAATAAAAAAGTAAATAAAAACATGTTACATCCAGAGTACTGAAGTGCTGTAACAAAGGACACAATGAATGCAGATGTGGGAATTTACTCCTAAATGTCAGAAGCTCCAGGGACTGGGGAAAATAACAACAGCCCCTTGCTCTGGGATTAAAAAGTCATGGCTAGTCCCAGGAAGTCATAAAAATAGTCTGGGACTATCATATGGATATTTAAAAAAAAATTAAAACTTTATTTAATAACTGTTTTTAATAAATAGAATTATCCTATATTTTTATATTTGAATATAGTGCAGGCATTGCTTCTGCCAAATTGCAAGACCCTTAGCCAGTCTGGAGGAGCCCTATGACTATTAGAGATATATACAACATATAATAGGACATGTTTCTACTGCATTCGTAGCTGATATATGTAGTTACATCCTTAAGTGTAGTCTTAAAAATATTGAAATGTGGGAAGTGGCTATGGAGAGAATTAAAGTGGGTGCAGAAACTACATCTGCCACGGGGGTAGCATTTCCAGTAATTATATGTTCTCATCCTTCTGTAATGCTTAGGTATACATGATTCAACATTGTCACACCATGTAGTTACCCACCTCCTTCTTTGTCACTGGCTACCCTTAGTAGCAGGAATGCCACATTACATGGTAAGGTAGCTTAATACTAAAGGGAAAAGGCTGAGAACTCATAACAAAGAAGCTATTTTTAGTGGTGAAAATAATGCCTGTATATCCATTCTCTCTTAATACATTGAAACTGTTAGAAGAGCAGCATTGTGCCTCTGCTGTAGTGTCCAAAAGATGTGAAATCATCTCACATCTTCTCTCCTACTACTTTATTTTGGATGCTGCTACAGAGATGCAATAAAAAGGACTTGTGCAGTTCTTTGCTATAAACTAGCCAATTGTAAAGTATATATGTGCCTTCAAATCTCCCATTGACTTATGGTTGCTCCATGAATTTCATAGGGTTTCTTAGGCAAGGAATACTCAGAGATGGTTTTCCAGTTCTTTCCTCTGAAATATAGTCTACAGCACCTAGTATTCATTTGCATTGGTATTCCCATCCAAGTACTTACCAGGGCTAACCCTGCTTAGCCTCCAAGATCAGGCATGATCTGGTGCCTTTAGGGTACAGCATAATAACCTGGGATAATATCTCCTACATATATATCTTTAGATAATCCTGGTAATGGCTTATGCTAATGCTGCATCATGCCTATATATATTTGCTTGGGATTACCACTGATAAATTCCATACTTCCATTTCCAGGCTTACATTCTGAATGCTATGGCTATGACTATGTATAGCAGGTTGCTGTGTGTGAAGATTTCTGGATTTGGGCCTGTAACTTTATACCACAGTTAGATACTATTACTAAGGCATGCTTTAATTTCTATTGCAAACCACTTCAGGTAACCTGTTCCCTGCAGTTTTGGGGTTTATTTCTGAGTAATGTGGATAAACAATTTCACATCACTGCTCTTACTACTGCTCTGGTAGTCAATTCCATATTGGCAATGAATGTGCTGACTGTGCAATAATATGAATAATTCAATGGAAATAATGTACTGCTTATTAAATATTGTCGTCAAAAAATAAGAAGGAAAAGAAACAGGATGAATAATACATTTGCTTATACAGCAGTGGTGCTTCCTAATCTCTCTCCACAGAAAAACTGATTTGGCAGCTGTAGGTTTGTTAAAGTTAATTCTACTAACAGCTGTCACATACGTAAGCAGCACAGGAAAGCAAATGGATACAATGAATGATCCAGCAGAGCCACAGGCTTCACATTTATGTTGAACTCTGACAGTTGTATTTTGGAATACCCAAGACAGCAAAGGATGGACAACTTGAAATGTCGTGTGTAGTGTCCTGAACTGATGCAAAAGACTAAGTTTAGTGAGCAAACTGGAGTACAATCAATACAACTGATCACAATTACATTAAACATACCGGAAACTATCAGAACTCCATTCTGGATCCCTTCCAGTCTGGTTTTCGCCCACGGCACTCCACAGAGACGGCCCTTACTAAGATCTCAAATGATCTTTTGCGGGCCAAGGCGAATGGCCTTTATTCTATCCTTGTCCTACTCGATCTGTCTGCGGCCTTCGACACCGTGGACCACTGTCCCCTAATAGATGTACTCTCTGACCTTGGTTTCTCGGGCCTTGTTCTCGATTGGTTCACATCTTACTTGTCAGATAGATCATTTTCAGTGGTCTTGGGTGGTCAGACCTCGTCTTCTGTCCCCTTATCTGTTGGAGTTCCTCAGGGCTCTGTTTTGGGTCCCCTTCTGTTCTCTCTATACACACTCTCCCTTGGCAAACTTATCAGTTCTTTTGGTTTCTCCTACCATCTGTACGCCGATGATACCCAGCTGTACCTTTCCACCCCTAATCTTTCACCAGAGCTAGAGCAGCAAGTGTCATCCTGTTTAACAGCTGTCTCCCACTGGATGCACCATCGGCGTCTGAAGCTCAATATGTCCAAGACTGAGCTTCTTGTTTTCCCTCCTAAGCCCACCCTTCACTATTCCTTTTCTATTTCCGTCAATAACATCTCGATCCAGCCGGTCCAGGAAGCCCGCAGTCTCGGTTTCATCTTTGACTCCTCTTTGTCATTTATCCCACAGATCCAGACTACAGCCAAAGTCTGTAGATTTTTTCTCTATAATATCGCCAAAATCCGTCCATATCTCTCAGCTTCTACTGCAAAAACACTGGTCCATGCCCTAGTGGTCTCACGATTAGACTACTGTAACCTCCTCCTGGCAGGGATTCCTCTCTCTCACCTCCACCCATTAATTTCTGTTCAGCATTCAGCTGCACGCATTATTTCACCCGCTTGCCGTTATGATCATGTCTCCCCTCTGTTGTCTTCCCTTCACTGGCTCCCTCTTCCTTTCCGCATCAGGTACAAACTTTTGCTACTCACCTTTAAAGCCCTGCATGGGCTGGCCCCTCTTTATTTAACTGATCTTCTCTCTCCCTACATCCCTACTCGCACTCTCCGCTCTGGTAGCCAAAATCTCCTCTTTCAATCCAGGATCTTCTCTGCCCCGTCCCGGATCCGTCCCTTCTCTCTAGCTGCCCCTCATTCCTGGAACCTTCTTCCTCTGCATGCACGGCTCATCACTTCCCTAACCAGCTTTAAGACAGAGCTGAAAACCATATTGTTTAGGGAAGCGTTCTCAGGGAATTTGTGATTGTTATCTGGCTGTCTGACAATAGTTGATGTGATGTGATTTGTTTGATATTCGATGTTTTTAATCTGTTTTTTCCTTTCTATATGGTAATTTTATCTATTCCTCTTTTAATTGTTATTATCTTAGAATGTACGCCTTGGGCAGGCTTTTATTTACTCCTAATTTTACCGACTTTGTACAGCGCTGTGTATAATTACAGCGCTATAGAAATAAAGTTTAATAATAATAATAAATAATATACCAGGTCCCTGCTGGCTGGAAGACCCTGAGGTCTGTAGTCCAAAAGAGTGGTGTTTCCAAACTCTGCTTGATTACAGCATCAGACCATTCACTCATTGTTGTTGACATCAGTGTTTCCCCAGAGGTTTTCCAGTTACCATTCCGGCTGGTGATGGTGGGAACTGTAGTTGGACACATCTGAAAGGGTACTGGTTAGGGACGTCTGGTCTACACCGATTGAGAGAGGATCCCCAGGTTTTGAGACAGTCTTTCTCAGCTTTACTGGAGATGCCTAACATATACAGTACATTAGTTATCACAAAGGTACACTCTATTAAGCACATTGTACAGATTGTGCATGCATGGCATGGAGTGGTTTTTATTTCCATCCCAGAAACAGTTTTTTTTTTCTTGTTGAGCAGCTACACAGACGTTTCTGCACAAGCTGAGTGATGCCTGCACATTACAATGTCAAGGACTCCTTCACAAGCCTGTACTTGTTCAGTGGAAGTTCCAGTATGTTAAAGGACATGTCTTAAGTCAAGAATGGACAACTGTGAAGATGAAGTGGTTGTTCCCTCCATGAGCTTCCACTGGTTGCAGTGCTGCAAATGAATAAATATGTGGATCCTCTCTGAAGATGCCAGCCACAGATGCTGGCGAAACGTCAGGAATAAACTCTTATAGAACATGGCCACATAGCCCAAAAAACCCACAAAAAACTATAAATGTGTGGATATTGAAATAAATTTGAGTATAGATTAATTTCAGTTTGTTCTGATGGAATAAAGCATGCTCAATACAGTTAGAATACAGGCAGTAACTACTTAGCACCCTGAATAATGTATTGCTCCTGTCCTTGCTTAGGCCAAGCTTCTATAGGAACAGGGGGAGCTGCTAGTTGCCACTGTTTAGTATCTCTACAATGACTGGTTGCAGCTCTCCAAGCCTTCAGTTCCAGGGCCCTTCCAGACATTTGTTTTATTTTATTTTCAATGTATACCCCACTTTTCTCCCAGCATGGGCTTCAAGTCATTTCTGACTTGTGGTGACCCTAAGGTGATCCTATCACTGGCAGATCTGAACAGATCTTTCAGGCAAGATCTGTTCAGAGGAGGTTTGTCTTCCTCTGAGGCTGAGTGAGTCAAGGTCATCATGACCAAGGTTTTCATTACTGAACGGGGATTTGAGCCCTGGTTTTCAGAGTTGTAGTTCACCACTCAGTCTATTACACCATGTTGGCTCTCCCAACACATCTTCTCAGAAGATGCCAGACACAGATGCTGGCAAAATGCCAGGAACAAACTTTTCTAGAACATGGCTACATAGCCCAAAAAGCCCACAAAAAAACTCTTCCAACTTAAAATAATTTGAAATAAAAACTTAGCTAAAAATGTATTTTACAAAAGTTAAAAAATAATAATTCTGTTAAAAAGACACATGGTTAAAATAGCCACAAAGAACGCTTGGCTGGAAGCAGCCAGAGAGACATTCTTTTTAACAAGTGCCAGAGGCACTTGGCAGAAGACTATGAGATCCAAATGATGTTGCTTCTTCAACTTCTGGTAATTTATTCCTTTTGGATATTGTATTTAATTTTATGTTTGAGTTTTCTATTGGAACTATCGGATCTGTTGATCATAATAAATGATGGTGATGATCACTTCTGGTCATCATTCTACTTTGGGTTTTTTGCAGCATTTTTTTCTTATTAACTGCTCATATATATTTGTTTAAAGTTAGGATTTTAAAATGTGTAATGGTAATTATAATGATTTCTTCAAAAAAGTTAACTCCAAATTCTGGCCAGGATATCCCTGAAAACCTGGTTTGTGGCATTACTGTACTAGTTTCATAGAGGCCTTGGTTACCTCTGTACATGGGCAGTTTTCCCAACCTTGGGACATGGATATCTGAAAGGTTGCTTACTCTTGTAGAAACCTCTCAAATTCATCAAAGTCCCTTCTCCTGGTGTTCCTGACTGTAGAAGTTAAGTGGGTGACACCAGAAGATAGGAAGCAATGCACATACTGTATTTATTTATTTATTAAAATATTAATATCCTTGTTGTTGTGTGCTTTCAAATTATTTTCAACATATGGCAATCCTAAGGCAAACCCATTCCAAAGTTTTCTGGGGCTCAGAGGGTGTGACTTGGCCAAGGTCATTCAGTGGGTTTTTAATCGCAGAATAGGGAACTGAACCCTGATCTCCAGAGTCTAATCCTACACTCAAACCACTACACCACACTGGCCCTTACATCAACCTGAATCAAACTATCTCTGGACAGGGCTCTTTGACCAATATGTTCTATCTGTTCTTTAATACTGTTGTTATGACTTTGCTCCAACTCTCTTTGATACTGGAGTGAGATATGGAACAAGAGTACAAAATAGGACTTCTTCAACTCGGCAGTATCTGTAATATCTGTTTATTGACTCAGTAGGATTATTAGCTCAAAATCCAAACATTAGTTATAATGGGTGATGGTAGATGGTGTGATGGTGTGTGGAAGGCCTGTTCTTCCTTTCCCCCCATCTCAGTGCTAAAGCAGAAATCTTCATTGGCCCCTAGAATTAGACCAGCTGAAATATGGAGCCTGTAAAATGTATTTAATGAATGTTTCAGGCTTCTGCTGAAACTTGTTGTCTGTGAGAGCACTGATTTCTGCTGGGAAAGCTATTACAAGCTTTTGGATATCATGCCATTTGTAACAAGCAATCCTCTCTCTCTCTCAAAATACTACAGTAGCTTTGTGTAGGAAATCCTGTATCAGAGATTTTTATTTTTATTTCATTATATTATGACTAAGCAAATATAGCTATGACAGAGTAACAGTTTCTTGCCATTGCTGTAATTGTTATAACAAACATTTGAGTAAAGGGTAGAATTTTTTAAAAAACCCATGAAAATAGGAAAATATGAAAAAAAAACAAAGAAAAGAAGAAAGAAAAAGAGAGAACAAAAGCTTCCCATGAATTTAAATCTGCCATTTACCTATGCTTGATTACAAAAGCATATTAAGGAGGGAGGGCAACATCCTTTAGGGTATAGTGGTTTAAGCGTTGAACTATGACTCTGGAAACCAGGGTTCAAATCAGGGCCTGGCCATGTAAACCCACTGGGTGATCTTGGGCAAGTCACACTCTCCCAGCCTCAGAGGATAGCAATGGCAAACCCCCTCTGAAGAAACTTGCCAGGAAAACCTCATGATAGAGTTGCCATAAGTGAGGATTGCCATAAGGGAATGCCATAAGTGAGATAGGGTTGCTATAAGTGAAGGCACATAACAACAAGAACAACAAGAACAACCAAATGGAATCTTATTTCAACTCTGGAGCTGGGATAGCCTTTTGCACTGCACCTGAGGCAGCAGACTACTTTAGGGGGGTTAGAATAGGTTGTGTGGCATGCAAAACTCTCTCCACCAACCAGTGGTATCCCTGGGCTTGGTGTCACCTGGTGTGGGATGGGGACTGCCAGGGGTTGTGGCCTCCCTTGCTTGCTCATTTGGCCACACAGGGCTGGGGGGGGGTGGCTAGGCAAGTGAGGGAGAGGAGGAAGGCTCACCCATCCTTCACCTCCACACAGCTTCCTCATGAGGAGGGAGCTGGGTGGAGGCAAAGTGAGGAGGGCTGGGCTTGCCCCTGCTTCACCTCTGTGCAGCTTTCTTGTGAGGAGGGAGCTGGGCAGAGGTGAAGCCAGGAGTGCTGGGTTTGCCGCTCCTTCACCTCTTCCTCCGGGAGAGAGCCTCAGCAATGAAGAAGAAGGGGAGATATCAGCAGCAGCATTGCACCTCCCTCCAGTGGGAGGAGGGCCCCACTGTGTGTCATCCCTTTTCAGAAGTGTCACCCAGTGTTTTCTGAACCCCTTGCACCCCATAGTGATGCCACTACTGCAAACAGAAGGGAGCAGTCAGGAAGAAACTGATCTGTCAGCACCATTAGCAATTGCTCCCTGAACTGATGGCCTTATTCTGCCTAATGGTAGGGCTGGCCTTCCTACCTGCTGTTTATGGAAAGAAATAGCACATGAAATACAGTTGGTGCAGACATACATAATGATATTAAAGGAGAACCAGTAACAAATTTGATAGGAAGTATAAAATAAGCAAATGATTAACAGTTTTTCAAGATCATCATGCTCTTTCTGCTGGATATGACTTGTGAGTCTCAGGTGATGCTCTTATGACCTAGAAGGAAGCCTCTATATTTACAGGCTATTTGAAAGTAAATAATAATAATAATAATAATAATAATAATAATAATAATAATAATATCTTTATTTTTATACCGCTTTTCCTTGGAGATCAAAGCGGTTCACAGGCGAATACAGATGTAAACACATTGTATTACAGCATAATATACCATAATTTTTTAAAAGATCTATAAACCCTGTTTATTAAATTCAACCATCTTCCCAAAAACTTACACATTGCTAACAATGGGAGGTCAGACAGCAGCTGACACCAATTGTTTCCTCTCTGAAACATACATACAAATCTTTCTTTTCCAAAAGCAATACATTTTTCTCATTACAAAACAGGTCAACAATGTTTAAAATACATGTTTCCCAGCCCCTTTAAAAAGATGTGTTTGGTTTCTTCTGAGCATGATTTAAAATACATTCAAAGGAACATGGGTCAAACTCACACATACATATATATTTTTGCAAAAAAATTGGTTTTTTTTTTGCAAAAGGTATACCCCCCCCCCCCAAAAACAGAGTATCCATGTTTAAAATAATGTTCCCTGGCCCCCTTTAAAAAGATGTATCTGGTTCCTTCTGAGCTACATTCATTCAAATACATTAAAAGGAACGTGCGTCAATTCACAAATACATATATATATTTTGCAAACAATTATAAAATGGGATTTATTGTTACTTTAGTTACTCCAAGCCAAGTGTCCCTGGGTTTTGAAAGTGACTTGACAGCTCTATATATTTTGGCTCTGAGGTCATTGCAATATCAGTTTTGCCAGATGTAGCCCAATGAGCCACTAGTCAAAGCAAATTATTTTTATCTCTAGAGCCAGAGGTTAAGCTAATCAATTCAGATTTTAAATTGCTTTACATATGAAAATGTCACCAAGGGCAACAGACAGGAGGACTCTGCAATCTCAGTTTTTGTTGGTTGTTTGCATTATTTTGCTGAGTCAAAATGAAATAACACACATTCACACACAAAACATGGGGAATGGACAAATTCATTTATTAATGTTGATATCTCTTGGTGCTGATTTGCATCCAGTACTTGAAAGAAAGTGTAAACACATCTACTGGGAAAAGTCACCCATTAGGATCACTACTGTACTTGATCACACTCAGGTACACACACAGAGATCAGTGAATATGTGACATTCTGGGTCAGTCTGTCATTTATTTTCATGTTGGGGTCTCGAGCACTTGCTTCTGCAAAACCACTTGTTTCACCTTATCACATGGCAGGGGGTTGGATTGGATGGCACTTGTAGTTTCTTCCAAGTCTATGATTTTATGATCAAATTCAAGAAGGAGTAGCAAGCATTTTTTGAGATAAAATTTGGCAACAACTTAATTTTTTTAAATTGAGGGTGAACAAAGCATATCCTGGGCCACATATCACCCCTTCCCATTTGTGTGGCTCCTGGACACAATGCCTAGTTTTCTTTCCATATTAAAAGGAGAATTGTACTCCTGGAAGCTTCTGTGAGCAGTACTCACATCTAAAGCAAGGTGCAGGACAGCACTGCTTCGGTATATGTGTGTGTATAGAGGGCTGTTCTATTTTCCCTCAAAACTGGAAATGAACATTTTATTTGGGAAATCAACAATCTCTGGGCCAAACAGACAGGCCAGAATAAAGTTGTTTTGGGTCACTATCGAGGTATTTGCTGTTTAAATGATGCATGCGTCCTAAGAGTCTGGAAGCTGCGCTAAAGCCATGGTCCAGTCCTAAGGACTGGAGCGCAGCTTTTGCACAGCTTCTGGCCTCTTAAGATGCGTGTGTCATTTGAACAGCATGCCTTTAAAGTGACCCAAAGCAGCTTTATTTTGGCCTGTCTGTTCAGGCCTAGAATAAATAAAAATGTAAATGTTGATTTGTTCAAAATCTTAAATCTCTGAAAGCTCTTCACCAATTGCTTTGAAATTTTGACACAACTTTACATTTGAATACATGCATGTTTTTATATACATATACCTACTATTATATAGATGTTACACCTGTGACAGGTAAAAATATATATTTTTTGAAAAACAGCACCATCTGTTGGACATAACAGCAACCATGCTATACTAAATATTCGATTGGTGTTTGCAAACACCATTAACAAAGCTCAGGGCTGACCTTTAGAATTGTGAGATTTAGATCTAGACACGGATTGCTTCTCACATGGACAATTATATGTTGCGTGTTCTAGAGTCGGCAAACCAGACAATCTCTATATCTACACAAACAATGGAACAACAAAAAATATTGTATACCCACAAGCACTGTGAAATTAAATATTTCAGAAATGTGCGCTTTCTCTTTTCTTTTCCATTTAACCAGACTGAGCCACAGCAAGGTGTGGCTGGGTACAGCTAGTTACAAATATGTCTTGGGCCTGGATGCAACCTGCAGGAGGTCCTGTGGTGGTAGGGAGAAACTGACCCCTGGATCCACTGAGGACTCTATCACATGGGGCTAAAACAGCGGCTTACCTTTTTCAAATTCAGTGCTAATTCGGGAGGCATTCGGGTTCTATCACACAGAAATTGCTGCCGAATCGCCACTCAGGTTCATCCTGGATGCAGCCCAGGTCATCTAAGCTGCTTTGAAGTATGGAAGCTTTCCGTTCTTGCAAAATCTGTGGGCTAAGTGTGGCTGTTAGATGGCTTGTAGTCTCCCAGCAACATTGGCAGCAGTTTGCTGTACGGTAACACCAATTTTCACCCACTCAAGGCCATTCCCATCCCATGCCCAGATTGGGTGAAAAATGAAGTGCGATAATCTCCTTATTTCCCTGTAGTTTTAGCTCATTTCAGAAAGGCAGTTCAATAAGGCAGTCCAAAGGTAAAGGTAAAGGGTTCCAGAAAGTCAAGATGGGTCAGCAATCCAAGAATAATAATAATAAAATTTATTTATATCCCACCCCTCTACAAGATGCAATCGGGGCGGCTTACAAAGATTAAAAAAAAAAATGTATTCCAAAACCCTCAATCCCCCCTCTTAAAATACAATTAAATGATGTAAGAGTTCTGGGTGCGACAGTTGAGAAAGTTCTTTGGGAGGTCATGGACAGCCTTGTTTTATAAGGCTGTAGCAAATTCCTCCCTGAGGATCTAAGTGTGTGGGGAGGATTATATGGAAGGAGACGGTCCCAAACATAGGTTGGACCCAAGCCATTTAGGGCTTTAAAGGTGATAAACAACACCTTGTACTGGGCCCGGAAATTAATAGGCAGCCAGTGAAGTGATTTTAAGATCGGTGTTATATGGTCTCTTCTGGATGTACCAGAGACCAGTCTGGCTGCCATGTTTTGAACTAATTGAAGTTTCCGGACCAAGCACAAGGGTAGCCTCATGTAGAGTGCATTACAGAAATCAAGGCATGAGGTTACCAGTGCATGTACTACGGTCTCAAGGTCCCTGACTTCCAGGAAAGGGCGCAGCTGGCATATCAGCTGATGCTGATAACAGGCACTCCTAACCGCCACATTCACCTGGTTTGTCATGTGAAGCGACGGATCATATTCCCAGACTGCGAACACAGTCCTTTTAGGGGAGTGTGACCCCTTCCAGGTCTGGAGGTTGTATCCTGATACCTGGGTTCGGAGCTGATACCGTAAATACCTCCATTTTGTCTGGATTCAGCTTCAGTTTGTTTTCCCTCATCCAGTCCATTACTGCCTTAAGACAGTCATTGAGAGAAGAGACACCAACTGAAGTTTCAGCCCAAAGAGCAATGGAAGCCATTGGGAGTACTTTCCCTAAGAAAGTAACATAATCACTGGTGGTTTGCCATTACCATCTTCTGATGCTGAGAGAGTGTGACTTGCCCAAGGTCACCAGTGGATTTACATAGTGGAGCTGGGAATTGAATCCTGGCCTCCAGAGTCATAGTCCAACATTCAAACCATTACAGTACACTGGCTCTCTAAGTCAAAGGGACAATGGCCCAATTCTTACCCCTGGCAAATACAGCTCCTCTTCCTTCCATCAAAACTCACTCTTCAGGCTGAACTGATAATTATAGTAATCCTTCATCAGGGTTTCCATCCCCATTTGGCCAAATGAAAAACTTGTAGGGGCCACACTGGCATTGTGCAGTGACAGTATTCCAGCTAGAAAGCACCACACAAAGTGGGCTTCTTTTGAATATATTAGCCTAAATTCAGTGGTTAGTCCCAAATAAAATAGACCCGTTAAATCAATGAGAAATTGATAACCCAACACTTAAGTAAATAACATTTATTCAGTAGGTCTACTCTATTGGGGACTAACAATTGTATGTAGGCCATTAATTTTCAAGTTCATGAAGATCTGAGTCTCCATATTTTAAATAGCAAACTGCTAGATGGCACAATTGATCTGAAACACTTGACAAATCATTTCATTAATGTTTGTCCTCTTTAAACAGAAAAATAAATCTTTGTTGTAAGATGTTGCTTACACCAATGCTTCTCAACCTGAAACAATGTGTTTTTTATTCTCTCTCCTAAATATCTTGTGTCCAGAAGAGAGACGTGAAACAAAGTGAGGCATTATGTAGAGTGCCCTCTCTCACTAATAACTTTATAGAAGCATTGATGCCTCTGCTTCCACCAAGTTTAATCATTTGTACCCTCAACTAATTCCCTATTCATTTCATGTACTGTAGCTAAACTCTCTTGAAACATGATTTAAATTTTAGCTGCAGTGTAGTGTTTCAGGGCCTTGTTGAGTTGTTACAGCTCATGGTGTTTGGAAGCTAAACATACAATTCCCAATCTAGCTACTGTTTTGTGAGAACAAACTGTTACATTTATTTATTTTGAATACTTGTATCCCACTTTACAGCCAAATGTTGCTTTTGAAGTGGCTTATAAATAATCCTTATTCTGCCAGTATTCTGTTTTCAGGGTGTGCTTTTAAATTCTGTTGCTAGTCAGCACTGCCTTCCTACAGTTGCCACTGATTTTCCCTTTTGATGTCACCACTGGGTCAGTGGGACCAGACGATGGGCTGAGGATGGGTGTTCTGCTTGGGGTGAATCTGACTGGGAGGGACTCCCTAGATGTGCTCTTCAGCAAGAAAAAGGATTCCAGAGGTTTACCACATCCCTTTTTGACAGTCAAGGTGTCATGTGAACTTATTCATGATCACACAGTGTGGAAAATTAGTATGAAAGGCATTTAGTAGCCCCTTTGAGACTAACTGAAAGAAGCTGGTAGCATGAGCATTTATAGACTTGAGCCTACTTCCACAGATGCAGAGAAAAGTTACTTTTGAACAAGAATTCTCAAACACACACAGACAGTGGGCCCTCCACATTCACTGGGGTAAGGAACACAGAATCCCTGCGAAAGTGGGAAAACCACAAATAAAAAAAACACTTTTTTTTAAAAAAATGTGAGAGAGGAATCTCTAGGAATCTCTAAGTCTCCCATTGCAGCTTTATGGTCAACAACTACTGGAAGTTGACCATAGAATTGCATTGGGAAAACCTACAAATGCCTAGAGAGTTGTTTTCTCGAAAAACCTCTAGGTCCTCCTGCACAACTCTATGGTCAATGTCTGGTAGAGTCACACTGCAAAACCTAAGATTCATAGAGAGAACATATTAATCAAATGTGAATAATCAAATCCACAAAAGTCAAAGCCCCAAATGTGGAGGGCCAACTGTTAATTATAAGCATGTTCTGTTTTTTGTATAAATCTGTTATCAACTGATTTGTCTCAAATCTTTGTGGCGCACTGGTGGCGCAGTGGTTAAATGCCTGTACTGCAGCCATTTACTCGAAACCACAAGGTTGCGAGTTCAAGACCAGCAAAAGGCCCCAAGCTCGACTCAGGCTTGCATCCTTCCGAGGTCGCTAAAATGAGTACCCAGACTGTTGGGGGCAAATTAGCTTACTTGCTAATTAGCTTACTTGCTGTTCACCGCTATGATCTTTGGAATAGCGGTATATAAATAAAACAAATTATTATTATTATTATTATTATTATTATTATTATTATTATATTTGAAATACACTCATAGGAGTTTATCAGACAAGGGAAATTGGAAGTATAATCCAATGGCCATCCGAACGCAATCATGGGGTTTAACGTTATTGCGTGGTAGACTACCATTTTGGGCAATGGGAGGTCAGTCATAATGTAATCATGGGGTTTCACATTATTGCGTGAGAGGTGATCACACACAATTTCAGACAATGGCAAGTCAGTTCAAACGCAATTCGAATTCACGTAAATTCGCTGAACTAGTGAATTCACGTGAATGCGTTCTGGCCCCACTTTCTTTTCATTTGAAATTAAGAGAAATTCCTCCCGTGTGATAAACTCCACACACACACACACACACACACACACACACACACACTCTCTCTCTCTCTCTCTCTCTCTCAATAAAAGCTTTTCTCACTATACATTAGTGGATGATAGATAAACTCAATGTTTGAACTGGAACCAGATAAATCACATTTGCTCCAGGTTCTCCAGCTACTGCTAGAATAATCTAGGCATTGCTGGTATTACATAAATGCTAGGACTTGTAAGAAATGTTATACTTGGAAATTAGTTGGTTCCTCTTTTGTATCAAAAGGAGTTTCTTACTTTCACAGCTATGTTAAAACCTGAGAAGAGGATGTGGCTTCCTGACATGACCAATACTTTTCATATATGTTAAAATCTTTGATCCTTTCAAAGTTCAACACTTTTCAGTCCCATAATGCTAGTACTAGCTTCTGCCATTGATGGCCATAGAACCACTGGCCTCACATTCTGTGATTTTTCTGAGAAACCACAAAGAAAATTAGAGACAGAAATTAAAAGGAACTACAACATCCAAATCTTGAATATTTGCAGTGTGATCCCCATACATATCTACTATAAATTAACCCCTCCGGGGTTTTAGTGAATATTTTAAAATTGATGTTATCATCTTTATTGCTTTATTATTTTGTATCTATTTATTTGATTGTAAAATGCTCTAACTTTTTGAAAAAATGGAAAGTGGTATAAAATGCTGTAAATATCTAAATAAATAAAATCCCATTGAGTTTAATGGGACTTACTTGTAGAATAGCGTGCATCAGATTGCCTCTGAAATGTTTTCTGCCCCAGAAATGATTCACGTGGTTTGCATCGTCTCAGCTAATATACTGAATTTTCTATGGAAACATTTATTTCATTGGAACATCACTTTAATTGTTGGTGATGAGTAACAATCTAAATAGGGAAAGAAAAAAAAACAGCAGCTTTTAAAGGAAGTTACAGTATTCTGGAACAGAAATGGAAAAAAAGATGATATTTTGCAGCTTAACAGCAGGTTTTGCTCTCTCAGAAACATGATATTTATAAGCTAAATATCCAGTGTTGAAATTTAGCCATCATAAATAAGTGGAAAACAAGCTAGAATTTTCATGAGTGTGTGACAAATTATATTGTAAAAATAGCTTTTTGAATAAAACAAGATTTACCCAGGAATGAAAAACCTTCAGAAAGTACCTTCAGACAAAGGCTTAAGAAAAAGCCATTGAGATAAAATACATGCAGTATCGCATTCTTCTGCAAAAGCCTTATTATGTTCATTCCCATTAACTTCCTCCTCAGGGTATTTTTCTGATGCCTGCAGAACATATTATGGCCATTTGCTTCTGAATGTTTTTGCAGCGCTGTCACTAAATTTATTTCAGGAATGACAAAGACTGTGAACAGGTTTTTAGACTCAAAAAGGAGTTTCTTTAATAAAGAAAGAGGCAAGAGATAACTTACTCTAATTTCTTTCTGGTTAGACTCAATGGGACTGTGAGTGGGAATTTAATTTCATTCCTGACTCTTCCCTAAACCATTATTTTTATTTCTCTTAATGGTGGATTCCTCAAGACTGAAGGTCAAAGTCAATGATACATTTAGTGAAAGATTTTTGTTTGCCATAGCATGTGATTTTCCTCACCTACATGCTTTGTATTTAGTGTGCCTTGTTTTTTGATTGCTTACTGAAGGATAAACATGGCCTTAATTTGCATGTCTGATTGCTGAGGACATGCAGGAAGCATGGTGAACAGGATGGAAATGAGTCATCAAATCAAACCAAAGGGAACTGAGAGCTACAAAGGACATTTAGTCATATACATGCTGAAGATCCAACATTGAATTGGATAGATAACGAGAACTTGGAGCAGTTACTTTCTTGGACTATAGTTCCCCCAATCCCTCAGCCATTATAGCTCTTCCAGTCTCTCAGCCATTATGGTAACCATAGTGACTGGTGGGGGATTCAGGTGCAGGATTCAGGGAATTGTAGTCCCCAAAAGTAATTTCTCCAAGAAGAGTTAATGTCCTGTTGAGGCAGGAAATGCATGAGAATGTGGCACTAATATAGGGCAGGGCAAGATGTGAGGTAAGAAGTGGTGCTCAGCCTAAAAGGACAGGCATAGGCTGGCAAAGTTGGATGACCATCTTCACTCTGTGGTGGAACTTAAAAATAACCAATTAATTAACATTCCAAGATATTAACTTGTTAGAGTTTACTACCAGCATTATACTTGGTTTTTTGATTAATGTTGAATAATAATAGTAATAATAATAATAATAATAATAATAATAATAATAATAATAATAATTCTATTTATTTATATCCTGCCTTCTTCTCAGTACAGGGACTCAAGGTGACTGAAATTAACCCCATGCTTGAGTGAGTTAATTTTAAAATGGTAGAATCATAAGAACAGGTGTTTTTCCCTCTGGCAGGCTCAGTAAGTCAGGAGGCCTAAGGAGAACAAGTATTAGGACTGGAGGAAATGCATCATGTATTTCCGCTGCTAGTGAGTAGAACCAGCAGAAGAATAGCTAGGACGCAATCGAAGAGTTTGGACTGGGAAACAATTGAAGAAGAAGAATATTTCTTGACTTCTCCTCCTCTTTCTCTTCTCTCTTATTCTTTCCACTCATTTCTTAATTGAGGGGCTCAGTAGATGGACCAGGATAGCACTGGCTGAACCCATACTCTGCTGGCCCAGCTCCTAACCTGGGTTGGTCCCCAGGCCAGTGCAGGGATGGACAGGTGTTTATATGCCTGCTTACTGCTGCAGATCAGTGGCAAAACTGAACAGATTGTAAGATGAGATACTAAAGGACAGCCTGACAGTTTCCAGGTGTTTTGAAATCCCACTATCTCCATAAAATAACTGTATTCTGGTCCTTGTTGTCTAATGGAGGGAATTCTAAGTTAGGAGAAGGCAACTTTAAAATGAGAAAAAAAGCCAGTGATGAAATGTGTCCCCCAGAGTCAACAGTGAGAACTTCAACACAATACTCTGTAAGGCCCATGGAAATGAATGGACTGAATAGTGAGTTAATTAATGATGACTTATCTATTTGAACTAATTATTAGGGTTAGTGGTAATGAATTAATACCCCAGTTTCTAAAGGTTAACATTATTGAATTAATTTTCAAACCAAATGTTCCAACCTCTGGGTTGTGAGACCAGCTGGAAGCATGTTGGCCAGTACATCAACTCTGAAGGCACCCTTGTCCTGTGGAGCCTGATTTGATTGTCATGAGAATGCTGCAGAACAGTGCTGAAGAAAGTAAGACACTGAATCCTGTTTATCTATACTGAGATCCTTTCCAGCAGACTATAATTCTTCATCTTGTCTGTTGGAATAGTATGTTGTATTATAACATCACTTTGTGTACATTTACACTGTAGAAATAATGCACTTTGGCACCAGTTTAGGTACTGTAGTGTCATCCTATGGAATCCTGGGATTTCTGGTTTTATAAGGTCTTTAAGCGTTCTCTGCCAAAAAGAGCTAGTGCCTCACAAAACTACAAATGCCAGGATTCTATAGGATGGAGCCATGGCAGTTAAGGTGGTATAAAACTGCATTATTTCTACAATGTATATGTACTTTTCAACATTTAGATGGTCAGATCATCCCAGGCTCTTGTAGGTCTCTCATTTGTAGGGTCTCTATAAGTCAAAGCCTTGATGGCAAATAAGAAGTTCAACCATTTATCATTATTATTCCTACCAATAAATAAGGATTTAATGATACATTAAATATCTCCAATGCCTTTTTCTAAAAAGAAGACTCAGTATTCCTTATATTAAAGCAATTTGTTTGTTTTGTTTTTAATTTCATTTATTTGTAGACAGATTTTTAAGAAATCCAGATAAGGGGCATTGAGCAAGGTTGGTTGTCCGGTGAGTTTCTTTTGCATTATGTTCCCAAAACTTATTTGCCTGATTCTCATATTATACTGGAGTCTATGCATGAAAAACATACATGTTTGAAAAGTTCCTATGTGACATTCAAAACAAGCAATGAATGGTATATTGAATTTTTGTGGGGTTTTTGGGCTATGTGGCCATGTTCCAGAAGAATTTAAGCCACGGAAGCTGGTGAGACATCAGGAATAAACTCTTCTAGAACATGGCCAAATATGCCAAAAAAACTCACAAAAAACTTGGGATGCCGGTTGTGAAAGCCTTCGACTTCATAATGATATACTGATTTGAGTGTTGGCATACAACTCTGAAGATCAGAGTTCGAATCTCCACTTGGCCATTGAAATTCACTAGGTGACCTTACAGGAATCACACACTATCAGCTCCTTGGGGTTTCCATAAGTTGAAAATGACTTGAAGGCATACAACAACAACAAGTCAAAACAACGTGTTTAAATTTCCATAGACATTTTAGAAAAATCTGAAATAACAGAAAGCTAAAGTTAACAAGGAAGTTTAGCTACACATCACTGGTAAGGAGCATTTTAAGCAAGAGTAACAATAGGTTATGAAGAGAGAGTATTGAATTACAAGAAACAACTCAGCACTCTCAGGAACTGAAATTTAAAGGGAGTTCCTGGGGTATCATATTGATTGCTGGCAGCCTGCTCTGGTACCTTGAACTAAAGACCAGTGGGAGGAAATAAGACTTTGCCTACTTGAATCATCTTACAAATTTAAGAATGGTAAAAAGCTTGACTCATGGTGTAAAGATTAAACAACTTGGTGTTCTAGTTTAGCATTCAGAAAGAGGCTTGAGTGTCAAGGTGGTGGCTGTTGTATTAAAAGAAATAAGTAAGACCAGGTGGCAAAAAATCAAATAATTTCAGAACTCAAGGCACAACTATTTTTTATAAGGAGTTAAGTGCTTTGCAATGGCTTGCATTGTGTGCAGACAGGTTTTGATAATACCACAAATATAGTACCTTTGAATCAGTACTGAAAGAAACGGGAATTGTGTGAATTTGGGTAAATTCTTATCAAAAGTTAAAATAATTCTTATTCAAAATGGAAAGAACTGGATATTTAATTTAAAAAAAAATGAACTTGAGATATTATCTAGATCCATTTCAATCTGGTTTCAGGCCTGGCTATGGAACAGAGACAACCTTGGTCACCTTGGAGGATGAACCATGCAGGGAAATGGACAGGGGGAGTATTTGCCTGTTGGACCTCTCAGCTGCTTTTGATATCATCATCCATGGTATCCTTCTGGGTCCCCTCTCTGGGATGGGATTTGGAGATACTGTTTTACAATAGCTCCGTTTCTTCCTGGAGGGGCAAACTCAGAAGGTGATGCTGGGGGACTCCTGCTCGACCCCCTGGCCATTGACCTGTGGGGTCCCTGAGGGTTCTGTGTTGTTCCCTATGCTATTTAACATATACATGAAACCGCTGGGAGAGGTCATCTAGAGTTTTGGGGTGAAGTGCCATCAATACGAAGATGACACCCTACTCTACTACTCCTTTCCACCTCAAACCATGGAGGATGTCCTGGACCTTAATCAGTGTCTGGCATCAGTAATGGACTGGATGAGGGCAAACAACTTGAAATTTAATCCAGACAAGTCAGAGGTGCACTTGATCCGTTGGAAGGCAGATCAGGGAATAGAGACCCAGCCTGTGTTAGATGGGGTTACACTCCCTCTGAAGATGCAGGTTTGCACTTTGGAGGTACTTGGCTCTGAACCTGGAGGCCCAGGTCTCTGCAGTGACCAGAAGTGCTTTTGCACATTTAAATTTGTGCACCAACTGTGTCTGTTCCTTGAAATGCCGGATCTGGCCTCAGTGGTACATGCCTTGGTTACATCCCATTTGGACTACTGTAATGCGATCTATTTGGGGCTGTCTTTGAAGTGTGTTCAGAAAGGCAAATACTGTGTATGCATGAGCCCCATTGAAAATAATGGGGCTTGTGCATGTGGTGTGACGTCACTGGCGTGGCACTGTTACCAGTATTGGTGCCTTAAAATCCTAAATGTGTATGACTTTTCTTCTGATGACCCTATGCAGAGTGCCTGATGGGATACCTGACACAGAGTTCTCCATCACTGCAAGACGGACAGGTCACGTAGGCTATTGAAACATAGATCAAAGAGGCCCAGATAGGAGTTGCCAACAGAAAAGAGTCATTTACACCTTTGAGGCAGATTTATAGCCAGGATGCTTTGCCAGGCCAGAACCATTCTCACCTTGAAGACTTCTATAGATCAAGCAATCTTTAATATGTAGATTTGGCTTTGCTTTGAAATGTGGAAACAACTCTTCGCCTGAGGCAAGATTTTGCCTATTTAAGGAGCCTCAAACCTTTTGTCTATGTTCCATGTTAGAATTCAGACAGGCTTCATGTCAGTCTGAGTTCTGATATAGTTCCAATCCACTCCCCCTCCTTTCTTCCCCTCCGTGTTGCTGAGTCTTCATCAATCTGGACCTGGAGCACCGCCAATACAGGTGAATATTCCCATTAGAAGGTCTCATGTTATCTATCCAACGCTAACTTACTATATTCCTGAGTTCTTGGATGATTGTGTGAGTGTATGATTGTCTTATGTGTGAATGAATAATAAACAGTATTCAGTTTTCATAAAACTTGTCTCTGTTGACCTATTTACCTTGGCTACCTTCGTATACATAGGATATATTATTATTATTATTAATTTTATTTATACCCCACCTTTCCATGGGGTATGATCAAGGCGGCTTACAGCAATAAGATAATTAAATACAACAATGACATAACGTTACATATCACAAGCACAGCATAATAGCAAATAACAATACATTTCAATACAAGGACAGCAATACAGTTTTCAATACAAGATAAAAATCAATACATGTCTCAAAACAGCCAATATTACATAACAGCAATAATGTATCCGAACAGTATTAGCCCAGCATTAATAACCAAACCCCAAGGCAAAGGGGGACGGAAGAAAGCGTCATTCCCTAATGAACAAATTACAAAAACCCCTGCACAACCCAACAAAAATTAACAGAGACTAATAATTCCCATTCCTCCCCCCAAAAAGGCTTCCCACCCGCACAGTCGGGCGGTACTGGCGCTGATGGAGATTGCGCCTCAAGTCCTTCTGCCAGCCAGGTGGAAGTTGCGGCAAAAGTCCTCCGGGGCGTCCTCCGTTGCGCGGCGGCATCTGGGAGCCGGCGGGCCGGCTTTTGAGGACACCGCTCCCACCGGTGCCTCCCCCTTTCCCCGCCCATGCAACCGGGCGCAGCTGTTGCCTTCTGCCAGCCAGGTGGAAGTTGCAGCAAAGGTCCTCCGGGGCGTCCTCTGTTGCGCGGCGGATAGAGACCGCTCCTCTGTTTGAGCTAATGATAAATTCCCCAGACCAAGGTCTCCTTATTTACAGCACATGTTCTGTTGTGCTGCTTTCAGCATTAGCTGAAAGCCACGTATACCATGCCTGCGTATGATGTGGGTGCACTGTATATAAACATTGGTACATGCACAAAATTATTAAAATATTGTGTATAAAATTGCCTTCAGGCTATGTGTATAATGTGTATATAAAACATAAATAAATTTAATGTTTAGACTTGTGTCTCATCTCCAGGATATCTCATTCTGTATATGTAAATATTCCAAAAACTGGGGAAAAAAATCCAAAACACTTCTGGTCCTAAGCATTTTAAATAAAGAATACTCAGCCTGTACAAAACTGTTTTGAGTATAAACTATAAGTAAGAACCATACCAAACTGTCAGATTTTGAGATGTCTATCAGGATTTACTGATTAGTTAAATCAGATCCTCTTTTTCTGTTTCCAGGAAGCCCTCCATTTGTAGTTTTGGCTTTTTGATTTGAAACTAGGTAGTGCAACTTGGATGTCAGCCAAAAACACTCTGGACAATATCAGTCTATACTGTTATTGTGTTATTATTCTACTTTTACTGCTATAGCTGCCTCATGTGGAATCCTGGAATTTGCAGTTGACGGTAGGACATTTGAAATTTTCAGACAAAGAGCTGTTGTTGTTGTTGTTGTTGTTGTTGTTGTTGTTGTTGTGTGCCTTCAAGTAATTTCTGACTTATTGCAACCCTAAGGTGAGCCTATCATGGGATTTTTGTGGCAAGATTTGTTCAGAAGAGGCTTGGCATTGCCTTCCCCTGAGAGCATATACCTTGTCCAGCGTCACCCAGTGGGTTTCATGGCTAAACCAGGAATTGAACCCAGGGTTGTAGTCCAGCACTCAAACCACTACGCCATGCTGGCTGTCCGGCCTCTCTAAACTACAAATTCCACAGGAGGCAGCCACCTGCTGATTACAGCTCAGCTATTCCCAGAATGAAAAGGACCATGTGATACATGCTTACCATGTAGTTGTTGAAGATGAGAAGCTATCAGAAAAAAAATAAGTACCTTCACAAACACGATTGATACAAAGGATTTTCAAGCCAGTATTCTAAGCATTACATACTCCGAAGGCCTTGATGGGCATTTTTGCTTTCTTTCACTTTTAGTGTTTGGTTTTTTCAAGTTATGTTCATATTGCATTGATCAAGAAGTTTATAAATATTGGAAAGTTCTTATTTAAAACAAATAAAATGGAATTCTCACTCATCACTAGCAGACTCTTTAAGGTGGTGAGTATGTGATAAGTGGCTACTGACAACTTCCATCAATAGAGGGGGAAGAGTTTGCATTTTGTTTTAAAAACCCTGCAACAACCACTGCCTGTCACTTACTTTATAATTTTGTTAAATGTCTTTTCATGCTACATGCTACTGGAATACTTTGAAAGGATGACTCCAATCAGAGACTTTCCCCTAAACTACTATGGCAGGATACTTTTTTTTTCTCCCCAGTGTGCAAACTTGTACTGGAAAGCAATAAATTAAAACTGACAGGGAAAGTGTTTGCTGAATAGATGTTCAGGTATATTAAAAAGTACATAACTTTTAAACAAAAATTATTATGGATCCTTGTAGTGATAGCCCAGGTCATCCTTCCCTCATACAGCCACCTGCTATAGGCATTTGACTACAGCTCCTGTCATCCACAGCCAGCATGAACATTATAGCTGAGGATGAGGAAAATTGTAGTCCTAATGCATATGGGAGGCACCAAGCCAGATATGTCTGGTCTAGGTCCTTAAAGCTGTAGTTCACCTAGACTGAAGAAAGCCCCATTAAGAGAGTCAGCATGATATAGTGGTTTGAATGTTGGACTAACTAGGAGACCAAGGTTCAAATTCCTGTTTGGTCATGAAAACCTTGAGCTTCAGAAGAAGGCAATGACCCCCCCCCCCCACCAAGAAAATCCGGATAGAGTTTCCAACTTTAAGGCATATAACAGCAGCCACAACATAGTCCCATTAAACCCAGCAAGATGTCTGACTTGGTATGTATTAGCCTGCACTATTACAGAAACATTTCTAGCTGTCTGGCTTTAACCCTGTGCAGCATTCAAAGAATTTATGTGGGCATGCAAGGGATCACATGCCACCTCTGCCCTTTTACAGACCTCCACTTGTTGCACTACTACCACCAAATGTGGAGGGGACCTTCTAGATTTGTTGTGGCTTCTCCTTGCACAAGGAAAAAGGAAGTCACAGGAAACAGCTCATCCACCAGAGGACAATGGTGGAAAGGAACAAAACAGATGTACAGCAGGAGGCTGTGGTAGAGGGGAGCCAGGGGAAAGTTCTGTAGATTCACTCCTGTCCTCACTCCCAAAGAGGAGTGACATGCCAAGAAGAACCCCTTTTTCTTTCTCGGGAAGGGGTCTCGGGATGCCTCCCTGCTGCCTGGTGATGGTGTCACCCAGTATGGTCTGAACCCCCTGCTCATCCTAGTGTTGCCACTGCCACTTTTTCAGCTTCCTTTAAAATGCCCCAGTTTTTCTTTCCTCCTCCCACTTTCTCTCTTGTCCTCATTTTATTATAGGAGATTATTGCATTTTATTTAAAGCGACTTATCCCCAACCGAACACAGTCATGTTTTATTTTAAAACCATGTGTTATCGCATGCAGTTGTGGCCGGGCGAGTGCAACCTGTATGAAGCCCACATCTCAGCTGCACTTAACCTGGGGCTTTTCAAAAATGGCAAGCTCTCATTTTTGAAAAGCTGCAAGATAAGTGTGGCTGGGATCCAGGCTGCATATGGGTTGCACTTGCCCAGCCACAACTGCATGCGCTAACACCTGGTTTTAAAATTAAACGCGACTGTATCCCATTGGGGATAAGTCACTTTAAATACAATGCAATAATCTCCTCAGTTGCTGCAAACTGATATCAAAATGCAAAAGTAATTTGCATTCAGTTAACTCATGAGAGAAGAGAGTAGGAGTTGTCTATAGGGTCAAGCAAAAGCAAATTGTTGCAGCCTCTCCTAGCTTGTGTGTTCTTCCCCATTAATAATGCACCATCTTCATCACACTCTGATGTTGCTAGGTCATACGTGTCCCAGTTTCCATTTATGAAGTGTTGAAGAATATGGAAGCGCCGGCCTGGGGCCAAAATTAGGGTTCTGTAGGGCTGGGTGTCCAGTGCTGTGCCACATGGATGGCATCGTTGTGTGTGAGCGTGCTAATGGTGCCCCATGCATGGTGACTGGGTTCTTTTTAGACCTTGTGAAGGCCACAGCATTTGTCTGCTGTGGCCTCCAGCTGGGGGAGAAAGGGGTGACTTCTGGCCACTCCTTTCTCCCAATCTGTACAGTCCCATAGTTCCCAATTGCAGAGAGAATTCTTGAACTGTTTAGTTAAATGCCCACTGATTCCCCCTTCAGACCTTGTTCCTAAATATGAGAAGGTTAGGCGCAGAACTTAAAAGCTCCCCAAATTCCCTGGTTAGAAGGACCAGTGGCCATTGTAGTTTTAAAAAGAAGGAGCAATTTCAGTCACTGCTCAGTGAACATGGGGACTGTGGGTAGGGTGAGCTGTGTGTTCATTAACCAGCTCTGTGGTTTATGCCCTTTCACATTCTTTGAACACTCACGTGGGGCTTAGAAATCATTTAAATCTGCCCATTTTAGTGGGAGTCAAGTGAAACAGAGACTGAGTCCAGAGATTGAAATAGAAATTATGTTGGAGGAAAAGGCACATTGTTACAGCTAGGCTATGTTGGAAGGTATTTGATTAAGATATTTGATTAAGTGAATGTGTGATGTGTTGTTGGCCTTTAAAAAACCCATGCAGCTGCTGCAGTTGTGTGACCTGATGTATACTGATACATGAACATAGTAGAAATATTCCCTTGTAACAATCTGACTACATAATGGGGGTCCTGTGTGGCTTTCCAAACTGATTTCAGTTTGTATTAAAACAGGTTTGTGTGACAGTAAAATTGTCAAAATGGGCAGTGGTACTATGCAGTGGAGCTGGTTTACAGCCTTCATGTAGATTCAGCCTTAGTCATAGCAAAACTGTCACTAAAAGGGTGAATAGAAATGGAGCAGGTGCAAATGAATCAGTGATGTTCTATATACTGTGTCATTTGTTAGTCATGCCATCATGCCTGTTCACTTGCTAATAGGTTTATAATCAAGGGCTCATTCACATTACAAAAAACATCGGTTTTGAAACCGATTCAATCACGTGAAGTTCCTACTCACCCCGAATCTCACACAAGCGAATCTGGGGCTTGCACACCCGTTCCGTGGTAAATGGCCCCTAGCGCAGGTCTTTTGAAATCGGCGCAAATACCATTTCTTTTTAAAAA